>NC_058089.1:8977036-9305387 GCF_014858855.1 Bufo gargarizans | reverse complement strand
AAAGCTGAATGTACGGATACCCTTTACTGCTGAATGTTGGGTATTAAGTAATCTTGCTAAGGTGGGATGCCAGCAGGATAAAAAAAAAAACTTCTGTATAAAGATAATGTTTTGGGGCAGATTGTTAATAGCGCGATCTTGGTTTGCATGAGAGGCTCCCAGTATTAATATATGGTTAAACATGATAAAAATATATGAATATATTCTATGTAAGCAAAGAAACATTGTTCTTAAAATGGTTGTGTGATTGCCAATTAAAAAAAAAAAAAAAAAATGGCCATCACACACCTATTTTTCGTGTGAATGTAACCTTATGCATGGACGCAAAAAATATAGAAGGTTGTTATGAAAGCAGGTATAGCCTATAATTACGCCAGTTTACAAGACTTGCTCTCGTTTTTATATATTTTAGAGGCGAGAGGAGGAATATTGGCCAAAAGTCACCAAAACATTTGGTAATATCATAGCAACTTTAATGTCTGAAAACATACAGACTGGTTGGACTGTCAGAGTCTTTATGGTGAGAAATGTAAGTACCCATCATCTTTATATAGTGGCTAAGTTATTACTTATTTGTGTTGTCGGTTCGTGTTGTATATTTTCTAACATAAAATCAATTTTGTGTTTTCTCAGATTGGAAGGAAAGAAAGTCGTCAAGTACGACAGTTCCATTTTACTGAATGGCACGAGACTGGGAAAATGCCTGAAAGAGACACTGTAATACAGTTTGTACATCAGGTCCGGCAGAACAAGAAAGAAAATCCTTCTAATTACCCTACTCTGGTCCATTGCAGGTATAAGAATTGGGCTTTGTTTGCTGAGATAGAAAAAAATGTGCCAATTGTATCTCTCTGGCCTCCATAGATGAGATTATACATTGAATCCATTGTAAAACAGAATGAGCCGTAGACAAAGGAGGAGTGAGCAGGCACACTGTATTTCTACGAATTTTGGTGACCCAAAGGGCAAAAATGGCTGTAATTAACCCAAACTTCCTAAGGGCTCATGCGCACGAACTTGTGTGCCCCGTACCGGCGTTGTGGACCGCTATTTGCCATTTATGTATGTATAATATGCCTACTGCAGAGCTGTGTATGTGCAGCAAGCTGCAGATTTGAGAGGAGACTGTTCGAGACCCTTCCTTCCCTGTGGGGAAGGGAAACAGCCCCATCTAGTGGTGAATGTGAATATGGACTATTAACGCCTTAGCAACAATACATAAAATGCATACTTTATGAGAAAGTACAGCTCTACACCTCTTTTGCAGAGTACTGCTGCTGTGCACTTGGGCACTACACATGTGTGTAGCAGGGTTTTGTGTGTATGTATGTAGCAGAGCTGTGTGTGCATAATGTGTGTACTGCACTGCTGCGTGTGTTTATAATATGTGCCCTGCAGAGTTGTGTGTGTGTGTGTGTGTGTGTGTGTGTGTATAATGTGTGTTCTGAACTGCTGTTTGGGTGTGTATAGCATGCATACTGCAGAACGGTTTGTGATTTCTATAATTTCATGATAATGGAGTGTAATATCTTTTTTTTAAAGTCAATTATTTAGCAGAAATTAAATTAACAAGCATGGCAGAACACTGCAAAGCAGTGACAGGAGACAATAGGTACATTTAACCCGTTCTCAACACGACATAATATTACATCATAGTGGAAAGTGACTACGCAATTTGACGTAATAGTACATCATGATGATCGGGCGGGCAAAGGAGCTGTGCACGTCTGATCAATGCGAGGGTCCATCTGTGACTGAAAGCCGGGCCCCTGCTGTATCCACCAGCTGTAAAAGCTGATGCCAGATGATTAACCCCTTCTATGTCGCAGTCAGCGCTGAGCACAGCGAACAGTGGCGGATCCAGAGCCTGGCAATGTGCCATTAAAATGTGCCCCCATAGATGCCCCCCAATCATGTGCCAGTAACAAGAGCACCCCCCCAATCATGTGCCAGTAATAACTGCCCCCATAGATGCCACCCAATAATGTGCCAGTAAAATGTGCCCCCATAGATGCCCCCCAATCAGGTGCCAAGAACAAGAGCACCCCCCCCCCAATCATGTGCCTGTAACAAGAGCACCCCCCCCAATCATGTGCCTGTAACAAGAGCACCCCCCCAATCATGTGCCTGTAACAAGAGCACCCCCCCCAATCATGTGCCTGTAACAAGAGCACCCCCCCAATCATGTGCCTGTAACAAGAGCACCCCCCAATCATGTGCCTGTAACAAGAGCACCCCCCAATCATGTGCCTGTAACAAGAGCACCCCCCCAATCATGTGCCTGTAACAAGAGCACCCCCCCAATCATGTGCCTGTAACAAGAGCACCCCCCCAATCATGTGCCTGTAACAAGAGCACCCCCCCCAATCATGTGCCTGTAACAAGAGCACCCCCCAATCATGTGCCTGTAACAAGAGCACCCCCCCAATCATGTGCCTGTAACAAGAGCACCCCCCCAATCATGTGCCTGTAACTAGAGCACCCCCCAATCATGTGCCTGTAACAAGAGCACCCCCCCAATCATGTGCCTGTAACAAGAGCCCAGTGCTAAAGTTTCAGTGGGATTGGAATTATATTATACAGTATGGTAAGGGACCTCAAGACAAGCTGAGCATGCATGTGTATGGAGGGTGTTCTGCTATGTGTGTGACCATCCTAAGACAATATGTATGACTTATTTTCTAGGACCGGCATGGGGAGATCTGGAACCTTTATAGCTCTTGATTGTATTATCAATCAGCTGGAAAGAGATGAAATCGTGGATATCTTTGGAGCAGTCCAAAAGATGTATTTACACCGGCCCTTAATTGTGCAAACACAGGTGAGCTTTAAATGTTTTTTCTGCTACATGCAAGGTTACTCCGTGTGCTATATACATCAGTTCTGCCCCGCAAAAAATCTAGAGCATGTCTTATTATTGTCAGCAATCGCGGACAAGAATAGGCATTTTCTATGTATTGCTGGCCCTTTACGTTCCGTACATTGGCCGGTATCCGTGTTTTGCGGACTGCAAAACACTCACGGCCATCTGAATGAGCCCTTAAAAGTGTTATGCATTCTGTATTGTTTTCTGAGCAGACCTGTAAAGAAAATGTCTTCTGCCTGAGTTAAAATGAAAATTAAAGGGGTTATCAGAGCCCAGTGGCGACTCTAGGAACAATATATAGGGGGGGCACAAAGATACCACAGTCAAAAATGGGGGGGCAAAAACAAAATAAGTATATAGAAATAAGATTACAAAATACGAGAAAGTTGCGGTCTGCAGGGATACAGTTATAATAAAACAATTTACTTACAAAAGAAGCTATTGAGTCATCTGCTGTGCCGTCCTCTGCTTGCTTCCACGGATTCTTTCCCCTTCTTTCTGTCTCTCGTCAGTGCACAGGCGCACTGTTATGGTGGATCTGTGGAAGACACACTGTTATGGGGGATCTGTGGATGACACATTATGCCTCTCATTAGCCCTCATTATGCCTCTCATCACTCCCATATCAGCCCCCATATCAGCCCTTATGCCTCATTAGCCCCCATTATAAGCCCGTATGCCTCATTAGCCCCATTATTCTTCTTATTAGCCTCATTAGCCCCAATTATGCCTCATTAGCCCACATTATGCCTCATTAGCCCACATTATGCCTCTAATTAGCCCCCATTATGCCTCTTATTAGCCCCCATATGCCTCCAATTAGCTCCATATGCCTCCAATTAGCCCCCATATGCCTTCAATTAGCCCCCATATGCCTCCTATTAGCCCCCATATGCCTCCTATTAGCCCCCAATTAGCCCCTATATGCCTCCAATTAGCCCCTATATGCCTCCAATTAGCCCCCATATGCCTCCTATTAGCCCCCATATGCCTCCAATTAACCCCATATGCCTCCAATTAGCCCCATAGACCCCATATGCCTCCAATTAGCCCCCATATGCCTCCAATTAGCCCCCAATTAGCCCCCATATGCCTCCTATTAGCCCCCAATTAGCCCCCATATGCCTCAAATTAACCCCATATGCCTCCAATTAGCCCCATAGACCCCATATGCCTCCAATTAGCCCCCATATGCCTCCAATTAGCCCCATAGACCCCATATGCCTCCAATTAGCCCCCATATGCCTCCAATTAGCCC
Organism: Bufo gargarizans; assembly: GCF_014858855.1. Classification (NCBI taxonomy): domain Eukaryota; kingdom Metazoa; phylum Chordata; class Amphibia; order Anura; family Bufonidae; genus Bufo; species Bufo gargarizans. Next base: position 9,301,263 of record NC_058089.1, on the reverse strand, counting down.
CCAATTAGCCCCCATATGCCTCCAATTAGCCCCATAGACCCCATATGCCTCCAATTAGCCCCCATATGCCTCCAATTAGCCCCCATATGCCTCCTATTAGCCCCATATGCCTATTAGCCCCCATATGCCTCCAATTAGCCCCATATGCCTCCTATTAGCCCCATATGCCTCCTATTAGCCCCATATGCCTCCTATTAGCCCCCAAATATGCCTCCAATTAGCCCCCAAATATGCCTCCAAATGCCCCCATATGCCTCCAATTAGCCCCCAAATATGCCTCCAATTAGCCCCATATGCCTCCAAATGCCCCCATATGCCTCCTATTAGCCCCATATGCCTCCTATTAGCCCCCATAATGCCCCCAGCAGTCAAATTTTTTTATAAAATAAAATAAAAAAACACTTACCTCTCCTGCTCCTGGACGGACGCCACCTGCCATTTTCTCCCTCCTCAGTAGACTGTGCTCTAAACTGGCGCGCACAGCGTGAGGTCACAGAGCGACCTCACGCTGTGCGCAGCCCTGCACAGCCGACAGCCGAGGACCAGGAAGTGGTGAGTACAGAGCGTTCACCACTTCCTGGTCCTTCTGTACTAATGAGCGCTTCCATAATGGAAGCGCTCATTAGTATTCACTCGGGGGAATCAGCGGGGGGGCACCTGGGGGGGCAAGGAACAACATAGGGGGGGCAATTGCCCCCCCTCGCCCCCCTCTAGCGACGCCACTATCAGAGCCTAGAAATGTCCCCCGCATATGCCCGGGCCCCTCACAGATTCTACTTACCTGGCTCTCCACGCCGCTCCTGGTTCCCGCACAGCCGCCGCTGCTTCTCCCCATGCGCGGAGGAAAATATCCGGTGTCGGGGGGGCAGCCAATGACAGGCGGTTAGCCGGTGACAGGGACGAGCCTCGCTAGCATCGTGGGTGACAATAGGGAGGCTCGTCCCCATCACCGCCTGCTATTGGCAGCGGGGACCAGGAGCGGAGCAGGTAGTGGGGAGCCAGGTAAGTAGAATCTGTGTGAGGGGCCCGGGAATATAGGGAGATGGCATTTCCTGGCTCGGATGACCCCTTTAAGACCACCACAAAACTTAGTAGGGTTCTTAATAAAACTCAGCCTGATTGTAAAATATTACAGAAAGACAACTGGCAGCACGGGCAGATCTAGGACACAGTAATCATGACTGCATACATATAAACCCCTTCCTTTACGCTTGGATGAAAGGCAATTTAGATAGCAATACAGGAAAGGATTCTTTACGCTTAGAGCAGTCACACAATGAAATGCCCTATCCCAAGAGGTAGTAATGGTGGAGAAAATGGGCAAGGTACTTATCTAAAAGCAAATGGCACTGATGGTTATAATTACTCTAATAATGTTGTATAACTGACCGAACACATAGCTGCCATTACTCAAGCCAGGTAGGATATAGATAATGGTGTATTAAATTATATGGGTCTCCTGGACAGCAGCTATGTACACAGGTTTACTGCCTCTGAATGAAAATAAGGACATACTCATTCACTGACAGCAAGTAGAGATGTTAAAAATGCTGAGAAACTAAAGAACATCATATTAAGCTTTGCTAATTATGTGCTCCCAATCTAGGAGCAGTACATATTCCTGCACCGCTGCGCTCTAGATATAGTCACAGGTAAGACAGATCACGACTACCAGAAGATGGACGAGGATTCTCTTTATGAAGAAATACCCAAAACAACCCAGGAGCATGAAGAAGAATATGAACGGACATTGTTTGTCTGAGAATTCTGTCAGTTCTGTATTGTGGTCATTGTATTTATATAGCTGTTACAGTGTATAACGTGTTTAACCCCTTCAGCACCACTGCAGTCATGTGAGGCAGAAGTGCAAGGTTTAAAAATGGCACAGATCGCAAGCATATAACGCCTCAGACGCTGTGGTCAAACGTGACACCAACATTTGAGAGCTGGAAACACGGACACTCTGCGCTTCTGGGCTTGGAATGGCTCCCCCAGGTGGTGATCGGTGGAACCGCTCATTTGTTGTAAGACCTGGAGACCACCAGGCCTTTCACGGGTATATTCCAATGTAGCCCTGCAGGTGGCAGCACTATATCAGAATGTACTGAATCTTCTGTTTAACAATGTATCAAATTCCATCACTTCATGGAAATAGCAATCGGACGATTGCATCTTCTTAGGACCTTGGGGGCCGAAAAAAAAGTTTTTTTTTTTTTTATATTACAGATCATTCTGCAAAAAATGAGCCCCCATACCGAAACGTAGGGGGTCAGAATACGGCAATAAAAAGAATTTAAAAAATGTTTTCCAAAGTTTTTCTTTTTTTTATTAAATTCAAGAAACCGGAGGACTGGTGAATATTTATCTTAAAGACCAAGGAATTTTTTTCCACTTGTGTCTCCTCACATCCTATCAGCCATAATATATATATATTTTTTATATCGACATAGTTAACAGTTACAGTATTTAACAGGTTGCCTTTTTGAGGGCCGAGTTGTAGATTTGTGAAGCTCTATTTTTGAGGAAATATTTGTTAGTATTTCAATTGATAGAGATGTGGTCATCATTCTTTGAATCAGCTAAGAAAGCTCCCACATACTCCAGCTCTCAGAAAACTCCTTATCTTCTCCAAAGCACGAAGGTTCCATCCTACCCAAGAGAACTCTCCTCCTTGCTACGTCATATATACTTTTCTGCTGTTCTTGAAGACTCCATTACAAGATGGCCCCTATAGTTAGATATTTACACCGTTCACATACCAGAGTTAGTAAAACAATGCACAATGCGCAGATGCCAAGTGTTATCTCTTTTTCATATTTCAGCCAATGTAACAATGCCACGAGCCCGTCTACATAAACTGATGTACTTCCTGTAATAAACGAGAGAATTTGCTTTGACTCCAGTGTGTGTGTGTCAGTTATTTTCTTCCGTGCACGTAAAACCCTTAGGTTACTCTTAATTTGGAGCAGTAGAGCAAACATAATCAGCCCTGATGCCATATCTCAAACAGTCCAAGACTTTTTGAAAAAGGGGTTATGAAGGACATTGTATCCCCTTCTAACACTCTTTTGTACCCTGTGAAAAAGAAAAGTGAGAAGGGCAAACCCAGCCAATACCAGATGGTACGTGACCTACGTGCTGTCAATGAAGCCACAGTTTTAGCACCCCCATTGTGCCCAGTACACGCACCTTGTTGGCTCAGGTTCACACTACCCCTACCCACTCCACTGTGAGTGATTTGACAAATGTTTTCTTTTCAGTACCACTACATTTAGATAATTTGTAGTTATTTGCCTTCACACATGAGGGGAAACAAGATACCTGGGTGGTACTGCTGCAGGGAGGCCAGAACTCACCCAGTTTGTTTACTGCAGCCATGACACTCCTCTCCTTTTTAGCTGATCATGGCTGCAAGGTAAAGAAAAATAAAATAAAAAAACTTCAGTTTTCCTACATTACTGTTACCTTCATGGGCTGTGGAGGACACCCCTTTGCCCAGAAACATGAATGCACTGAGGACATTTTTGTGCCTTGTTCCTTGCAGACCGTGGATATGCAAGTTTGATGCAGCCTCTTTATTTTATTTTTTATATATTTTTATTAATGCATCATCAGGTAGAAAGATAGCATGTGAATCATATATGTAGCGATACAGGATGCATTATGTTTTCAAGTATATATAAAAAGGAACAAATACAAATAATTGAATACATGGCATATTTAAAATAAAGAAACAAAGAAACAATATTCCCACCCTCCCTATCCCTTCAACACTTCCCAAAAGGATGGCTGCTCAAGTTCCTCCCTCTCCAACTTTAAAATCATATATAGGTAACATCATGATGAAGGTACCATTGGACAAGAACCCTGAGTCCTCAATTCTAATTTTCCCAAGTTCCCCTTCAACACAGCCTTAGAGTATCATTCTGTGTATTGGAAAGCTGACATGAGATGCAGCCTCTTTATGATTGTTTATCTTTTAGTCCCTTACACTTTATACATTAGGTGGTAGATACATTTATGCCCTAAAACTGGGAATGTTGTGCTCCCCCGCACTGAGCCTATCAGATTATTACATTTAGATTGTATTGTACAGAAGTGAGTGGCCATGCCTCAGCTGTCCTCACCCAACTGCATGGCCAGTGACAACACCCTGTGGCATATTATTCAGCCAGACTTGACCCCGTGGCCAGAGGTGCCCCTTTCTGCATCAGAGCTGTAGCAGTTGTACAAACCATGCTTGATAAAGGCCCTGAGATAGTCCTGAACCACAAAGTGACAGTGATATTACGCCTATCCTTATGAAAGCACAACCCAAGAACCTTTCTGTTGCCCACAGAGTTAGATGTGATAACTTACGAAGTGTGTGGTTTAACTCTGCTAAATCCATATGTCCTGGAAGACGGCCAAAGTCCGGTTAGGACTGATTGCTGATTTGAATGTTCATATTCATCCCGACTAAGGATAAGTGAATTGGTTCTCACATAGTTTTATAGGGCTGAGAAAAGACATCTGACCATCCAGCTCAGCTTAGGAATTCAGTCCAAATTTCTCAAAAAGGCAAGAGAGAGATGATGACTAGTACACAAGTGTTTCTCATCAGTATACAGGTATACTGTATGTGTTTCAATACACCAAAAAGTTACAAAATTAACAGTTAATAACTGATATGCCTACTAATATATGGGACCATTCTAGATGATATTATCTTTATAGAATTGTTTCTCTATCACAGAATTCCAGCTATTTTAATTTGTTCCATCAATCTATTCATCAAAATATTGTGCCTATCAGGGATATTATTGTGTTGATGTATGATCATCCACTTAATGTAATGTGTTTTCTTTGACAAAGGGTATTCCTATGATGCCTGAAATGTTCAAAGATGTAATGTTTTGGATCCAGCCACCCTGGAGCAAGGCGGGCGGGAAGAGTTAGGGCACTTAAACTTTTCTTCCAGATCCAGAGGAAGAGGTGGCTAAGGTACCCCAGAAACACACGTCTTGCCCTTTGTATCTGTTTCAAAGTTTGCAGACTACCTTTAACTACCTAAGGTGGGCATGTATGAGTATGTATTGATGCGTTACGACTTGTTTTCAGGATGGCCAAAAGCATACCCAAAAGAAGCAAAGATTATGGCCGAAGTTGTATGCAGGTATGGGGTACCCCAGACCATTGAAAGTGACAGAAGTGTTCACTTCACAGGTGATGTGATGCAGGAGATGAAGGTTTTGGGTGTAGAACAGGCCTTACATGCTTCGTACCATCCACAAAGCAGCAGTAGGGTAGGAAAAAAGGAACTGAATGGGACACTAAAGTTAAAGATTCAAAAAGCTATGAATAGAGTGCCTGCTGGTAGCCTCTTTTCAGTAAGGTATACCCCTAACCGTGAGACAAGCCTTAGTCCCTATAAGGTCCTTAGTGGGTCAGGCCCTAGGACAGGATTGTATTTCCCACCGTGGCTCCAGATGCAACATGGTAGTCTGACAGATTATGTGATCAGTTTGCACAAGCATTTGACTAAAATACATTCTCAAGTATTTGCTTCACTTCCAGATCTTGATAAAATACCAGATACCCACCCACTTGTGTCTGGGGATTGTGTGGTGATAAAGGGACATGCAAGAAAAGTCCTAAAACCCTGGTTTGGTGGTCGATTCCGAGTGTTGTTGGCCCCACATCAGTGAAGCTCAAAGTAAAGCCTATTTGAAGTCAACTCAAGAAAGTGTTGAGCCTGGAGACTTGAAAGGATGAGGTTTCTTGTTTCCCCTTGTAGTAAAAGGAATTCTGATCAGACGCAAATTCACTGGTTCCAGCAGGTCTTTGTAGGTGAATCTTCTTTATTTACATAATAAGCATATGTGCATAGAACTTGTTTCCCCTTGTCCGACTGCTGATCTTGACTAAAAGAATATTGATTCTATTTGAGATAATAAAAATGGGTTTCTGGGTTGGGGAAAAGTTGTGCAAAAGGAAGAACAAAGTTGTTACAGTCTGATACTTCTAGCCCAGTGATCCATTGATAGTATTGCCCAAAGATTCCCAGTATTAATAGTTCTTATGTTCACAATCATTGGCCAGGTCATGAATGCCCTAAAAGGGCTTACTTCCTATTCCTGAATTTATCTTTAATTCTGCTGTTTGCGTTAATTGTTTCTTGCGTCATCCCCTGCATTAGGAGGCTTTTGTTCGAAGTCTTAGCTGAGGCTACTCTGGAGATGACCATGGGAGAACTTCATGAGGATGGGAGACGAGGTCCACTTCTTTCTGTTTGTTCGTGTGTGGCCCAAGATGTATTTTATATTGAATGTAAAGTGTAGAAGAAAAAATAAACTGGTAGATGAGGATAGAGATTAAATAAACAAAAAGATAGATAACACCTTGACACTGTAACAAATCAAACTGTAATGTACTTTCTTTAACCGTTTGAAATGAAAAACTCAATAAAAACTATTGAAACAGAAACTGTGACTGCTTGAAGTTCGACTGTCTCAAGTGATCAACTCAAGTTGTATACACCACTTCACAAGATTATGAATGCTATCCAATACAGAATAATTAACCAAAATTAGTTGATAATCAATATAGGGACTGCAACATCCATGCAGTTGGAGATAGTGATTGATTTATGGTACAGGATATTATTTTGGAGGATTACGGCTAGGGCCAACTAAAATGTCATACATTTTATTATATTGCTTTCATTTTATTATTAGTGAGGTGCAATAATTGGGTTTGTGTGTATATACTAAGAGATTTATATATATATATATATATATATATATATATATATATATATACACACACACACACACATTTTTTATGTGCATGCATGTATGTGTGTGTGCAGTAGCGTACTAAGGGGCACCAGAAGCAGGGGGGGTACCAGAAGCAATGAGCACTTCCATCAATACAGATGGAAGCGCTCATTGCTGAAGCGCTGGGAGCTTCGGTCCTGTCATTCACCGCTCAGCTCCCCACACTCCTCCCCTCCTTCAGGCCAGCAGCGCATAGAATGGTGAAGCAGTAAGACTTCTCCCCGCTCCACCATTAAGCTGGCAGGCACAGATCGCGCTGCCGGCCTGTGTGGGAAGAGCCTGCAGCCCAGAAATATGCATAAGCTCCACCCACACAGAGGGCTAAATTACTATGGAGGGGGCGCACATGGCTTTATTACTATGGATGGGGCACAGACAGAGAACTTTATTACTATGGAGGGGGTACAGAGGACTTTATTACTAAGGAGTTAAAATCTATATAGTTTAATTCATATGATATTCTATATTTGGTTATATGCTCCCATCTAATGGTAGTTTTTGGTATTGCACTTGTTTTTCTGTTTGTGATATCTGTCATTCATTTCATTGCTCCACCCCTTCTTCTGTGTACCTCACTTCCTGTTTCTCCATACTGCTCTAGGCATTGAACAGGTACACATGTATTCTCATGTAAGCTTACAAAAGCATCTTTTGACCGCACAATACTGGAATCCATCTGTTCTGCTGCACTCTGTTATCGGACTTACAGAATCAAGCAACTTACATGGATAAACTCGGTGTTGGTGAGTTCAAGCTATCTGATAAGGATTGTCCGCAGTGATTATATCTTCTTATACAGGCCAGGCATAGAGGTCTCACTTTGGATAAATCTTTCAACGCGTAGCATTTGCATACCTCTCTGACTAGTATAATATAAAACATAATCCTTTATTGTGTACTTCTTAAAATCACATTGAGCTCTTTGGGAACTAATTTAAAATTCCTCAGGAAAGACAGGAGGGAGTTTATATATTTGTGTATTAGGTTATATCACGTGTACAGATGAACCGTATCTCGGTGGGATGCCCGATTCTCTCTCAGGTCTCTCACCCTTACTAGTTTATTCTATCTGTCTCTGTCTGGATAGATTCTCCCACTCTGGGGTCCCTGCCTCTCTATCCGGAACTAAAAATCTTTGCCTGCATCCCTACATGTTTCGCTGTTTAATTCGGCGTCTTCAGGGGATGGCATGCAGGTTTTTAGGATTTCACAGGGCATTTTTACGCATTTGGATTCCGTGAGGTATGGTGAGTTCATGTAAGATTTTATTTTTTGTCACAAGTTAGTGGAATATGAGACTTTGTAATAAAAATAAATAAAAAATCTTCTATGAACTCTCCATACCCCTCAAAAGTGATCTTTATAGCGCCGCACCGATTTTACGGTGTTTTTACAGTGATCAAAAAAACAAACAATTCTGTCACTGCGGTGGGGCGGACTGAACGCAAGTGTGCGCACAAGATCCGGCCTGATCGGGCGAACACTGCGTTTTTTGTAGAGCCTATAGAACATGTCCTATTCTTGCCCGCAATTGAGGACAAGAAAAGGCATTTTCTATATAGTTCTGGCAATGTGCGGATCCGCAAAATGCGGAAAGCACATTGCCGTGTCCGTGTTTTGCGGATCCGCAAAACACATACGGACGTCTGAATGGAGCCTTACAGGGGGTGATCAATGACAGGGGGGTGATCAGGGAGTCTATATGGGGTGATCAGGGGTTAATAAGTGACAGGGGGGGTGCAGTGTAGTGTGGTGATTGGTGCTACTTACAGAGCTGCCTGTAAGTGGTGGTCGATCCAAGCAAAAGGGACCACCAGAGGACCAGGTAGCAGGTATATTAGACGCTGTTAACAAAACAGCGTCTAATATACCTTTTTGGAGTAAAAAATAAAATAAAAATCGCATCTACAGCCTGCCAGTGAATGATCTCCGCTGGCAGGCTGTAGATCAACTTGTCTACCTCGCGATCCTGCGAACGCGCGTTCACAGGAAATCTCGCGTCTCACGAGATGACGCGCCGACGCGTCAAGGAGGAATAACCCGGCCGCCCGCAGGACGCATCCCTGCGTTAGGCGGTCGGGAGGCGGTTAAGGGATGGATATTTAGCCCTGGCCTATGTTATGAAGATAATAAACAAATTTGGTATTTTTTCTGGATATGAAGTGAACTGGCAGAAATCAGCCTTGCTACCGTTAAATAAGACCCCTCCAGTTAAAGTGGCGGTCGTTAGATGTTTAATGTTAACAGACTCACTGGAATATCTGGGGGTCCGGATCAGTCCCTTGGTGAAAGTTTATACCAAATTGAATATTATCCCACTGATAGATAAAATGAGAACAACGGAGCGGGGCGCATCATAGCGTAGTGTAGCCTGACTTAGGGGGAAGTTGAAGGCAGTAAAGGGTTAATGTATCTGTGAGGTTAGGGGTTTGGCTAGGTATTCCGGGCAATATATAAGCTTGGGGGAGGAGACACCTCCCACCGGCGTTCAGGGTTTTTGTCACGGTTCAGGTTAGTCGCATCATGGCGCCTGTTGAGGATTTAGTTTTGGCTGTGAGGGCTGCAGCGGATCGTCACGGTCAGGCATGGCTGCAGGATTGCTTGCGGGTGGCTTTAGCAGGTCCGGCCGGCCCCCAGCGGCACCTGCAGCTAGACCAAGGGCCAGGAGATCGGTGCCGCCTGAGCCGACTCCCCGGGTGCGGCGGCGCTTAAGGAGCTGAGGCTGTTAACCCCTGCCGGCGCAGCGGGAGGAATGCTGTGCAGCGCCGGGCTCCGGCGGGAGAGGGACGTGCTGGCCTGCGTCCTTCGTCCTCGGCGCTACAAAGGGGAAGAAGTTCCAGAGCTGTGTCTCCCTCTCCAGCGCGCTCTGGAGGGGAGCGAGACGGCGGTCGGATCTTACCTGCTCAGCCTGTGGGTAGGGTCCGATCCGGGAGAGCAGTGGAGCGTGCGGCCTCATTAGTGGTTGGTGAGGGCCTTTCTGGGAGCGCAGATGCGGTGAGTGAGCGAGTCGCGCCACGGCCTGCATCATCCGGCCGGCAGCAGTCAGCATTGGTTCAGCAAAGGAGCTCGAGGAGGGGAACAGCCAGTGGACAGGGGCGGTATTGCAGGCCAGGAATTTTCGCAAGTGCTGGCTGTGGACTGAGGTTTCGCACCGCCCACAGTGCAGCATGGGGGTGTGACGGCGGTGCCAGAGAGGGATGCGGCTGCCGGTTTTCAGGCCGATGAGCCTGAATGGAGGACATGCTTGCAGATGGTGGATGTGCGCTGGGTCGGCGGCCATCAGGAGGTCGGCCGAGCTGCTTTGAGGAATGTGAGTTGCAGCCAGGCCAGGTGAACACTGGCCATGGTTCTTAGGACTACGGGGCCTTGGAAGAAGGTGAAGCGAGTCTGGACGAAGGGGAGGCAGACGGCGGCCTTGAGGTTCCTGCAGGTGCCGGTCCTTCTTCATCATCAGCGGAGAGTGGATGGTGGACCGAGGGCCTACAGGACGGTCAGCGGCTGCTGGGAGGACGCCCCAGGGACAGCCAGGTGAGCGATCTTCGTGTCAGCGACAGACCCACGGCGGGTCAGGTTCGGTGGGTGACTGGGGGGGGTCTGTCTGGGTCGGAGGGTTTAGTGCGGGAATTTATGTTGGGTATGTTATTGCTGGTGGTGCGCTTGGGTTCGGGTGCTGGGGCGTCCCCGGCGGCGGTGTGGGCGCTTGCGCCGGTGGTAGGCGGGGGGAGTGTTTGCTAGGGCGGAGGCCGTTGAGAGCACGCCGACTGTCACGGCGGGTGCTTTGGTAGGGGAGACGGTGGTGTGTGGGGGTAGCAGAGGGCGGGTGAGGACGTCAGGATGGCGGACTCGGCAAAAGGGGAAGTATATGTTGGTTTTGAGGGGCCTTTGGGGGCGCATTTGAAGGTTGAGGTCAGGGAGAGAATTTGGCAGGGGGAGAATGTTGAGATATTCTCGCTGCCGTTGGAGAAGTTTAATCTGGAAAGGGGGAATCCGGATGAAAGCAAAAAGGAGTAGGAGGAGAAGCGGCGGTATAGGTTGATTCCGCTGACGTTTTTGAACTGGCTTCAGGCTTTTCAGATCTTCGCGAGTGTGGGGGGGGAGAAGGTGCCGGAGAATTGTTCGGCCTTATTTTGCTACATGGATGCGATTGGGGAGGCATATAGGACGTATGGTGGGGTGGCTTGGCTCAGCTATGACGAGCAGTTTAGACAGAAAAGCGGTGCGATCAAGTATCAGGTGGGACCACAAGGACATTGGCCTGTGGATGCGGCTTATGTCGGCTCCAAAAGGTGTTGGCCAACTCTTTCGGTCCGGCGCCGGGGGTTCCTCGGCGTCAGAGGTCACTAGCGGGAGTAGGAAGGGTTGCGGGGGGTCCCACAGCTTGTCGCAGTGTTTTAAGCGTGGAAAGGGCAGAGGATTTAAAGCTGCGCACAGGGGGGGGGGGGGGACTCCCGTGATGGTGGCAGAAATGGTATTGTGGCTAAGGACATACCCAAATAGGGAGGCTGCAGAGTTGTTCTTGTTGAGGGGTTTTAGGGACGGTTTTGTGATCCCGTGCGTCTCAGTTCAGGTAGAGGTTGCGGCTCGCAATTTGGCTTCTGCCTTGCAGCGACCTGAGGTGGTTGCGGAGAAGATTGGAAAAGAGGTGGCTGCGGGGAGGATTGCGGGCCCGTTTTCTGAATGTCCTTTGCGTGATTTGTGGGTGTCCCCTCTGGGGCTGGTTCCTAAGAAGGAGCCGGGCAAGTTCAGGCTTATTCATTCATCACCTGTCGTTTCCCACCGGGTGTTCAGTTAATGACGGTATTAGTGAGGAGTTATGTTCAGTGTCATACACGTCTTTTGATGGGCGGTCCGTTGGGTAGTGTTAGGAGACGGGATTCTCGTTGTCCGGTTTTGTTTGCTGTGTTGCAAAAATTGTGGGAGCAGGCTGGGGTGGTGTGTTCGTCTGGGTTTGAGGCGAGTTTGTTTAGGGACGCTTTTTCTTTGGCCTTTTTTTGTGCCTTTCGGGTCTCTGAGTTGGTGGCTAGTAGTCGGTTTGGTGGGGGCGGCTTATTACGCGAGGACATGTCCTTTGGTGACGGGGCGTTGTGCTGCGTGTTGCGCAGGTCTAAGACTGACCAGGAGGGCAAAGGGGTGAGGATTGTGTTGCGAGCATTGAGTGGGTCGGTCTTGTGTCCGATTAGGAGTGTGGAGGAATTTTTGAGGGTCCGGCCTAATGTTCTGGGATCATTATTGATGCATGGGGATGGCTCAGCGTTGTCCCGTTTTCAATTTGTAGCTGTATTTCGGAAATGTTTGTCAGCCGCGGGTTACCCAGCTCAGGAGTTTGCGTCTCCTTCTTTCAGGATTGGCGCGGCAACTGAGGCGGCTAGGTGGGGTTTGGGTGAGGAAGCTATCAAGCGGATAGGGAGGTGGGAATCGGCGTGTTACCGTTCATACATTCGTCCTCACATGCTGTAATTTGTGGTTGTGGTTGTTATTGCATTATCATTGTGGTGGTTTTGAGTTCAACGAGTCTAACAGTCTTGTTTTTAGGTTCATCACCGTGCTTGGCGTGGATTCTTGGACAATCCTACGTTCATTGGGGAGCTTTGCGTGCTGATGTGCGGAGGAACGGACGGCAATTGGGTTTCCGACCCGATGACTTGCAAATTCGATGGATTGGTTTGCGGGGGCTCTTATGGGGGCGGGTGCTTCAGGAATTCCATGCTTCAGTTTCTTTTGACAGGGCATTGGATATTTTGGTGTTGCATGTGGGGGGCAACGATTTGGGGGTGCATAGTTCTAGGGAAGTAATTCGGGATATAAAATTTGACTTGTTGCGGTTGTGGTGTGATTTTCCGGGGTTATTGGTGGTGAGGTCGGAGGTGGTTGCTCGGAGGGTTTGGCGCTTTGCGCGGTCGGTTGTCCGGATTAATAAGGCAAGGGAGAAGCTAAATAAGGAAGTGGGGCGCTTTGGGCGGCGTCATGGCGGTATAGTGGTGCGTCACAGAGAATTGGAGGCGGCCTCGCCTCAGTTCCTTAGGGATGACGGGGTTCATCTCAATGATGTGGGTATCGACATGTGGGCTTTGGGGCTTCAGAAGGGTTTGGAGACAGCTTTGAGGGTTTGGCAGGACGCCCATAGGTGAGGTGTCACCTATGGTCGTTGGTGGCAGGTTAACGGAGGGTCCTGGAAGGCAATGCAAGGCTTAAAAGGTGCATGACAAGTTGGAGCGTGCATCGCATGAGGTTCGGTAAGCTGGTGGTTGGGGCCCCCGTTTGGCAAAATGGGCCCACAGGGGTAGCTGGAACTAGAATTGGCGGATTTGGTGCCCTTGGGTCGGTGACCGTGGCCAAGGGTAAGGTGGTATGACAAGTGGAGGGGAAGAGTGATGAGAATGGCTTGCCTCGTTGCCTTCTAGGATCCTATTAGTCTTTTCAGGTTCGGAATGTTGTTATTTATTTTGATATGCATTTTGATATGTTTTCTGTGTTCATTATTAACATTGAAAAGTTGGTAAAGTTTTAAAGCTTTGGAGAGATTGCTTAATGAACTAATTTGGGGCAGAAAAAGAGCACGTATTAAACAGGATTATCTATGGCTAGCAGAGGAGAATGGTGGTTTATCCCTCCCTTACTTGCAGGGCTATTACTTAGCCTCTCAAATACAGTGGTATTTATCTGCCCCTTTCAATATATACCCCCAACTCATCAGAAATTATAGAGAGTACCCCAGCGGGATATATTCAGCATTTTAGAAACTGGCTATATGGGAGAAGGGGGGAAAAAAATGCATCATATTACACTTTATGCAACTTGTCTGGAACTCACTTAAAGTTATTTTGGGAATTACGTATGTATTAAAATTTACCCCTTTATGGTACATTGTGCACTTTAGGGAATTTAATAAGATTGATGATATTGAATTCTGGGAAAGGAAGGGAATAATTAGGGTTGAGCAAATGATACATAACGGTGACATTAGGACTTTAGTGGATATATTTGGGCACAGAGATATTAAAATATTAGATAAGTATAAATATTTTCAGGTTAAACACGCTTTTATGTGCACTAAAGAAAAAGGTGTTTACGATTAAATCACATGATTTTATGGATTGGTGCTTCAATTCATACCAGAATAGTATGTCCATCTCATTAATTTACAGTAAATTGAGAGTGGAAATGGGTAAAATGAATAAGTTTAGAAGTGAAGTGAAATGGGGTCAAGATATTGGGAATAATAAAACACTAAAGTGGGAACTAATCTATAGAAATATCTGGAAAATCTCTATATCTGGGAATCACAGGTTAATTCAGTTTAGGATTCTACACCGTTTATATTACACGCCCCTCTCTCTTTTTTCGGTTCTATAATGATGTTTCAGATAGATGTCGTAGGCGTCAGGCTCAACGTGCAGATTTTATACACCTTATCTGGTTACATCCTGTGACTCAGGGTTTCTGGATCAATGTTTTCTCTGAGCTTCGGAGATGCTCCTCATCTAACTATGATGTAGTTATAACTACTGCTGTCTTAGGTGCCTCTTTATTTGATGGGCAGGGACAAGAAAATATGTTCTGGATGAAGTCATTGATGCTGGCCAGGGTAGTAATTGCTAGGAACTGGGGCTCAAATAACCCTCTGTCGGTATCTGAATGGCATCAACTCGTCTGTAAAGTGAAGAAATATGAGAAACTTGCTATTTATAATAAGAGCCAGAAAATTAGATGGGATAGAACTTGGTCAACATCGTCATAAGGTCTTGTTCGCCATGGATGTGTTCCGAGACAGTGACAACGAGGGTGGGTGGTGGGATGGGGGGAGTAGGATTAAACAGGTTCTTTTTTAAAAAATGTTTTAAAATTTCGCAATACATAGTAAGCTGCTCTGCTTCCTATGTATCACCAAATACAAAAACCTTAATTTAGTGACGCAGGAAAGGAAAGAGGGGCTGAGCTGTAGCCAGGGGAACAGAAATGACATAGAACGGCATTCTGCAGCTGCTATGTACTGTTAAACATAGAAGCTGCAGAAGCTAAGCAAGGCAGAAGTTTTGATTAAAAAAAAAAAAGTCTACTACAAAATACATGTAAATAAATACAGGTATCCTTAGCCTTTAAAGGGGCATTACAGGATTGGATCCATTTTAAAGTAAGTCCTCTAGTGTGTGGTACCTAGAGAAAGAATCCTACTCATCTGCTCTCCACAGCTTTGCACCCTAGCTCCATTTGAGCTTCTCGTCACGTACGCTGCAGCAACCAATGACTAGCATCAGCAGTGTCATGTCCTCAAGTGGAACATTACTGATGGGTGACATGCTGCTTGGGGCACATCACCACTGAGACCAATCATTGGCTTCAGTGGCATATGTAACTCCCCATGCAAGAAGTTTATGTCTAAAAAACATAAGATTGCTGAACCAAGCTAGGGCACAGGACCAAAGCAGCTGGTAGCAGATAAATGCGACTTTTTCTCTAGGTACCACACGGTGGCGCAACTATGGAGTTCTATGGGCCCCAGGGCAAACTTTGGATCGGGCACCTCCCCCTCCTTATAACCTGTTTGAATGTGTTGTAGCATGCTGCCGCTGATCACTACGCAAACCCACAGCGTCTACACTAAGTGTGGACTCTGCGACCCCTAAAAATTAAATTATGCCCCCAATTTATAGAATATAAATGACCTGTTTTAACGTCTCTTAGGCCTCATGCACACGACCCTTGTTTTGGTCTGCATCCGAGCCGCAGTCTTTGCGGCTTGGATGCGGACCCATTCACTTCAATGGGGCTGCAAAAAGATGCTCCATTCCGTGGTCTGCAAAAAAAAAATAATATATATAACCTGTCCTATTCTTGTCCGTTTCCCGGACAAGAATAGGCAGTTATATCAATGGCTGTCCGTGCCGTTTTGCAAATTGCGTAACGCACACTAATGAAATTGATGTGCTGGCTGTGCTTCTGACTGTGCTGATGAAGCAAACAAGGCACAATAATGCTGGATCTCCTCCCGCTCCACAGTGCTCCTCCCCTTGCCCTTCCAAAGCCCCAACAGCCATTGGCTGCTCAAGTCAGCTGGTTGCCTAAACAGGATGGGAAATTAAAGGGCCCACCCTGGACATACCATATAACTCACTCCCAAACTGTCCATCACCATCACCCTCTGTGTCCAGCACTATCCGGCCACCCCCATCACCAGCAATCAATCAGAAAGCCTCCAGCACGTATACCAGCTATAAAAGCCCCCCATGCTCCTGACAGTGCCTCTTCAGCAACAGTAATGCCACCCTTAATTCCTTCAGTAAAAAGGCCCCTATAGTGCCTGCTATATTCCCCAACAATAATAATGCCCATATAGTGCCTCCATTAATAATAATGACCCCACAGTGACCCCAATAAGAAAAACAACCCCTGTGGTGCCCCAGTAATAATAATGCTCCCACAGTGCACCCAGTAATAATATATCCTATTGTGCCTCCATTTATATTAATGTCCCCACAGTGCCCCCAGTAATATTCCCCCACTACCCCCAGTCATGTCCGGCAGCGCTGGAGCCTGTTAAATGCACTCCATGCCATGCCTAGCTGCACCTTCTGTGACCGCAATAGATATGCCCCTGGTACCACAGGCTAGGGGGCTTAGTTGAAAAGGGAGTGAATCTCAGGATACCTCTTAAAGGCTAGTGGATCACAAACACAAAAATTACCTGAAGTTCAATACTAATGCAGTTTAGGAGCACCACCTGGCGGGCTCACTTTTACTTACCTTTATGGGTGTTAACTATGAATTTTAAGCATTCTTTGTATTTAGTCTGGAATGTTAACCAGCCATACTAGCACAACTCTGGTCAGGAATTTGAAACGATAATAAAAGCCCAAACTAACAATAAATGGCACAAATGTCCAGAAAAGTGATAGATAACGTGATTGCAACCTCATGTCATATCATTTTACAGGGTACGTCAATGGGTCGGCCAATGGGCCCTGCTCAGTGACTCCACTGCTGCAGACATCTGAGAAGTATTCCAGCATTAGCATCTTCAAAAGAGTTAAGAAAATTAAAAAAATACTTTTTGGGGATAAAACATTTAATGCTTCATTGAATGATCCTATAATCCAAAGTTGTAGATAGCACACGTTAACATTAATGAGGTGAATATTAAGGGTGGGTCTATGACAACTTGTTAGAATCACTATATTAGCTGAAATAGCTGCCACAGTGTAAACATGTTCAGGTTAGTGACCTGCAAGCAAAACTAAAATGTTCAGCATGCTGGGAGTATACGTGTACTGTATAGCACTATTATATCAGCACTGTGGGCCGGCTATATGGACACAGTATGGTTCTGCGATTGTGCACTTTCTCTTCCCTCCACCTCAGATGGAATAGGTTAAAGTGAATTTGATAACATGATTTTGGATAGCTCACCAACTTTCACAGTGTGGTTAGGGTGCTCTAGTCTGAAACTGATCCCTCAATCAGTCAAGGTAAAATAGAAAAATGTAAGTAAACGACTGGCACTCACTATGTGGGTCACAACGATAGTATTTATTAACATACACGTCACAAAAATAATCACATCTAGTTAAAACATCATAGTCGACACTAAAAATGTTTACACAAAAGTTTACATAAAAATACCCCCTTAAAAGTTAGAATCTAATAAAACCATTCACTGGTGTATGAGGCGGTCTACTGCATATGATGAGGGCTCTCCTTTGGTATTGAATAAGAGTCCCGATATTTCACTTAGATGGCCGAAGTGAATCTCTAGCGGTGTTCCTTTAAAACAAGCTGGTATGCATCTGGATAGAAATATATATAAAAGTTCGGATCCTGGTATCCACAGAATATGAGGCTTCAAATGCCTCTTCCACAATACTTAGTCTCTGGTGGTGAGTGCTGTAGAGAGATATGTTGCTTACCGGTCTATCCGAATGTCCGGTTCTCTCGTTCCTCGGCTCTCTCCACCACGCTGCTCTGATCGCTGCCGGCGTCTCCGCTACTCTGGTCCGTGTCACGTGGTTCTTCAGAGGTATCGCGGGATTAGCCGGATCTGTTACAATGCTGACTCTGTTACAATATTCAAATGCGATTGTATTCGCAGCAGGAGAGAAAAAAATGGAGCGCTCCAAATTGTCTAGGTCGTCTTAATCATATCCAAATATGAAAATCGGAACAGGGATCCAACGCCAGACGCGTTTCAGGGACTTCACTCCCCTTCCTCAGTGGCTGAATCCCTGTTGTGACATCACATCCTTTTATATCCCCGCAAATCTCCTATAAATACCGGACTGGAATGTGTCAATTCATATTGCGGTATTGTTGCGTTTTTGATGCGTTTTTTACGCAACATATGCGGTTTTTTTATATTTTCATCCTAATATTGCGATAGATACAGGTGATAAAGGAAAAGTTTCTCCCAGATTGCTTTCCATTGTAAATATGAAAAAATAATACAGATGGCTGAAAAATTACTATAAATATTTTAAAACATTTAAAACAAATTATTCTAAAAGAGGTAACTGGTCTTCACTTTGAAAAGAGGCTAATACATGGAACTGTCTGGTCACAGAAATCCTCATTATGATTGCATGTAATTTCTATACTTCATGATAGATGAGGAAGTGGAAATGGGGAAGTGGGCCCATCACCAAGGGGGGGTCACAGCGCCGATAGACGGCCAGACATGTGATCCCCCATTGGATGAGGGGCACACCGCCCAAGCTCATAAAAAAACGAATATCTCTAGTTCTGCATTTAGGCCAGCTGGCAACATACTTCCAAAATCATAGATTTGTTTTGACTCTGCTCTTGACATCCGAAGAGTCCCAATTTGAAGTGGAAGCTATGCGCCTTAGAGATAAATTCCTGGCTAAACAATATCCTAGTAATATACTAGAGGAATCATTAGAAAGAGTAAGGAGATTATCAAGGAATTCACTTTTGACAGTAAAAACAGGACAGAAGAACGAAATAGATTCCCAATTTAGGATAATTCTTCCTTACACAACACAAAGGAGGCAAGTGGAAGAAATAGTTAAGCGCCATTGGCACCATTTGTTGCAAGACAAAATCATAGGTAGATTAATGCCGCCAAAACCACAAATAATATACACAAAGGCACCCAATTTAGGTATCAAAGTGGCCCCTTCTATCAAGGCCAACCGAACACAAACATCAGGCCTTGTTGGATGGATGAATTTAAAGGGCTTTTTTAAATGTGGACAATGCACTTGTTGTAAAATAACGAAAACTCCAAAGAATACAAGAAAGGTTCTCTCTACCCAAAACTCATATGTATGGGAGATAGAACACTTCTTGACGTGTAATTCAGCCAGTGTGATTTACCTCATCCAGTGTCCATGCTCAAGACAATATATTGGACGAACAAAGAGAGCTTTGAGAGTGAGAATATCTGAACATATTTCCAATATCAAAAAAGGGTATTTGAAACACTCACTCTCAAAGCACTTTAAAGAGGCCCATGGACAAGACCCCACAGGGCTGACCTTTGTGGCCCTTGAGAAGATAGATGGACACTGGAGAGGAGGGAATCACATTGAGCGGATGTCAAGAGCAGAGTCAAAACAAATCTATGATTTTGGAAGTATGTTGCCAGCTGGCCTAAATGCAGAACTAGAGATATTCGGTTTTTTATGAGCTTGGGCGGTGTGCCCCTCATCCAATGGGGGATCACATGTCTGGCCGTCTATCGGCGCTGTGACCCCCCCCCCCCTTGGTGATGGGCCCACTTTCCCATTTCCACTTCCTCATCTATCATGAAGTATAGAAATTACATGCAATCATAATGAGGATTTCTGTGACCAGACAGTTCCATGTATTAGCCTCTTTTCAAAGTGAAGACCAGTTACCTCTTTTAGAATAATTTGTTTTAAATGTTTTAAAATATTTATAGTAATTTTTCAGCTATCTGTATTATTTTTTCATATTTACAATGGAAAGCAATCTGGGAGAAACTTTTCCTTTATCACCTGTATCTATCGCAATATTAGGATGAAAATATCAAAAAACCGCATATGTTGTGTAAAAAATGCATCAAAAACGCAACAATACCGCAATATGAATTGACACATTCCAGTCCGGTATTTATAGGAGATTTGCGGGGATATAAAAGGATGTGATGTCACAACAGGGATTCAGCCACTGAGGAAGGGGAGTGAAGTCCCTGAAACGCGTCTGGCGTTGGATCCCTGTTCCGATTTTCATATTTGGATATGATTAAGACGACCTAGACAATTTGGAGCGCTCCATTTTTTCTCTCCTGCTGCGAATACAATCGCATTTGAATATTGCAACAGAGTCAGCATTGTAACAGATCCGGCTAATCCCGCGATACCTCTGAAGAACCACGTGACACGGACCAGAGTAGCGGAGACGCCGGCAGCGATCAGAGCAGCGTGGTGGAGAGAGCCGAGGAACGAGAGAACCGGACATTCGGATAGACCGGTAAGCAACATATCTCTCTACAGCACTCACCACCAGAGACTAAGTATTGTGGAAGAGGCATTTGAAGCCTCATATTCTGTGGATACCAGGATCCGAACTTTTATATATATTTCTATCCAGATGCATACCAGCTTGTTTTAAAGGAACACTGCTAGAGATTCACTTCGGCCATCTAAGTGAAATATCGGGACTCTTATTCAATACCAAAGGAGAGCCCTCATCATATGCAGTAGACCTCCTCATACACCAGTGAATGGTTTTATTAGATTCTAACTTTTAAGGGGGTATTTTTATGTAAACTTTTGTGTAAACATTTTTAGTGTCGACTATGATGTTTTAACTAGATGCGATTATTTTTGTGACCTGTATGTTAATAAATACTATCGTTGTGACCCACATAGTGAGTGCCAGTCGTTTACTTACATTTTTCTAAAGTGAATTTGAATTTGCATTTAATCAAGTCAATAAAAAAACTGATGCAACATATTTAGATTGGGATTCCGGCAGAGAACATAGTGTGGATTTTGAGAAATGAACCGTACACTGGGAGTAGAGGAACAGGTTTGTATCTGAGACCCTACTGTCCCTGCAGCTGAAAAGAATGTGCTGTAAACACAAGCAGTGCCAGCAAAGGTAATACTGGTTCCCACCGTCACCACACGGAGGTTACTGACTAAATTCTGTCCACATCACCTCCTGGTACAACCCTACGGGTATCTATCTACCTGATGCACATGTCTCCTACAAACTTGCATTTTTTTATTACTTTTTGCTCAACCCCCTTCCCTGCCCTTTCAGTACCAAAGTGAAACCACACGCTCATAATTGAGTGATACCATGTGACCTGAAGAAGCGCTGAAGCCGAACGTCTCTATGATATAACATTAGGGATATGTATATGATTAGCCTTTCCTAGGGCATTAGGCTAACCCAAAAGAAAGAAAAAGGCATGTGCCTTCCAGGTTTGATTGTACAGATGTGGCTCTGGGAAGAGGGTCAATTTGTCTTTTTTTTCAAACCTTAAAAGGATCGGCTGGTTTAGTTAACCAACTTGCATACACTCTATTAGAAAAGTTTCAGTTAACAAAGGGAAAGGTGGGAGTGCTGTAGGGAAATTACACATTGCTGCCACAGATTAAAGCTGATCACTGTGAATCTTGCCGTACTTTATGTAGGACATCCTTTGATCAGCTCATCATCGGATGTCTGAAACAAAGAAAAAAATAAATGCTCACCCACATGAATGGATTCAGCAATAATCCAGAGTCTAAAATGGGGATAATCCAATGTGCATGTAAAATCCAAGGTTTTAAGTTCTATTATCCAATAAATGTACCACTTCTCAGTTATGATTTCACACTACCACTAGTGCATTTTTATGCTGAGAAGGTGTACTTTTGTTAGATGTAACTTACTAAAGCCTTGGATGGATCCTCCCCTTTTTTCACTTTGGAGTATTATGCAATATGAGGAGCTATTGGCCGACTCCTCACCTCCCCATATCTCAGATTCCTGGAACCCTGTGAATGTGAATGTTCTCCATATCGGCCTGAAGTGATGAGATGGTGAATGTGCACACCTACACCTCAGGCACATAACAAACACGCAGTTTCACTGAAATTAGAAGAATGGATAACAACCAGTGACCTTTTGTTTCTTAGAAGGGGCCTCACACTGACATTGAGCAGACAGTTCTTTTTTGTTCAAGTAATCATTATATGAGACGGGCCCACACAGGAGGCAGCAGTAACATAATCCATGATAACTGTGCTGCTACGCAGTTAAATCTATATAGTTTATTTCATATGATATTCTATATTTGGTCATATGCTCCCATCTAGTGGCCGTTTTTGGTAATGCGCTTGTTTTTCTGTTCGTGATATCTGTCATTCATTTCATTGCTCTACCCCTTCTTCTGTGTACCTCACTTCCTGTTTCTCTATACTGCTCCAGGCATTAAACAGGTACACATGTATTCTCATCTAAGCTTACAAAAGCATTATCTTTTGACCGCACAATACCGGAATCCATCTGTTCTGCTGTACTCTGTTATCTGGCTTACAGAATTAATCAACTTACACGGATAAACTCTGTGTTGGCGAGTTCAAGCTATCTGATAAGGATTGTCCGCAGTGATTATATCTGCTCATACAGGCCAGGCATAGAGGTCTCACTAGGGATAAATCGCTATTACAGCAATCTGAGTCAGAATAGTCAAATGATGCATAGAATTCCTACAGCCTGCTGTGTATATGTGTGTGCCTAATATGCAATTAAGCTCAGTTCCATCCGCCATCTTGTGAAAGCACATGGTTGCACAAGCTTACTGCACTTCAAGTGAATGTTGAAAACTGTTACTCTACATTGCACAGTGTTACCTCACCTGTCTAAGCCGCTGTTCGTCTTCTTAACCTGTTAGGGACACAGGGCGTACCAGTACGTCCTGTGTAGTTCCGATCACCGCCACCCGGCGGGCATGATCGGAACAAGGTGCCTGCTCAAATCATTGAGCAGGCACCTTGGGTCAATGCCCGGGGGGGGGGGGGGGGGGGCGTGACCCCCCCGTGTCGGTGATCGCCGCAAACCGCAGGTCAATTCAGTCCTGCGGCTTTTAATTGAGGTTGCGGCGGCGGTGGGAGGTGCCATCGGGTCCCCGTGCGGCTGTAAGGGGGACCCGATGGCATGGAAGGCAGCGTGATGCCTTCCTTAGGCATCGGCGCTGCCTTCCAGTGACGAGCCTGTGAGATCCAGTCCCCTGGATCTCACAGGCTGGAAGCTGTTTGAGTAATACACACTGTATTACTCATACAGCCAATTCATTCCAATACAGAAGTATTGGAATGCATTGTAAAGGGGATTAGACCCCCAAAAGTTGAAGTCCCCAAAAACAAAAAAATAAAGTGAAAAAAAGTTGAAAAAATTAAGTTTTCCCCCCAAAAAATAAGTTTCAAAATAAAGTAAAAAATAAATAAATATTGGTAAAAAATATAAAGTAGACATATTAGGTATCGCCGTGTCCGTATCGTCCGGCTCTATAAACATATCACATGACCTAACACCTCAGATGAACACCGTAAAAAAAAAAAAAAAAAAAAAAAAAACTGTGCTAAATAAACCATTTTTTGGTCAACTTCTTACATCACAAAAAGTGTAATAGCAAGCGATTAAAAAGTCATATGCACCCCAAAATAGTGCCAATCAAACCGGAATCTCATCCCTAAAAAAATGAGACCCTACCTAAGACAATCGCCCAAAAACTGAAAAAAATATGGCTCTCAGACTATGGAAACACTAAAACATGATTTATTTTGTTTCAAAAATGAAATAATTGTGTAAAACTTACATTTAAAAAAATAGTATACATATTAGGTATTACCGCGTCCGTGACAACCTGCTCTATAAAAATACCACATGATCTAACCTTGCCTCACAAAAAGTGTAATATAGAGCAACCAAAAATCATATGTACCCTAAACTAGTACCAACAAAACTTCCACCCTATCCCGTAGTTTCTAAAATGGGGTCACTTTTTTGGAATTTCTACTCTAGGGGTGCATCAGGGGGGCTTCAAATGGGACATGGTGTCAAAAAAAACAGTCCAGCAAAATCTGCCTTGCAAAAACCATATGGCATTCCTTTCCTTCTGCGCCCTGCCATGTGCCCGTACAGCAGTTTACGGTCACATATGGGGTGTTTCTGTAAACGACAGAATCAGGGCCATAAATATTGAGTTTTGTTTGGCTGTTAACCCTTGCTTTGTAACTGGAAAATAAAATATTAAAATGGAAAATCTGCCAAAAAAGTGAAATTTTTAAATTGTATCTCTCTTTTCCATTAATTCTTGTGGAGCACCTAAAGGGTTAACGTCGTTTGTAAAATTAGTTTTGAATACCTTGAGGATGTAGTTTCTAAAATGGGGTCATTTTTGGGTGGTTTCTATTATGTAAGCCTCACAAAGTGACTTCAGACCTGAACTGGTCCTTAAAAAGTGGGTTTTTGAAAATTTCTGAAAAATTTCAAGATTTGCTTCTAAACTTCTAAGCCTTGTAACATCCCCAAAAAATAAAATATCATTCCCAAAATGATCCAAACATGAAGTAGACATATGGGGAATGTAAAGTAATAACTAGTTTTGGAGGAATTACTATGTATTATAGAAGTAGAGAAATTGAAACTTAAAAATTTGCTAATTTTTCCAACTTTTTGGTAAGTTTGGTATTTTTTTTTAATAAATAAAAATGATATTTTTTTACTCCATTTTACCAGTGTCATGAAGTACAATATGTGACGAAAAAACAATCTCAGAATGGCCTGGATAAGTAAAAGCGTTTTAAAGTTATCACCACATAAAGTGACACTGGTCAGATTTGCTAAAAATTGCCTGGTGGATGATTACCTGGTCCTTAAGGTGAAATATGGCCGTGTCCTTAAGGGGTAAAGAGAAGACACCGGCGTCTTCTCTTCCGGGTGTACTTGATGACGTCATTGGCACAGGCGCATTGAGGATGGAGCGGGCGGCCGAGCGAGCATTCGCCTCTCAGTGCGCCTGCACCGACTGAATACCGTTACGGCGCAGGCGCGAGATCTTGATAGCAGGCAGGGCCAGCCAGAGGACAATCGCGTTCGCTGGCCCTGTCAATCAACATGCGGAGGGGGCGTCTTTAGGATAGGAGGATGCGGCTGCTACCAGCAAGTAGCCGCCCTACTTGCTGGTAGACAGGTAATTAGCATATTATAAAAGTACACTTTTAGCAGAAGCTACTGAACCAAAATGATTAATCACATTATGTATGGATAAATCGCAGTATAGGGATTATAAGTACACACAAAAAAAAAAAAATATGTTTAGTGGGGTGACAGAAGCCCTTTAAGGACCTTAATCTGGGAATGGACATGCCTTCTATACAGAGAAGTCTGGGCATACGGTGGGACTTATTAAAGGACACTTTCAGCTTTCAAGTCAGCTCTATAGACAAGCCATTTACCAAGCGTGGTGTTCTGTCATCCTATACGATCCAATGGGATTTGTGGCTCCCATCACCATACAAGGTGAAGCCTTACTTAGACAGCTCTCAGAGTCTATTAAAGATTGGGATGCTCCACTGCCATCTGACAAGCTTTCAAAGTGGGAGTCCTGGAAGCAATCTCTACACCCCTTAGATGGAATCCATATACCACCCTGCTACACCTCAGCTTCCCTTGCTACGAGCCGGAGAAAAGAGCTTCACATCTTCTCAGACGCATCTACTGAGGCCATTGTGGCTACCTCAAGGTGAGAGACTCTTCTAATCAAACCCACATAGGGTTTCTGTTTGGGAAAGCCAAGTTAGCACCTAAGCCTGAGCACACAATTCCTAGGCTTGAACTTTGTGGGACTGTGCTAGCTGTAGAAATAGCAGATTTCATATTACGCAAGCTAGACATTCAGATAGATGACACCAAATTCTACACAGACAGTAAGGTTGTTCTGGGCTACATATACAACCAGACTAAACGTTTCTATGACTACGTCAGCAACCGTGTAGAAAGAATCAGTAAATCATCTAAACCTGAACAATGGCATTATGTCCCATCTGAAATTAATCCTGTAGATCATGCTACTAGGCTAGTGTCTGCAAGTGTACAGTATTTGCCAATTCTTCCTGGTTAACAGAACCTGAATTCCTGCTGGATCACACAGAAGAGACCACGGCTGACGTCTTCGGTCTTCTAGAACCTGACAAGGATCCAGAGATTCGTCCTGAAGTTACAACCCTCGCCACCAGACCTGAACAAAGACTCATCTTGGGCTGTTAACGCCTTGAACGTTTTTCCAAGTGGATAAGGCTTGCACGCACCATCGCAAAGTTAGTCCATATCATGCATTGCTTTCACAAACAGCCCACGGATGTTTAATGTCAAGGTTGGCACGTGTGTCAAAAGCCTCTTTCTGAAAAGGACATTGCTAAAGGTGAAATTATCATAATACGCAGTGTACAACAGGATGTCTTTAGCTTAGAGTTGTTGCAATACCAAATTTTTGATTCGGTTTCGATACCATGAAAAAGTATTGCGATACTCGATACCACGCGAAAAATTAAACCAAAAAAGCCACGTGCATTCCACATTTTAAAAAATGGCGAAATCGTGCAGTTTTTATTTATTTTTTTCTGTTCCGGCATTCACCACCTAGATTTTTTAAAATATTTTAATAGTTTGGACTTTTCTGACGTGGCGATATGTAATATGTTTATTATTTATATATTTTATATGTGAAATTGGGAAAAGGGGGTGATTTATACTTCATATTTTGGTGGGGGGCTTTTTTACTTTTTTACACTTTTTATTTAATAACTATTTCCCCCCTTAGGGGCTAGAACCTGGGATCTTTCATCCCTTGTCCTATTCAGCCTGATAGAGCTCTATCAGGGTGAATAGGACTTCACACTGTCCCTGCTGCTCTGTGCTTTGTGCACACAGAATCAGGAATGTTACCATGGCAACCAGGGCTTCTGTAGCGTCCTGGCTGCCATGGTAACCGATCGGAGCTCCAGGCTTACACAGCTGGGGCTCCGATCAGAAGCTGCCACTGCACCACCAATGAGGGGGAGGGGAGAGGTCCCTGTGGCCACTGCCACCAATGATTTTAATACTGGGGGGTTGAGAGGGGCCGGCGCACTGTGCCACCAATGATTTTAATACTGGGGGTTGGGAGGGGCCGGCGCACTGTGCCACCAATGATTTTAATGGGATGGGGGATTGAGGGGGGGCACACTGCACCACCAATGATAATTACCGCTTTATACAGGAGGCGGGTACTGGCAGATCAGCGGCAGTTAACCCCTTAGGTGCCGCACCTGAGGGGTTAACTGCCGCTGATCGCAGCTCCCTGTCAGGGGCAGGGTGCCGGCAATGCGATTCTGCTGCCGGCACCCGCCTCCTGTATTATGTGTTAAAGACTGACTACTTTAGATGGGACTCCAGACTTTCACTATTAGGCTACACAGAGCGGCGCCCAGCGATGTCCCAGCACTCACCATTAGTCCTGGGCGCCGCTCCGTTCGCCCGCAGTGCCCCATTACTGTCTCCTCTCCTGCTCCACATGCTGCTGATTACTATCGGAGCGATGGGAGGAGACATCAGCTTCACTAGTGGGCGTTCCTTCTCCCTGGCTGTAGCGCTGTCCAATCGCAGCGCAGGGAGAAGGAACGCCCACTAGTAAAGCTGATGTCTCCTCCCATCGCTCCGATAGTAATCAGCAGCATGTGGAGCAGGAGAGGAGACAGTAATGGGGCACTGCGGGCGAACGGAGCGGGCCCAGGACTAATGGTGAGTGCTGAGACATCGCTGGGCGCCACTCTGTGTGGGAATAGTCCTATCATTGGTGGCGCAGTGCGCCTGCCCCTCTTCCTCCCCTCTCTTCTCATTGGTGGCGCAGTGCGCCCGCCCCTCTCTTCTCATTGGTGGCAGCTGCAGCAGCACAGGGGGGAGGGAGGACCGCTTCCTTCTCCCCGTGCTGCTGAGAGAACATGAGCGCGCCGACAGCAGCGCGCTCATGTTCAGAGATACTAGACTACGCAGAAGCGCAGCCCAGTATCGAAAAAACTGAAATCCCAGTATCGTATCGATACCGGGACAAAAGTATCGATTGGGTGTCGAAATTTCGATATCCGCAACAACCCTACTTTAGCTCTGAAATTAAATGTATCCGTGACAAGAGAGACATTCCAAAAAACAGTCCAATTGCTAACCTGAAACCATTTATTGACAATGATGACATGTTAAGAGTTGGTGGACGTTTAAACAAGGCTGAATTGGGAGAACAAGAACAGAATCCTCTCATAATACCTGCTCGCCACCATATCACCACTCTGCTCATACGGCACTACCATGAAAGGGTTAAGCACCAAGGTAGACACTTCACTGAAGGTGCCATAAGAGCAGCCGGCCTTTGGATCATAGGAGCAAAAAGACAAATCACAGCTGTGTTCAGTGCCGTAAATTAGGAGGTAAACATCAGCAACAGCTAATGTCAGATTTGCCAGCTGACAGATTAAGTCCTGACCCACCTTTCTCTCATGTTGGATTGGATGTCTTTGGGTCATGGATGGTAACAGCCCGCAGAACTCGAGGTGGCCAAGCAAACAATGGGCAGTGCTGTTCACTTGCATGCGTGTGCACGCAGTACACATTGAAGTGATAGAATCTATGGATGCCTCAAGCTTCATAAACACTCTAAGAAGATTTCTTGCCATCAGAAGACCAGTCAAGACACTAAGGTCTGACTGTGGAAATAATTTCGTTGGGGCCTGTAGAGAGTTACAACTCAACTCTAAGCCAATCCAAGAACTTTTAGCTGAAAAGGGTTGTACATGGATTTTCAATCCTCCTTATTCTTCCCACATGGGCGGCTCATGGAAGAGAATGATAGGCATCACACGAAAAATACTGGACTCTATGTTTATGGACTTGAACTCCACAAGACTTACCCACTAGATTCTAACCACCTTCTTGGCAGAAGCATCTGCCATAATCAACTCAGGACCACTTGTTCCAGTGTCTACAGACCCAGAGAACCCAACTATTCTTACCCCAGCTACCCTGCTTACCCAGAAGCTTGGGTCTGTTCCTGTTCCACCTGGAAACTTTAAAGACGGAAATCTGTGCTTTGATCAATGGAAGAGAGTACAAAACCTTGCCAACCGCTTCTGGAATCATTAGAAAATTGAGTA
This sequence comes from Bufo gargarizans, assembly GCF_014858855.1. Lineage (NCBI taxonomy): Eukaryota > Metazoa > Chordata > Amphibia > Anura > Bufonidae > Bufo > Bufo gargarizans. Next base: position 9,272,288 of record NC_058089.1, on the reverse strand, counting down.
TCTTTCCACTCTGCAAAGATGCAGGAAATGGCAACGACAGTACCCCAACATACAAGTGCAGCACGCCAGACCTGCAGGGTATTGCAATAGCGAGGTCACGGTTATGGGCAATCGAGGGTTACTCACCTTTTTGGAGGAGAACCCTGGGCAGGCATGCGGCAGTGAAGTAGAGGTAGACACAAGTTCCTCTGGGGCACACTCTGTAAATAGGGACCAGGCCTGGTGGTGGATGAGGTGCTCTGGATGTTGCAGGTATTTTGAGTGCCTGAGGCAAGGTCCCTTTAAGGATCGTGACGCCAGTGCCTGTAACGGTGGCACACCGATTTGTAGGAGTAGTGATGAAGTACACAGATGGTATGGTGAACCAAACGTTGCTTTACTTTGGAAAACACTCCAACTTTGTACAGACAGTTTACAGTTGATAATGATGCAGTCCCTTATAGCACAAATGCCACAGCAGGTTTACTCCACAAAATGGCAGGTATAAATCTTGCAAGATACTTGGAGGGTAAACAGTTAATGCTTCTCAGTACTATGCTGCACTATCCCCTCAGCTATTCTAGCTGGCTGGATCCCAAGGCCCAGGTGCCTAAATGCTGGCTTTAATCCTTGGTATATAAATCTTCCTCCAGTATTGACCCTTGCTTTATATTAAAGTACCTCTGCCTCTCAGCTTACTTCTCTGAGCTGGGTGTCCCGTCTCTGCTGGGTTGCTGCAGGTTTCTCCCAGGAGGTAGATTCTTCTTCTGGGGTGACTCTACTGAGCTAAGCTTAGCCTCAGGCTGACTATGTTGCACTTCTAGCCACCTGGCATACACTACTTCTCCCCTGTCTGGGCCTACCTATATATACCTAGGGCTCTCTAGCTCCCTCTAACGTCTGGGAGGCTAAACTACACCCCGACAGGCCTGACACCCAGATAATACAGGGAAATGCACATTAAACATCACGTTAGTGCAATAGACATATTAACCCTTGTGTAGTGCCCACCTTTACCTAGTGGAACACTACACAAGTTGGAGATCTCGTTCTGCTCAAGGACCAGCAATCCAAAAGAATAGAGTGGCCTATGGGACTTATTGTGAATAGCGTTCCGGTAAGCTACGCAAGGTGGAGGTGAAAGTTGCAAGACAAGGGACGGTAAAGACTTTCATCAGGCCTATCACGGAACTTGTTCTGCTCTTGCCCTTTGGAAAATGAACTTATTTGCCTAGGCTGCTGAATTCTACCTGAAACTTCAAGCAAGAAGTGTTTGAACTTTACTTGTTACACTTGAATCCTTACATTTTTGTTGTTGCATTATATGCCTGTTCTCTATGTTTTTCAGGTCCTCGGACATCAAGCAAATTACTGTTTTTTATTTGCAATTATATAACTACCGTTATTGTTTAAATAGTGACATTTTCAAAGCCAGACGGGGGGGCTTTGTTTATTTCATATGATATTCTATATTTGGTCATTGCTCCCATCTAGTGGCCGTTTTTGGTAATGCGCTTGTTTTTCTGTTCGTGATATCTGTCATTCATTCATTTCATTGCTCCACCCCTTCTTCTGTGTACCTCACTTCTTGTTTCTCTATACGGCTCCAGGCATTGAACAGGTACACATGTACCTTTTCATCTTTTGACCGCACAATACCGGAATCTATCTGTTCTGCTGTACTCTGTTATCTGGTTTACAGAATAAAGCAACTTACACGGATAAACTCGGTTTTGGTGAGTTCAAGCTATCTGATAAGGATTGTCCGCAGTGATTATATCTGCTCATACAGGCCAGGCATAGAGGTCTCACTAGGGATAAATCGCTATTACAACAATCTGAGTCAGAATAATAACTGTACAATAATGCACCAAGTGCATGGGTATCGTGGCCGACCTCAGAGAGCTTCATAATATACAAGTGTAACCCAGCTGTAGGCATGTATGTACGCACACTATGTGCTTTGATCTCCTAACACAGGTCTTTGGCATAAAGCAGCCTGTAGTTTCACAAGAGATGCGCAGTACTGCAATGGGGCCAACAATATTGACCAGCACAGAATGACACACGACATTTGTTCATGCACGTTTACCTACTGAAAAGCATCCACCAGGGCAGATGTTACCCCGCTGGAATGTGCACCCCCTAGACCCAGTCCTGACCGAATAGCTGCTTTACAACCAACTGCTTCTTTTCTTCTGGACATGAAAACATTGCATTTTAATGATGCAGCCACCACTAGCAGGAGCCTAATGCAAAGGGATTATTACAGCTCCCATTGCATACAGCTAATTGTATAAATTCCTATGCACTGAGCTCCCCCTAGTGGTGGCATCAGGCATCCAGATTTCTAATAGATGGGAATCAGGATATTTATCAATGTCTTTATGCCAGTTGTCTGTCATGAATACATTGAAAAATATGCTGTTCAAATTGAGTGCTATATTTATGAAGCACCTGTTCCATGCTTTCTGACATAAAAGTTGAATAATGTTGTTTTAAATCAAAATTTCTTTCATTTAATAAAAAAAAAAAATAAATCTGGAAACTAGGGTGTTGAAGTTTTCATTCTACATTGCCTGGGATTGATTGACACACGCATACTGGGATACCGAGTGGGTGATACTAAGTTTTGTTATGGGGTCCCATAAGATCTGTGCACGCCCATGACAGCAGGGAAGCAAAGCTTAATTCAATAGAACATAAATTACATACAAAATAATCAAATACAGTCTTAAATATGTAGAGCAATGAAACAGTTAACATTGGGATCTTTACTACACTAGTACTAATAACCATAAAACTGCCCCCATTTACAAGAATATTACTACTATAATACTGCTCCTATGTACAAGAATATAACTACTATAATACTGCTCCTATGTACAAGAATATAACTACTATAATACTGCTCCTATGTACAAGAATATAACTACTATAATACTGCTCCTATGTACAAGAATATAACTACTATAATACTGCTCCTATGTACAAGAATACAACTGCTATAATGTCCTGTCAACAGTTTGCAAAATGTATTGGGAATGAACAATCTTGTTCATCCCCATTCAGTTCATATCAGGCAGTGCAACATGTCTTTTAAACGAGTGCCGATTCCCTAGTCGATCGTTGCTCGGTATGGCCAGGCATCGGCCTGTGTAAGGCCCCTTGCAGACAAACGACACGGATAAGGTCCGGATGCGTTCAGGAAAACTCGCACCATTTCACAAGCAATTGCAGTCCGTTTTGTTTGCAATTGCGTTCAGTGGTTACGTTTTTATTGCACGGGTGAAATGCGCATTGATGCGCTTTTCACCCGTGCGATAAACAAACTGAATGTTTACAAACAACATCTCTTAATAACCATCAGTTAAAAACGCATCGCATCAGCACTTTCTTGAAGATGCAATGCGTTTTTCACGCAGCCCCTTTCACTTCTATGAGGCCAGTGTTGCATGAAAAACGCAGAATATAGAACATGCTGCGATTTTCACGCAACGCACAAGTGATGCGTGAAAACACAACGCTCATGTAAAAGGACCCATTGAAATGAATGGGTCAGGATTCGGTGTGGATGCTATTCGTTCATGTCACGCATTGCACCCGCACGGAAAACTTTTTATTTTTTGGGAAGAGACTGATCTGATAGTTATCCCTTATCATGCGGAACACCCCTTTAAGTCACTATGGAGCCTTGGAATCAATGTGCTGCTGATGGGAGATCTGATGGTAGATTGATCCATCAGTGAGCAAAGTAACCACTAGGGGGGGCTACCAGGGGTCTTCCTTGTGTCTTTAACTCCCTGGCTGCACACATGACAATGTAAGTTTCTCTGCTTTCTACAGGAATGTGAATGGGGAGGGGGAGAAGGACTTCCTCAAAATCCTGGTGGGAAAGGAATGTAGGACAGAAGACCCCTCATCTTCCCCAGCCAGTGACTACAGGGCAGCCCCACACAATGCAGGCAGGGACGTCACCCTTTGTTCACCCTTCACACTGCAGCCCTTAGCCCTCAGAGGTATCCCAGCCAGGACAGAAGGTGTTAATGGGCCCTGCATTTTGACACTGGAGTTTGCTCCACCCAAAAGAGTTGTGTTTTGCCCTCCAGATCTTATTACTGTGGAGCATGAGAGTTAGAGCAAGGTCTGAGGCTGCAGACGCCGGGTGACAGGATCCACAGACTCTGCCATGTACTGGGGGGACACTACAGCCTGATTGGGTGACCAAGTCCTGGAGATGGGGGCTGCGACTCCTCCTGTGCTGCAGCTCCTGCTCATCCTCACAGCACTGCTCTTACCCAAGGTGAGACCACCGGTGACAGCTGCTAAACTTTCAGGATCACATAGATGTAGCAGTGCTGAAGTTGTCACTTCGTTCTTTTGGGCTACATACGTCTGTACTGTGATAACTGTGTTTACTCTGCTACATATGTCTATATTTAAGATTGTGCAGTATATAGGGCTATGTATATACACTCCCCAGCTTCTATGTCGTTTCCTCCCATGGGTTGTATTAATGTGTTTGTACAGTTGTAGTATATTTGTGTGTCATAAAAACCTGTCAGATTATCAAATATTCTGGATTATTGGATGTTCAAAAAAAAAAGTATATAGACCCTTTCTGTACAGTCACGTGTTCTGCTGTTCTGTACTGACAAATTCTGAATTATTGGATCCTCTGGATTAGGACTTATGCACATGAACATATTTTTATTATTGTCCGAGTCAGTTTTTTGCTGCAGTCCGTATGCGGAACCATTTACTTCAAAGGGGCCACAAAAATAACCCGAAATGACTCAGTGTGCATTCTGTGTCCACATGGCCGTTCCGCAAAAAAATAGAACATATCCCAGTTTTGTCGTCATTACAGGGGAGATCTGCTCCGGTTGGCAAAATACGGAATGCAAGCGGCCGTTATCTGTGTTTGGCGGATCCGCAATTTGCAGACTGCAAAACCAGCTGCTGGCCCTTAGGCCCCTTTCGCACATGCGAGTTTTCCGCACGGGTGCAAAGCTTGACATGAACGCATAGCACCCGCACTGAATCCTGACCTATTCATTTCAATGGGTCTGTGCATATGAGCTTTGATTTTCATGCATCAGTTCTGCTTTGCGTGAAAAACGCAGCATGTTCTATATTCTGCGTTTTTCACGCAGCCCTGGCCCCATAGAAGTAAATGGGGCTTCAGTGAAAAATGCATTGCGTCCGCAAGCAAGTGCGTTTTTCACTGATTGTTGCTAAGAGTTGTTGTTTGTAAACCTTCCGTTTTTTATAACGCGCGTGAAAAACGCATCAAAACGCATTGCACCTGTGTGGAAAAAATTTAACACAATCGCAGAAAAAACTGATTGAACGTGCTTGCAAAATAGTGCGAGTTTCACTAAACGCACCCTGAATGCATCCGGAGCCAATCCGTAATGCTCATGTGAAAGAGGCATTAGCCCTCTTTCACACAAGCGTGACGGATTAGGTCCGGGTGCGTTCAGGGAAACTCGCACCATTTTGCAAGCAAGTTCAGTCAATTTTGTCTGCGATTGCGTTTAGTTGGTCAGTTTTATCCGCGCAGGTGAAATGTGTTTTGATGCGTTTTTCATGCGCGTGATAAAAAACGGAAGGTTTACAAATAACAACTCTTAGCAACCTTTAGTGAAAAACTCATCGCACCCGCACTTGCTTGCGGATGCAATGCGTTTTTAAAGCAGTCCCATTCACTTCTATAGGGCCAGGGCTGCGTGAAAAACGCAGAATATAGAACATGCTGCGATTTTCACGCAACGCAGAACTGATGCGTGAAAACCAACACTCATGTACACAGACCCATTGAAATGAATGGGTCAGGATTCAGTGAGGTTGCTATGCGTTCACATCACGCATTGCACCCGCGCGGAAAACTCGCTTGTGTGAAAGGGGCCTTAGCAAAAATCTGTGAAAACCGCACTTGCTTGCGGATGCAATGCATTTTTCACTGAAGCCCCATTTACTTCTATGGGGCCAGGGCTGCATGAAAAACACTGAATATAGAACATGCGTTTTTCACGCAACGCAGAACTGATGCGTGAAAAAAAACGCTCAAGTACACAGACACATTGAAATGAATGGGTCAGGATTCAGTGCAGGTGCTATGCGTTCATGTCACGGATTGCACCCGCGTTGAAAACTCGCTTGTGTGAAAGGGGCTTTGAAGGGGTTATCCAAACTATAAAACATGCCCCCCATATAGATTATACTTACCCTGCTCCCTGACGCCCACGTCGCTCCTGATCCCCGCACGGCCGCCACTGCATTTTTTAAAACATCCGGCGACAGGGGGAAGCAGCAAATAGCTGGACGAGCCTCCCTAGCATATAATCTATAAGGGGCCCGGGCGTGTTTTATAGTATGGATAATCCCTTTAAAGGAATTTTTCATGGTGGTCCAGCTGTTTGGACCGATCACACACTGATGGCCTGTCCTAGGGATACACTAAACCAGTGCAAAAACTCTTTAAGGCCTTATTCACACGTCACTGTGTTAGAACCGTCCGTGGGTCTAGCATGAAAGCCTGGCCTATTTTGTCCATCCATCACGCCCATTATAGACGATGGGTCCTTGAAAAACATGGATGCAACACAGAGGCCATCTGTTCCTGAACCATTTATAGGAGATGCTCTGAAAAGTCATTTTCAGCTGTGCAATGTCCGTGAAACACGGATGACACACGGATTACTCGGGATCCTGTAGGGATCTGGGGATCTCCTTTCTATGAGCGGTGATTGCTGTTGACAGGATTTGGGCTGTGTGTATAATGCACGGTTATAATGTGACGCATTGTATGGGGGAGCTCGCTGTGCCCCCCCACAAGTTATTAACCCCGGCCTCAATATGGTATTTGTAAGACGAGCCATTTACTGCTGGGTCCATATCTCACAGGATATCCTGACCAGGATGCTTCACAGGATTCATATCCCGACCATAGAAGTGTCTGAAACTGAAGACTTCTCCTCATGTTATAATAGGACACTGGTGATTATTAGGGATGAGCGAATCGACTTTGGATGAAACATCCGAAGTCGATTTGCATAAAACTTTGTTTCAATACTGTACAGAGCGAGCGAGTTTTATGCGAATCGACTTCGGATGTTTCATCTGAAGTCGATTCGCTCATCCCTAGTGATTATAAGTAATGCTATGTACAGATGTAGCACTGCTGAGTTTGCTTACGATTGCAAAACTGTGATCGGCCCCTTGCACACGATCGTATGCCTTCCGTGATTAGGGCCATATGTCCAGGAGCTGCATTGATCGTGCGCACGGGAGCACACCGCCTCATCGATTACAATGGTGCTGTGGACGTCAGGCCGCCCGCGGGGCTATTGTCCCGCACTCATAAGATCATATGAGTGCGGGACAATAGCCTCGTGGGGGGCCCCCCGACGTCCACAGCTTCTCCTACCAGTGTGAAAATATAGACAAACAAGCCCATGCACTGCACTATACAGCACAGGGCAAGGGGGATCATCTGAGCATGAAATGCCATATCGGAGGGGCTGAGTGGGTGAAAACGGATGCGTTTGTGCATTTCTAGTTTGTTAGATGTGGTGTGATTTTGGTACATATAGCAGAGCTGACGAGTTTTCCAGATGTATAGTAGCATGGTGGATGTTTCAAAGATTATGAAGTAGAGCTCACATGGAGCAAATCAGAGTTCACAGGTAGTGATGAGCGAACTTCTGTTTTAAGTTCGGCGTCTAAAGTTCGGCTTCCGGTTAGCGGAGAATCCCGATATGGTTCCCGATATGGATTCCGACTTCCGTTGTGGTCCGTGGTAGCGGAATCAATAATGGCCGATTATTGATTCCGCTACCACGGACCACAACGGAAGTCGGAATCCATATCGGGATTCTCCGCTAACCGGAAGCCGAACTTTAGACGCCGAACTTAAAACAGAAGTTCGCTCATCACTATTCACAGGTTCTGTCGCAGCAGAGCGGGGTTTACTTCTCTACTGATTTGTTTGGTAAACTTCATTTTTCTAATTTGTCACTAGGGATGAGCGAACTTCTGCTTTCATGTTTGGCGTACAAGGTTCGAGTTATCTAAGAATTCCGTTATGGATTCCACTACCACAGACCATAAGTTATGGTCCGTGGCTGCGGAATCCAAAACGGAATTCTTAGATATCCCGAACCCGGACCTTGTATGCCGAACTTGAAAACAGAAGTTCGCTCAACACTATTTGTCACATGTAACAAGGCTGGGTTCCTAGTTATCCAGATGTAGCAGAGCTGAATTTCTAATATCAATGATATTAGTATCATTAATACTATTACTATGTAATTAATAGGGCATTTCAAATGAAGTATTACTGTAATGTACATGCAATAACACATTGTATATAATACTGTAATGTTTTTACGTACATTACATTTTCCTCTCTGATGGTGCTCCCTGCTATTTCTCACATGGTTGAAATTCTGGTCTTTCTTCATTCAGTGGTGGACTGATGTGCTCAATACCTGCTCCCTTTCTCCCCTCCGTGCTGGCGTAGTGATCCCTTGGTGATGCGGCTCAGGGACTTTCATTCATTCATCTCTACCTCCAAAGTTATAGCAGTATACAGTATAGCTTTATCTCTGTCTAGACAGCGGAGAAGGATGTTGCATTACATACCATAAAGTCACTGTTTTGGTCAGTGATTGTGAGCCAAAACCATGAATGGAACCTCCACGGACATAAGGCATAAGAGAAAGATCTGAACCTGTTCTGTGTTTAGAGCCGCACCTGGTTTTAGCTCAAAAATCACTGATGAAAATCACTGACCAAACACTGACATGTAAATGAGGCTTAAGGCATTACTGGTGTGGTGTGTGAGGGACTATTTTCTATGAAGGGGTGGAAGGGGTTAACAAGACCTGATTGCAGTGCACTCCTGAGGTTGCAGGTGCTTGATGATATGCTGCCCACCCACAGAAAGCTGGGAGAGAAGTCCTCCAGATAATGGGAGTAAGGCTGGTTGGTCTGGGAGATGCAATGTGCTTTGGTAATGTTCTGTTACCAGAGATTTCCTGATGTAGATTCTACATTGTAAGGTCTCCTGCACATGACCGTGGGTCTGACATTGCTGTGTTGAGTACCGCAAACCGTCGGTCTGCAAAACACGGGCAGCGGCCATGTGCACTCTGCATTGCGATCCGCAAGATGCGCTGAAAAGACATGTCCTATCTTTTATGGTGCAGACACACAGAAGCACATGGAAGCCCTTCCCCTCTGTGGGCTCCTGTGTCTGTGCCTCTGCACCAAAAAAGATAGGACATGTCCTATCTGTCATCACATCTTGCAGATTGTGGACCCATTGAAGTCAATGGATCCATACTGCAATGCGGAGTGCACACAGTTGGTGCCAGTGTTTTGCAGACCCGCGGTTTGCAGTCCCCAACACAGGCATGGCGGCCCCATGGTCATGTGCAGGAGACCTAAGGCTGCATTCACATGGCTGTTTTTTTAGTCTGGATCCGATACATATTTTTTGCGGATCGAATGGGGACCCATTAATTTCAATGGGACTAAAAGATGTAGACAGTACACTGCGTGTAGTCCATATCCGTATGTCCGTTCTGAAGCCCCGCAAAAAAAATCAAAATAGAACACGTCCTATTCTTGTCGGTTTTGTCAACAAAAATGGGCACTTGTTACGTAAAGTGGGTCATGCAGGAATCAGGATGCACGCGGCCAATATTAGCGATTTGCAAAATGGTTATAATTGTGTGAATGTGCCCTAACAAAACTCTCTCAGTTCCTGGGTGACTTTTTCTAACATCTTAAAACACTAAAGTCTGCCATTTTTGGGTCTACTAGAGGTTATCGAGCACATTTACATCTAAAAGTGTTGCAAGTCCCCTTTTTTGTTTGGACGTGTTGTGTTGTATGCCAGTTGGGCATGTCGGGGCCTGGACTCCAGCTCTGGCAAATTTACTTACATTTGCAGATTTTGCGCCAGGCCCAAATGTTAGCTACACACTACGCCACTACATGTACGAACCCTCTATGTGTGTTCCTAGATAAAATGTTTCTATACATGATTCTTTTGTACTTATATTTAATGTATAAGTCACCACTTTTATATATTCAGTGACAGGTATGTAGAAATGTACTGGGGGTCATTTACTAAGACCAGCTTTTTACGCTGGTCTTAGAGTCCCCCCTACGCTGCTGTAAGATTCAGCTAATTTATTACGACATGTGCACTTTCATAAATTAGGTAAATCTAAGGCAGTCTGTGCTCCTGGAGAGAAAAGCCTCTGCCCGGAATAGTAGTACTGGTATTTGTCTGCTCAAAACCCAGCATTTATGCCGGAAAAGCAGCTGAATCGTATTATAGCCAATGGGGATCCGGTGGTATCCGGCAGTGCCAGATACGGAGAGCTCCAGTAGCCTGATCCTCAGCTGGATCAGGCCACTGGAATTCAAACGTAACTGTGAATGTGGCGTATGCTGTCTCAGTGAACAGGACAAAGAAATAGGAAAAAGAATAAACAGCCGGTGGCGCTAAACAAATACATTTTATTGAATAACTCAGTGGCTGTGCTGAATATTTAATCCTGTGCAATTTCAAACGTATTCAGATCCAGGTGCTGGTTTGAAAACTGTAGAACATTTTTTGTTCGGACAACCCCTTCGAAAGCCGGTTTCATACAGAGCCTAACTAGAGCAAGCAGTAGCAGACGCCTCAGGCAAGTACAGCACGATGTCAAGGGCAGTTTCATAGTCAACTAAAAGGAATCCCATTCTCGCGTAGAAAATCTATAGATGGCACATGGTAGGATATGCCATTAGTGTTTGGTGGGAGTCCAACTGGTCTGACACCCAATAGTCACAAGAAGGTAGTAGCTTTGGTGCCAGGGACGTGGTCTCCAATCTGTGGCTGCCATGACATAAGCTGGAGAGCCACGGGTTAGTAACTAATGGCATAGCGCGTTGTGCAAGAATAGTATGTGTTCCTTTGAGAAGGAAGCAGTTTCCCAAGACTGCACAGATGATAAAATATACGAGTGGCACCTACCCTCTTAGCTGTGAATGTGCCCAGCATTGTAATATCAGGGGCATCACTTAGGTTTGCTGACTGCTCCTGTACAGGACACCAATATGCAGTGATCCACAGGTGACGGCAGGTGCCAGATGTGCGCTTGGTGCCTTCTTTATAGATGTGTTTTGGAATAAATCCGTACACAGGCACGTCGCATACCTGTAGAGCTTTAAACTGCTTACTGGCGGCCAAACAAGTCACGACTCACAGGCTCAATATGGAATCTCCTCATTGTGGCATCTGCAGTTCAGCCGATAACGTGAACTACTGTGGTCTTATAATCTCATTGACAAGGTTTTCTTGCTTAGCTAATAATTAACAAATATCAACAATATCAGACAAAGAAGTTTTGTCATAAGGCACGTGGGACGTGACAGTTCCATTACTGCAGTGTCACCAGCTGTGACGGTTCCCATCCAGAGCTCATAAAGGAGTCACAACTTAGAACCTCGGAAATCGTCACACAGGACTACATCTGAGGCTTTGCTCATCAAAGGGTTAACACTACAATGGTTTAAGGGAAGGTCAGACAGGCATAGCAGCATTCTTTAAACCAGGGATGCTCAACCTGCGGCCCTCCAGCTGTTGTAAAACTACAATTCCCAGCATGCCCTAATAGCTGTAGGCTGTCCAGGCATGCTGGAAGTTGTAGTTTTGCAACAGCTGGAGGGCCGCAGGTTGAGCATCCCTGCTTTAAACTGACTGTGCATGATCTATATACAAACTAATACTTAATGTAATATACAATCAGAGGTTCTGCCCACCCCGAGCTCCAGGGTGCCACTATTGTGCCTCCAAGTGCCAGGGTGCAGCTGTCCTGCCCCCCCCCCTCCCCCAAGTGCCAGTCCACCAATGTCTTGACCTCGCCCCACCAGCGCCAGGCCGCAGCTGTCCTGCCCCCGAGTCCTAGGCCGCCGCTGTCCTGCCTCCCCCAAGTGCAAGTCCACCGCTATCCTGACCTCCCCCAACCGCCAGGCCGCAGATATCCTGCCCCCCTTCCCTAGCGCCAGTCCGCCGCTGTCCTGCCTCCCCTGAGCACTAATCCATGGTGTAGTGGACGGAGTTGGTTACTGGAGTGCTGGTCTCATTAAAGTCAAGGTAAGCAACTCCATCCACTACACGATAGACATCCAACCCTGGACCACATCTCTTCATATTGACCCCCATTTATACTGACTCCAGACCAGACCCCATGAGATTTCCTGTCTTCTAACTAACATTACACTGAGGTAGTGGACAAAGAAAACCCCACATCAATGTCCACACAGGAACTGAATAGGAACAGCTACGGGCAGTCATTCATGATCTGAACACACAACTCCCTATATGAAATCAATAAGTGTTGTCATAGGGGTTCAGGAGAAGAGAAGCTTCGTATGTCGGTCTGCAACTCCAAGTGGTGAGAACCCAGCAATGACAGTAAGGCCCCTTTCACATGAGCGAGTTTTCCGCGCGGGTTCAATGTGTGATGTGACGCATCAGTTCTGCATTGCATGAAAAACACAGCATCTTCTATATTCTTCGTTTTTCACACAGCCCTGGCCCCATAGGTCCCTTTCACATGGGCGAGAATTCCGCGCGGGTGCAATGGGGCTGTTCAAATGAGCTGTGATTTTCACGCATCACTTGTGCGTTGAATGAAAATTGTACCATGTTCTATATTCTGAGTTTTTCACGCAACGCAGGCCCCATAGAAATGAATGGGTCTGCGTGAAAATCTCAAGCATCCGCAAGCAAGTGTGGATGCGGTGCGATTTTCACACATGGTGGCTAGGAGATGATAAGGATGAGCAACCCCGGACCCCATTAAAGTGCATTCACTGTATTATTTTCCCGTATAAGTCGCCTCATCCTCTTGTTCGCGCAGCCAGCATGTCTTCTTTCTTGTTCTTTCAGGACCTGCAAAAGGACCTTTGATGACGTAACACGTGGTGATCGTGATTACGTTATCAACGGTCCTTTTGCAGGTCCTGAAAGAAGAAGAAAGAAGACGATGCCGGCTTTTAGGAAGCATTCTGCATTAAGAATACTATTATGTTCCTTTATAACCATGTTATAAGGGAAAATAATAAAATGAATAGAACACATAACCCAAACCTGAACTTCAGTGAAGAAGTTTGGGTTCAGCATTTATTTTTTTCACATGCGTGTGCAAAATGCATTTCTCTTGCGCGGAAAAAAATGAACATCGGAACGCAATCGCAGTCAAAACTGACTGCAATTGCATGCCTAATAACGTGGTTTTCCCGCAATGCACACGCGACGCATCAGGAGCAAATTCGGGACGCCCGTGTGAAAGAGGCCTAACTGTTTTCACCTTGAACCTAGTTTTTTATATAACATTTCTGGTAGTTGTCCATCATTCCTCCTCTGCAGGAATGTTGGGTGATGTAGTCTGTGCATTTTTGTAACTGACTACTTCCTCATCTGACCTTTATCACAGCTTCAGGGGATCAGCAGTATGTACACTCACTTTACCAGGGGAATTTCTTGCAGCTTACTCTGGATAAAGGCCATGTACTCATGCGACTTCCCATATGGAGCCGATCGATCACAGCAACTTCTCAATTTTTATGGATTGTATAACCTGATAAACTCATCTTGAGTTTGTAAAATATACTCTATTGTTCCCTGTTATCAGCCATTTATGCTATTTAGAGGGGAATTTATCACATTCTGCACTCTAGGGTGCGCTGCGCCACCAATGGTTATAAAATTTATAATACTAGGGGGGGGGGGGGGGCGGTGTCGCACTGCGCCACCAATGAATCTAATTAACACATTATTTTAAGTATAGGAGGCAGCGGGTGCCGGCAGCAGTATCACATACCTGGCATCGGGCCTCAATAACAGGGCATGCGATCCGCTGTACCCAGGGGTTAATTGCAGCGGTTCGGCAGATGGCATGCCCCGTTATTGAGGCCAGGTGTCGGGTATGTGATACCGCCGACGGCACCCGCTGCCTCCTATATATGAATTAATGTATTAATTACATTAATTGGTGGAGCAGTGGCCACAGCCCCTCCTCCTCCCTGCTATCTCCCCATAGGTGGCAGCGTCCTTCTCCACTGTGAAGAGAACATGGGGCGCACTGAGAGCGGCACGTGCCATGTTCTCTAACTGACACTAGGCTGCACAGCAGCGCAGCCTAGTATCGTTAAATCGTAAGACCCAGGATTGTACCGATGGGCACCGACCGTGGGCCAGCCGCCTGCGGATCGAGACCCCATTCACTTGAATGGGTTCCGCGATCCCTCCATTTTGCAAAAATATAGAACAAGTTCTATCTTTTTGCGGAACGGAACAGAACCCCACAGAAGCACTCCATAGTGCTTCCATTCCGTGATTCCATTCTGCACCGCATCTCCGGATTTGCGGACCAATTCCGCATTCGTAATGCAAAATGCACACCGCCAGTGCCCGGGGGAGGGGGGGGGGGGACACAGTCTTGTGAAAGAGGCCTAAAAGTATCGATTTGGTATTGATACTTCGATACCCGATGCAACCCTAGAGTGGTGTAATGGCAATGTCCTCATTGCTCCTAGAGACTCATTTGCGTGTATTAAAATATCAGTTTTCTCAACAATATCTTCAGCTGCTAAGCGCCCATGTAACAGGTCAGCCAGTTTCGTAGGTAAAAATCTGCTGACAGATGCCCTTTAATAGGACTTCTGGGTTTTATATTAACTAAAGTGTAATTAATAGGCAGTTACAATGCTTTCTAATATACTTAGTTTTCAAGATGTCAGCTTGCTGTCAGTGAGTGGGAACATTCATTGCATACATTCAGAGGCGGAAAATCTGAAACGATCATGTTTAGCTCAGGCAGTTGCAACTTCATTCATGGGCTCCGATACAGCTTAACGAGCTCCTACAACATCAGATCAGCAAAGAATGTGGGGATTTAACCAAGGACCATGGAAAGCACCAATTAGGTACGGGGTTCCCTGACTTCTTTTTACACCTTTCACAATTTACATTTATTTCTCTTCTCTCCTCCTTCCCTTAGTCTACAGGTTTCCTAGCAACCACTTGTCTCATTTGTAGGTGACTACCATTTCAGTACATGTATCTCAGAAGCGCCTGCAGGAAGCTCTATCTGCTGTACGAGAGACTGCCTCCAACAACTATAAAGACTTGTTTTAGGCAGCTCCCATCCAGACGGCAGGAGGCATGGGCCGATACCATTTAGTTTCAATAAATGTTACAGGGGGAACGGTAAGGGAATAAAAAATAAAATAAAAAAAGACTGCAGGTTCTAGCTTCCTGTGCATTTCTGGGGGTCTTGGGAGAGACATTGAGCTGCAGATGAAGATGTGAAATTTGTATACTGGAGGCATAAGTGCAGAAGATGAGGGTCCAGTAAAGTAACATCAAACGGAAGACTTAGGCGAGATAAGACTCAGATCATTGACATCTGAGAACGCTCGGATGGAAAATATAGGGGTCCATTGTCCTCACAGTACAGGGAGTTGCTAGTATCTCTTGGGTCCAGCTGGCACATCAAAGGGAATCCATATCCTCCATTCACAGTTACTTGAGCCATGAAATTCAACTTTGTTTCAACACCATTTCTAATATCTCTGCTTGCTTTCAGTGATGTTAAACATTAATTGCTTACATCCATATGATGGGAATCTCTGCTAATCACGTTCATCTCGCATGGGTTCAAGACTCATCAAAAGAGAGTACTCTGGTAGACCACAAGGTGCTGCCGATCCCCGTCCACCCACACTGCAAACATTTTACTGCAGTTTGGAAGCTGCATCGTGAGGTCTTAGCCATAAAATGAAACAAGACCTGTACCTGGGCTTGTTGGACATGATCAAGACATGTTTTCATTCACTGACAGCAAGTGGATGATGTGAAAATGCTTCAAAATGTGCTATAATTAAGCTTTATTAACATAAAGCCAAAAGACCCCTTTAAAGTATCTCCTAAGGTAACATGTAAATGTTCTTTCTTTTTTACATGGATTGAAAAGGAACCACCAATACAGTGCTGTATCCAGATATCAGGGCGGCTGCACTGGACATGGCAGGTGCATTAAAGGGGTTGTGCAGGATTAGAAGAAAAAAAAAGGTCTGTTTTCTTGCATAAACAGTGCCACACCTGTACATGGGTTGTTTCTTCTAAATTACAGCTTTCTACCTTTTCTACCGTATTCCTACAGTATTTGTGACTCCTGCATTGCTTATGTAGCACTACATGTGAGGCTGTTTCTTCATCTATAGTATTTTTCGCACTATAAGGCTCCATTCAGACGTCCGTAGCCCATTGCGAATCCGCAGTACACCCGGCCGGCACCCCCATAGAAATGCCTATTCTTGTCCGCAATTGGAAGCGCTCACTAGTACAGGAGGACCAGTGAGCAGTGAATGCAGTGCTCTCCGTGCGTGCTCTGTACTCACCGCTTCCTGGTCTTCCTTGGGCGCACACTGATGTGAGGACGTCACCACACTCTGTGACCTCACTCTGTGCAACTTTGGGTCACAGGACTCTGCAGCAGGAAGACCAGCAAGAGGACTGGATCTCAGGAGCAGCGGTGGCCAGAGCAGGAGAGGAGAGCTGATTTATTTATTTATTTTCTACTCTGAGGTCTAATTACCATGGGTGTCTGATCTGAGGTCTGAATGGTGGATAAATATATTTATGCAAATGTTCTATTTCTTTAGGCTAATTTAGTTTGCAATTTATATTCTTCATATTCTCACGTGAATGGGGCTGAGCTGCAGTCAGCCAGCACAGCTACTACACAGCGGACAGAGCTTTCTTCTTCGGCTAGTCTTTTGAATGCTGAAAAACTATTGATGACCCATCCTGAGGACATTGGACCCCTTCCCTGTACACTGCACTCTGTGTTATTACTGAGTTCAGTGTATACTAGGATACCAAAAGCTCCATCTAGAGGTGGCTGCAGGTAAAATTTTATGAATAAATTCTATGGAGGCAATTTATCATTCCCCCCTAAGCCACTTTTCTGGTGAACAAAAAAATGTAAAAAGAAAAAGATGTTAACTCCAAATTTTCCCCCAAGTGTTGTTTCTACACCGCCCTTCCCACTATCTGAAACGGAGGCATGGTGAGGGTGGGGAGGAAGTCGGGCCAGTAGACCCTGCACATTAATCGTCATTTAACCCAGGTAAATGAAGACAGGAACCTACGGCAGCTACAAGCTCTTGTAGATTGCAGTCTATGCGCATGTGTAACACCCTGGAGTGGTGTTACCACTCCTACACCCTGCTACTATCTCTAATGGGCCAAGAAAACTTCATCTTATGTATTTTGTTCAGGTCCTCCACAATGTGCATTCTTAATATCTTTATGCAACTGTTATGTTCATGTTATGTGCCTGGTTTACCCGCATGTGGCAGCAAATAAGGCAGAGCTGTACTTAGATAGAATAGAACTTACCATTCCATTCTAACCCCCCCTCTGGAGAGAAGTGGACTAACTCTACTTCCTGCAGGAAGGGGGGTGTCACGGTGGGGAGTGGGGGGAAACTCCACACCGTACAATGTAGGTTGGCGGGATATGCTACGAGGTCTGGAAACAGGAATAAAGGGAGCAGTTCACCTTCTAACACATCCCTAAATCCTAGCCCTGACCTCCTAACTGTATGAGCGAACCCTAATGGTGGGAGGGCTCATACCCGGAACCTCGGGCCCTACTAACCCTAGAGATCCCTGGTAATAATGTCAGGGCTAGGAGATGACCTGTTCATCCATGACATGGATGAACCGGAGTCTCCAGCAGGCCTAGCAACAAGGAAAGGGACAGACAGTAGCATAAGCCAGATTGCCAGGTAAGCACCCAGCGCAAACAACAAACACTGGAACAATAGCACTTACCTGCCACAACAACTGGATAAAACAACAACTGCTAGTGACTAGTGGTTCGCCCTCCGGGAAACCCTGAAGCCCACTTCCGGAGGCACAACACACAAGGAAACGCATACATGCCGGACGAACAACACCAAAAGACCAGACATGAAATAACAACAAGACGTACACCACACCCTGAACATAAACCCACACCACACATCAACACAGGTAAGGTGGGGAAAATGGAGGATACATAAGGGATGACAATCTATGTCTAACAAGGTGGCCCTCAAACTGGACAGATGGTAAGGTCCACAAGAAGCTGAAGTCCCACTAACCTCAGGCTCTAAGCCCAAGTACTATAACAGCCCATACCCACCAGAATGGGATGGGACAACAACCTTAAAGGGGAAGTGTGGAAACATGCTAAAAACTACATGTTGCCACCGGTAACAAGCAGGCATGGCTAAAGTGTCACGGTCCACTACAACCAGACCATGACAGCCGTGACAGGTGGGGACCAGTTAGTTTCAGTTTAGGTCTTCCCTAGACAGGGGAAGGGTGTGCAGGGGCACATCTCTGCTGGACGTGCCCACACCAGCCAGAGCACCCTAAGCTCTGCTGGCCATGGAGGCAAAATCCTAAAGCCTCAAGAGCCAGGAGATTATTTCCTCGGATGAAGAGAAGTCCGACTAAAAAGTAAAGTGCAGCATCAAGAAGAAGCCAAGTTATCCAGTCAGCTTGTCACTATAGCAGAGAGGGAGAAACATATATAGCAGAGTTGAGGTTGCCAGCCAGTTAAATGCTAAAGCCTTCTGGAACCAAGACAAGACCTGTAAACCATTTTGGAGAATGTTTATTCAAAGTAAAGCTGCCATTGAACTTCATCTCAAGGTCTTGACTGAAGTTTTTTTTTTTATCCCTCAATTATTCCCCTTATTTATTGCTTCGGAGTCAAAGCCTGGGGTCCAGCCGTATCCATGTAGGAGCACCATGACACACTTAGAGAGACATTTTAGGAAGCACTGCACCACTCAGCATTTCTCACACCTGGGACACATATTATAGAGAGGGCCCTGTGGAGAGGCGCACGTTGCACATGGACTGCAGGAAGATGTGCCTAATAGACGACAAGCACAGGGTGAAAACGCTGGTCTATGATAACTTCCCCCTATGTCTATGCAGATCCACATAAAGATAGACACATTTTATAAGGTGTTGCCTTATTGTAATGTTATAACATATGATCCCCTCAAAATGCGTAGAAAATGAAGGATTATTGAAGGATAATGGAAGCTTTCACAGAAACTGCTGGGTGGGGGGTATCTGTCCACAAGCTTGCTGACTGTTTACCATAACAATCAACACAATAGTGAGTGCTCTGGAGTATAATACAGGATGCAACTCAGGATCAGTACAGGAGAAGTAATGTAATGTATGTACACAGTGATTGCACCACCAGAATAGTGAGTGCAGCTCTGGAGTATAATACAGGATTTAACTCTGGATCAGTACAGGATAAGTAATGTATGTACACAGTGACTGCACCAGCAGAATAGTGAGTGCAGCCTTGAGGGAAGCTCAGTGCTTTTAATCCATAAGAAAAAAAGCAGACTGGTTTGAGAGCTGTGTTTGTATTAAGTGTGTGACTTCATATTCAGGGACTTTAGGAGGGGACTACAGTAAGTTAGATTCTTATTACTGCACTATATTGTATTTTTTTCTTTTCTTGCGTAATCCCAACTTAGTATGTGTTCCATTATTGACGGCGCAATCCGGTGCACATCTTGTCTAATGTAGTCCTGGAACAACGGTTTGAGGGTGCATATCTTTGTTCAAAATGTGAGCGAATTGCCCGTTTGCAATCGCACAAAGAGTATCTAAACGGGCGAATTTCGACACTGAGAAGCATCGACAATTTGGAAAAGAGTTTGCTGCTCACTGAGCAAGCACTCTATGGGGTAGATATGGGGGAGGGTGGTAGCGAGGAGGCTCAGGAAAGTGGGGTAGCTAGCTGGGTAACAGCTAGAAAGCGGGATAGAGGGAAGAGTTCCAGGGAGGCTAGCCCTGACAAGCCCAACAAGTTTGCACGGTAGGCAGATGAGGGGAATGTCAGTGCAGGGACGGCACTGCTGCAGCCAGACACTTCCTCTGCCAGTCAGGGGAATGTTAGCTCCAGTAAGCAGGGAACCAGGAGAGCAGGGCAGGGCAGACAGGTGCTGGTAGTGGGAGACTCAATTATTAGGGGTACAATGACCGGGATCGTCGAACGGTGTGTCCTGGAGCTCGAGTTCGACACATCACGGATCGGGTTGACAGATTACTGGGAGGGGCTGGAGAAGATCCAGCGGTCAAGGTCCATATCAGAACCAATGACAAAGTTAGAGGGATTTAGGTCACAAGCTGAGGGCAAGGACCTCAAACGTAGTATTTTCCGAAATACTACCAGTACCACGAGCCATACAAGAAAGGCAGTGGGATATTAGGGAGGTTAACAAGTGTCTCAAGAACTGGTGTAGGAAGGAGGGGTTTGGGTTCCTGGAGAACTGTTGGCTACAGGCTCTATCTGCTACTAATCGAGATAGATGAGGCGGCAAATCATAATGAGGTGGTTATTATGGGGAACTCCAGCCCCTCCCAGTAATCTGTCAACCCGATCCGCGATGTGTCGAACTCAAGCGCCAGGAAGACAACACACCGTTCGACGATCCTGGTCTTTGTCACAGATCGCCCTATCTGTACCCCTAATAATTGAGTCTCCCACTACCAGCACCTGTCTGTCCTGCCCTGCTCTCCTGGTCCCCTGCTTACTGGAGCTGACATTCCCCTGACTGGCAGAGGAAGTGTCTGGCTGCAGCAGTGCTATTCCTGCACTGACATTCCCCTCATCTGCCAACCGTGCAAACTTGTTGGGGTGTGTCAGATCAGGGCTAGCCTCCCTGGCACTCTTCCCTCTACCCCGCATTCTAGCTGTTACCCAGCTAGCTACCTCACTTTCCTGAGCCTCCTCCCTACCACCCTCACCCACATCTACCCCAGTGAGTGCTTAGTGAGCAGCAAACTCTTTTCCAAATTGTCCACGCTTCTCAGTGTTGAAATTCGCCCGTTTAGATACTCTTTGTGCGATTCCAAACGGGCAATTTGCTCACATTTTGAACAAAGATATGCACCCTCAAAAGGCTGTTCCAGAACTGCATACATTAGAAAAGATGTGCACTGGACTGCGCTGTCAATAATGGAACACATACTAAGTGGGGATTACGCAAGAAAAGAGAAAAATACAATATAGTGCAGTGATAAGAATCTAACTTACTGTAGTCCCCTCCTAAAGTCCCTGAATTTGAAGTTACATAATCTAAAGTCACACACTTAATACAAACACACACTTAAAAATAAAACACGCGAACGCTCACAAACTGGCGTTATTTGCCTGCTTGTATAAATGCAGCTCTCAAACCAGTCTGCTTTTTTTCCTCTGTATTCAAATGCCAAACTTCAAAAAAGCTAAATTTAGCCAACTAAGAGAGGCCATAGGCCTAACTAACTGGGACAAAGTCCTCAAAAATAAAAATACAGCCACAAAATGGGATATTTTTAAAAGCATCCTAAAATCTAATTGTGAGAGAAACATACCTTATGGGAATAAAAGGTTAAGGAACAAGAAAAAGCCAATGTGGATAATTAGAACTGTAAAGAAAGCAATAAATGACAAAAAGAAAGCATTTCAATCACTAAAACAGGAGGGTAGTGAGGAAGCACTAAAAAACTATAATGAAAAAAAATAAATAGAATATGTGATCACTAGTCAGACCACACATGGAGGACTGTGCACAGTTCTGGGCTCCTGTGAACAAGGCAGACATAGCAGAGCTGGAGAGGGTCCAGAGGAGGGCAAGTAAAGTAACAACTGGAATGGGGGAACTAGTACCCTAAAAGATTATCAACATTAGGGTTATTCACTTTAGAAAAAAGACGACAGGGGAGATCTAATTACTATGTATAAATATATCAGGAGTCAGTACAGAGATCACTCCCATCATCTATTTATCTCCAGGACTGTGACTGTGACGAGGGGACATCCTCTGCGTCTGGAGGAAAGAAGGTTTGTACACAAACATAGAAGAGGATTCTTTACGGTAAGAGCAGTGAGACTATGGAGCTCTCTGCCTGAGGAGGTGGTGATGGTGAGTACAATAAAGGAATTCAGGAGGGGCCTGGATGTATTTCTGGAGTGTAATAATATTACAGGCTATAGCTACTAGAGAGGGGTCGTTGATCAAGGGAGTTATTCTGATGCCTGATTGGAGTCGGGAAGCAATTTTTTTTCTCCTTAAGTGGGGGAAAATTGGCTTCTACCTCACAAATTGGCTTCTACCTCACAGTTTTTCTTTCTTTCCTCTGGAACAACTTGCAGGATAACAGGCCGAACTGGATGGACAAATGTCTTTTTTGTGGCCTTATATACTATGTTACTATGAGTATAATACAGGATGTAGCTCAGGGTCAGTATTATGTACACAGTGCATCCACCATGCACTATGTAGATTCATTCTATATGTAAACTAAATATATTCATTTATTGCCTGGTAATTATATGTATATGCAGCTGTAATAGTGATTGCTGAAGAACTATCAGAGAAGGAAAAAGTGTTATCAACTACAGAACCTTCCAAGAAACATCATGAAGTCAACTGTGGGGCAGACAGCATGAGGATAATTTATTCCTTGAGAACAAAAAGAGGAAGGGAACAGGATGTCAGCAGATGCCACTGCAGGAACACTTTGATGACATCAGAGTCCAGTTTGCCAGTTCTGGACTGGAATGTCCTTGTTGTGGATTCTCCATGGATTATCGATGTCCTAATAGCAGGGTATGTGTGTGAGTCATGTACAGAACAGGCCGGCGCAGTCTCCACTCACACAACATGCCATAAGGATTCCATCTACTATAATGAGAATGGATAAGTCTTTGGCAAATTGTGCGACTTCTGAAGTTGACTGTAGAGAGGTCCTAATGGTGGAAGGCTCAGAATTATACTCTATCACCTGGAGAACTTAAAGGGGTTGTCTCACCTTGAACATTGGTGGCATATGCCACCAATGTCAGATGCAGACACCCTACCTATGTCTAGAACAGAGCGCTCAAAGTTTAGGAGAACGCACCAAGCATGGGCGGTGAAAATAGCCAAGCTCAACTACTTTTAGAAGTCTCATAGAATGGAAAGTGCAGCCACCGTTCACTTAATGGAACTGCCGGAAAGAGTAGAGCCAGCGCTCATCTATTTTTGGTGCTCCTATAGAAATGAATGGAGGAGGGTCGCGCATGCGCGGTGCGCTCACGTTCTCATTGGGAGATATCTAGACCCGATCACAAGAACGACGGTCCTGTATGAAAGTGCTGTCAGTTGAGCATACCTTCTTCAACTCCCTTCATCTATGAGTACAGCATTAGGCTAGCTCTGGCATTCCCACAGAGATGAATGTGGTGGCAGTATCGATACATGCACACCGCTCCAATTATACGTTGGTGCAGGGGAACCGCGTTCTTGTCATTGGTGGCGGCTCTTCTGATGAAGCTTCATAGCATCAGCTGGACAGTGTCCACCTGCCACCGTTTAAAGTGACGGATGATGCTGCTGAACTATTCTAAATTACTGCTTTGTCATCATAGTGGATCCTGGCCAGAAATTTAAAGGAGCCTCACTAGATCAATTTAATCACAAGCAGTATCAGTTAAGCATTCCAGATCTCTATGACTTTTATTGCCAAAAATTGGTAAGAATTTTATGCATATTGAAAGCAATGACCTCCTGCATACGCACACATCATTTGTGTGTTGTAAATTTTAATTGTACAGTTTCCTCTCTGGCAAGAATACAAGTTATTTCATTCTTGTCCTGCAACAGGAAGTAGCTGAGAAGTATTACAGTGACATGGGCTAATGATCCAGATAAGAAAACACGTCATGTCGCATACCACACAGAGGAGCTAGAACAAACAGAGGCAACTTTAATGGGCTTTTAGACTTTTGTAACCAATTTTATTTTTACTCTAAAGCTAGGTTCACATGGGTTTTAAATTCTGGCATTCCGTTCTCCCATAGAAAGAAAATACCAGAATTGCTGTGTTTTTTAGGTCTGCTGATCTGTATTTTTTGCAGGTAGCACACTGTTCTTTGGGGCCATGCACACATCCGTATTTTTTGCGGATCTGTGTCTCTGTTAAGCAGATTATAGAACAAGTTCTATTCTGGTCCATTTTCCGGATGAGAATAAGCATTTCTATTCATGGGAGTGTGAAAAAGTGGAAAGCAGGAGGCCTAAGTTTGTAGTCCGTAACCATACAGACACATACAGTAGGTCTGTATATATGCTGTATAGTGGAAATTAAAGGGGTGTCTCACTTCAGCAAATAGCATCTATTATGTAGAGGAAGTTAATACAGGGCTTTTACTAATCACTTGCTGAAGTGAGACAACCCCTTTAAGAAGACTATATGCAGAATTGTTGGTTATTCTTTTATAGATGTGTTTGAGCAATCTAAAATGGTTGCAAGACTGTACATACTCCTTAATGCCCTGTTGGGATACAGAAATATTTGTAATATTTATTTTATTTTACATTTTATTCAATGCTTGCTTCATTCACTAGATTGTTGAGGTGAATTGCGCCAAATTTTTTAAAAGGCAAATAGTCCCTAGGGTTCTGGTGGCCTCCTCCACCTTTTCCCAGGCTATGTCCTCCTCTTCCACTCCTCTGCGGTACTGATGCAGGACCTTTGCCATGTGACTATCATGTCACCAAAGGTCCTGTATTCATTTTATTCACATTTTTGCTATGTTTTGCGCAAAATCACAGCAAAACGCTACAGTTTTGCTGGAATTTATATAGAACCACATTAGAAATAATTACAAAATTTGTTATGAAATTTGCAGTGAAATTGCTTTTTCACAGAGGAGTGCCAGGTTGGCCACTGTGTGAGAATTTTTTTGGCCCTAGGAAACAATTAAAATTTTTAGTGAAAATTTACAGCTGTGTTTCTGTGCAAATGCCACATTACTCTCTTTTTCTACAAATAATGAAGGCCATAGTGTGAGCCACTATATACAGTATAGGGGGAAGGGGATGTATGAGAGGACACATTGTAGGATATGAACATAATCAGACGAGTAACCCAAGTCACTGAAGAAGCCCGAAAATATTTCAATAGCATTTATTGTTTTGTGTTCTGCTCATTAGTAAATCGGAGACGTCATCTGATATTACATCATCCAGTCTGCACTAATGCATGAGTAGAAAGTGGAAGCCTCAGTGTATGAATGGTGGGTTATCAAAATGTCTGGGAAAGCAAACTGTATGGTCACAAATGCAGCGAACATGACTGTAACCCAGCTTTCCCAGCCCGCTCAATGACCAATCTACTGGTGACATACCTCCATGCACTTAAATCCAAAATCAGGGGAATGTAAAACGATTGTCCAGGATTAGAAAATAGATTTTATTCCCCCCTTTTTCAGAAACAGCGCCACTGTAATTGAGGTGATGTATCTGGTATTGCAGCCCGACTTGACATGGTAATGCCCCAAACCGCCTAGAATCTCCCTGTTATATGCAGATCTGCAAAAGTCCTGCTCTTAAAAGGGCATTGCTGCAGGTATGCTGTTGATAGTTTCTCTGCTCCTGCACAGCTAGGCAAATGTATGATTTAGGCCTCTTGCACACAACCGTATGTATTTTGCGGTCCGCAAAAAAAAACGGATCCACAAAAAATACGGATGACATCCGTGTGCATTCCGAATTTTGCAGAACGGAACAGCTGGCCCCTAATAGAACAGTACTATCCTTGTCCGTAATGCGGACAATGATAGGACATGTTCTATTTTTTTGCGGAACGGAAATATGGAAACAAAATGCACACGGAATACCTTACTTTTTTTTTTGCGGACCCATTGAAATGAATAGTTCTGTATACGGTCCGCAAAAAAACTGAGCTGGAATGAAAAACATTTGTGTGCAAGAGGCCTTTCTTTTGGAGATTCTACATCGCCGTGTCAGGGCCTGGCATCTGTTTTGTTTTTCACTTGTGTTGTTTCTCTTATGGTTTTCGATGTTTTACAGGTAAGAAACAAAGACCATTCATCATAGCCAAGGCTTTACTGTAACCCCCTGTGTGTGGTCAGGATGGAAATGGAAAACATTTTAAACATCAGTTAAAGCTAGATGGTTATTAATAAGGGGCGTAGATAGAGGGCGGCTGGAAGGGCATTTGCCCTGGATGCTGAGTATCAGGGGAAGTAATGGCCTTTGCAATATTTTCAAAAGGTTGAATATAGTCTTTGCAGAACAAAGAAAAAGAGAAATTGTCCCCAGTACCTATACAATGACTTAATCTGAAAAGAGGGAAATAGGAGGAAAATATACTATGTCCAGTATCCAGCTGAAAAGGACATTTGGGGTTGGTGGCAGGGGCATTGTGTCAGTCAGCTGCCTCCAGCCAATAAACATCTCTGAAAGTGTTGTAAGCAATGTGGATCAGCTGACAAACAGGACAGTCCTCACAACGCTCTTCCCAAATGTCCTTTCCAGCTAGAGGCCAGGCATAATATACAACAATAGAAGCTATAATAATGGGTGAGCACACTTCATTTGGACAGTCGACCGAGTGTTTGAGAAGGATTACTT
Source organism: Bufo gargarizans (assembly GCF_014858855.1). Lineage (NCBI taxonomy): Eukaryota > Metazoa > Chordata > Amphibia > Anura > Bufonidae > Bufo > Bufo gargarizans. The sequence continues at coordinate 9,245,742 of NC_058089.1, read as the reverse complement.
GGGCCTCTGCACTGGATGTGCTGATTCACAGAGAGGAGATGTGTGCCTCTGACCGTAACAAGATTCTGGCATTTCTTAAGGGTTGGGAGCCATGGTCAAGGTTTAGAGCCTCTTCCTCGTTCTCGGTTTGGGTGGCTTCTGGGGTTCTACCTGATTCCCCTCCGTGAGATTGTCTAGCTATTCACTTGCTATGTCCTATGATTTCCTCCCCATCCCCCCCCTCCTCTTGTGTGTCGTCTTGTCTCTCCCCTTCTCTGTCACTGTTTGTCTAGAATTATTTGCCTATATAGCCTATGTTAGAGGCCTTATTAAACCCTCTTGGGTTTTGATTCCTCTGACTATATGACAGTTTGTTGTTTTGCAGTACAGTCGTATGCTTATACCATGCCCTTGCTGTAGCTATGCACTATCTGACACTATATTGCTGTTTGCGTTTGCATGAAGCACTGTAACTGTATGAGTGGTTGCTATACTGCAATTTGTGATGTTTCTTTTATTAATATAAAAGATAATAAAATCTTATTGAACCATAAAAATTTAATTAAATCACACAATAGTAAACTGCACACGTGTATAACATATAGTTGTAAAATGGGATATAAAACAATACACTATAAAATGCGCTAAAATCGAATAAAAAATACGGTACACTTCATGAGAGCTGACACAACCACCTATATCTGGCAAGGTCCACAGGATTTGGCAGGAGCTGCCTAGGTAGTTCTTAGTTCGCACACTAATAGACTGGCTATGTTGTGCCAAAGTTCTCGATCGTATTACTTAAAGTCCCATAGGGATAAGTCCACATATAGATACAGGTGTATATCCAAAATATGGCTATGCGGGTATTGAGACACTTTGACGTTGCATAGATTATTAAAGTGTAAGTCTCTTATGCTGTTATCCTCCAATGACCGTAAGTATTTATTTTGCCCACATATATTGTGGTTGATGTATTCATAGGTTAATTCCTCTTACCTTCCTCTGCGTTAATACTTGATTCTGGCGAGGGTCGGGCGGCGCGGGACAGTGCCGGCGTCACACTCCGTACTCCTCTAGCCGGCTTACCTAGCTATAGGAGGCCTTATTTTTTGCGGGACAAGATGCACTTTTTTAATGCCACCATTTAATTTACCTCGTATTGGAAAACAGAAAAAAATATTCTTTGTGTGACAAAATAAAAAATAAAAACTACAGAATACGGTCAAGATTTTTGTGGTTTTGACTAGGGATGAAATATCTGAAGACTATTAGCATAAAACCTTGTTTCAATACTGCTCCGTACAGTATTAGAATGCAAGACTTTGGGTAATAACTTCATAAATTGATTTCTACTGTACTGGTACCTTGGAACTGAACACGAGTTTGGGAAATGTTTTTTTACAGTAGAAATCAATCTATGAAGTTATTACGCAAAGTCTCACGAGACTTCGTGAAGTAATAACTTCGGCTCATCTGAGCCAGTACATTCTAATACTGTTTGGAGCGCTCCATACAGTATTGAAACAAAGTTTTATGCGAATTGTCTCTGGATGTTTCATCCAAAGTCGATTCGCTCATCCCTAGTTTTGACATCACAGCGTTCTGTGTGCTAAAAATGACCTGATGTTCTTATTCTGCAGCTCAATGCCAAACTTGTATAGGTTTTATTTGTTGTACTACTTAAAAAAAATAAAAAAATTCAATTTTCTTTGCATTGCCATATTCTAACAGCTATAACTTTTTTATATTTTGGTCTACAGAGCTGAATGAGGGCTTGTTTTTTGCATAACGAACTGTATTTTTTCATATTTTTGTCATGTGTTTGTCTTATTGATCACTGTTTTTTTGGGGGGACAAGATGGAAAAAAAAAGCGAATTGTGAGTTTTTCATATTTTTTTTCCATTACAGCATTTACCGTACAGGATTTTTTTAAAATATATTTTTATAGTTCAGACATTTTTGGACACGGCAATACCTTATATGTTTTTTTTATTATTTATATATTTTTATATGTAAAAATGGGAAAGGGGGGTAAACTTTTAATATATTGTTTTTTTAATTTTATTTTTAACTTTTTCTTAGGGGCCTAGTACATGGGATCTTTTGATCCCCTCTCCTTTTCGCCCTAATAGAGATCTATTAGGGTGAAAAGGATTTCTAAACTCTCCATTCTGAACTGTACCTCGTGCATAGCTCAGTATGGAGAAAGACATGGCAGGCCTGGGGCGCTTCAGCAGCATCTGCCATGGCAACCGATCGGAGCCCCGCGATTGCACAGTGGGGGCTCCGATCGGAAGGCAGAGAGAGCACTCACACCTAAGGGGTTAAATGATGGGGAGGCACAGGCGTTACGATTCTCTCAGGGTCTGTTCAGGAAAAAACAGATGGTTTTGCACACAAGTTCAGTCAGTTTTGTCTGCGATTGTGTTCAGTGTTTAAGTTTTTTCAGTGCGGGTGCAATCAGTTTTTGATGTGCGTGACAAAAATAGCAACCATCAGTGAAAAACGCATTGCATCCGGATGCTTTCCGTTTTTCACTGAAGCCCCATTTACTTCTATGGAACCAGAGCTGCGTGAAAAACTCACAATATAGAACATGCTGCGATTTTTCCTGAACGCACATGCGCACAGAGCTATTTAAATGAATGGGTCTGGATTCAGTCCAGATGCTATGCGCTTGCTTCACGCATCGCACCCTGATGGAAAACTCGCTCGTATGAAAGACGACTTAAAGGGGTAGTCTGGTTTACCTATCCTCACGATAGGTCATCAATTTTCAGGTTAGTGGAGGTCCAACTGTCGGCACAATCGCTGATCAGCTGTCTGAAGGCACTAGTGCAAGATCTGCGTCCTCTTCATTGTTTACCTGCATGCTGTCTACGTTGCAGTGTTAACTTCCTCTACATAATAAATGATATTGGCTGAAATAAGAGAACCCCCTTTAAGTCTTCATTGGGAATCTTATAGAGGTCCTCATTTACAGAACCTCGATCTCAGTGGTCTGGGCTCACTTCTTCTTCTGGTCCTCTGGTTGCCATTACACCTTATAAATGAGCTTTAGGGCTCATGCCCTCGGCCGTTGCCCCGCCGTGGCCGTATTGCGGCCAGCAAATCCGGAGATGCTGTGCGGAAAGGAACGAAAGCACTACGGAGTGCTTCCATTCTGCAAAAAAAGTAACGCATACACTACTTTTTTGCAGTGCAGACTGTCGGATGGGGATCCCATTCAAGTAAATGGGTCCGGAATCCGCATGCGGCTGCCCCACGGTCGTGCCCGTGCATTGCGGACCACAATTTGTGGTCTGCAGCACGGGCACTGATCGCTTACGCACGTGGGCATAAGCCCTTAATATGTAGCTTGAAGCTCCTGATGTCTTCTCATCTAGTAAACTGCTGCCTCTGCACCCCCTATACATACACCTCTGGAGAATAGCACGTCAGCAGATATATGGGTTATATGAGTTTCATCTGCTATGCTGGACTACACATTGTCAGTGGTGGCCCTCTTTTATAAAGGTTAAAAATAGTACATAACGCATTTTACATGCAGGCCATACCAGGAAGAATCGTGAAATTTTTGTCACCAAAATATGTGCAAAACATTTGTAGGAATTTCCCAGTGGCCATACCTGAAGTTCTACATTCCTAAAGTTACAGTAAAGTGTCATCTGACCCTGGAGCATTCAGTCCTGTGCAGATTGCTTTACTGGGCTGCTGAGTATATAGATTATATTGTCATATAGGTTACCAGGAGTGTTGCTAGGGTCTCAAAAGTATAGCCCTAATGTATATGGCCCAATTCTCTAAGGCCCCTTTCACGCGGGCGAAATTTCCGCGCGGGTGCAATGCGTGAGGTGAACGCATTGCACCCGCACTGAATCCGAACCCATTCATTTCTATGGTGCTGTGCACATGAGCGGTGATTTTCACGCATCACTTGTGCGTTGCGTGAAAATCTCAGCATGTTTCTCTTTGTGCGTTTTCCACGCAACGCAGGCCCCATAGAAGTGAATGGGGCTGCGTCAAAATCGCAAGCATCTGCAAGCAAGTGCGGATGCGGTGCGATTTTCACGCACGGTTGCTAGGAGACGATCGGGATGGGGACCCGATCATTATTATTTTCCCTTATAACATGGAGGGGTTAAAAAAAAATATTATAATTTAACTCACCTTAATCCACTTGCTCGCGCAGCCGGCATCTTTTCTGTCTTCATCTTTGCTGTGCACAGGAAAGAGACCTGTGGTGACGTCACTGCGGTCATCACATGGTCCGTCACCATGGTGATGGATCATGTTATAAGGGAAAATAATAAAATCTACACAACACCTAACCCAAACCCGAACTTCTGTGAGTCTGTTAGTCAGTTACATAACTACAACTCCCAGCATTGCTCTGCCTCTCCCTTCACTTACCTTTCATGTACAGACCTCACCACAGCTTACTTTTAGCTTATGAGTGACACACCGCTGAAATCAGAATTTCTCTCATTATTTTATGCTGCCCTCAGTGAGGTCAGCATAAAGTTGATGACAGGTTCCCTTTAAAGGGGTTATTCGGCAATTTGATATTAAGGCCTATTCTTAGGATAGGTCATCAATATCAGATTGGCAGGGGTCCGATTCACGGCATCCCTACAGCTGTTCGAAGAGGTCCCAGCCTAGCCCTCTTTCTAGGCCAGGTATGTCACTGCACATCGGTCACATGACCTAAGCGCGGCTCAGTCCCATTCAGGTGAATGGGGATGAGCTGCAATACCAAGCACAACCACGATACTGTGTATGGCGCTATGCTTCATAAGCTGTAAGGAGGCCGCAGCAATCACTGGATCTTTGGTGAGCTGAGCAGCCTTTTTAAATAGATGATCGTGGGGCTGCCAGGGAGTCGGACCCCCGCCAATGTGATATTGATGACCTATCCAGATAGGTCATCTGTATAAAAATCCCATATAACCTCTTTAAGGCTTTCTTACGCTGTGCAAGTCAAGGGGGCCATTTTTCAGAAAGGTGTCTGTAAAAAGTTGGATGGTCAGTTTAATCACTTTAACAAGCATTTTTTCTTCACTGTTGTGTGACTGTAGCCTTAGTGCGGGTTATGATCACCTCACTCTATACTGGGGGGGAAACTACTTAAGACGATGATAAGGAAGGGAAATGATGACTGAGAAGGATGTAGGAGAAAAGAGGGAAGTGACAGAACAGGAAAATAAATACCGGTAATGTGATTGGTGTGGGACACGTCTGAGCTATCTAGTGCTCACTATAATGGACACACAGCCGCTCTCACAAGGCAGCGATCAATGGGATCCACAGACTGGGGAACATTTACTATAAATGGACATGCTGAATGTTAAACTCTCTGGCCTGGGGCACATTTACTATAGTGTATGCGCTTGTTTTAAGGGTCGATTCAGACGTCCGTAGTGCATTGTGGATCCGCAATACACCGGCCGGCACCCCCATAGAATTGCCTATTCTTGTCCGCAATTGCGGACAAGAATAGGACATGTTCTATTTTTTTCCGGAGCTGCGGAAGATCTGGGGCACGCTCTGGAAATGCGGAGAGCTCATAGTGTGCTCTCCGCATCCATTCCGTCCCCATAGAGAATAAATGGGTCCGCACCCGTTCCGCAATTTGCGGAATGGATGCGGACCCATTATATGGACGTGTGAATGGAGCCTTAGTCTTATTTTTTTTGTTGCATTTATTACCAAAAATGGGCCTGTTTTGGAGGCTTTTGCACCTCGTTTGAGTATTTTTACTTTATAGACTAATACAAAAGTTTTGATGCGCCTTTTTTCAACCTATTTATGTAGTTCTGCCTTTTTTTGCGACTGATTTAGTCGCAAAAACAGCCTAATTTCTAATTCACTCCAGAGTTGGCGTACTTTTCTTCGTACATTTTCAGTGGTAAGTTGTGCTAAATTTAGCTTTAATGGAAATCTGTCACCTACATCATAGCTATGGAAGTAAAGCAATTGCCTATTAGCATATAGTACCTTATTCCCAAGTGAACCTTTATTTCAGAAATTGGGGTTTTCTATCTTCTGAAAAAAAACAACTGTAAAGCCCCTTGCAGACGAGCGTGTCCGGATAAAGTCCAGATGCGTTGCGGCAAACCCGGGCGAGTAGGTACCCAATTCCAGTCAGTTTTGACTGCGATTGTGTTACGTTGTTCAGTTTTTATCGCGCAGGTGCAATGTGTTTTGCACGCGCGTGATAAAAAACTGAATGTGGTACACAGACCCGAACTTCTTCACAGAAGTTCAGGTTTGGGTTAGTTGTAGTGTAGATTGTATTATTTCCCCTTATAACATGGTTATAAGGGGAAATAATAGCATTCTTAATACAGAATGCATAGTACAATAAGGCTGGAGGGGTTACATTTTTAAAAAAAATAATTTAACTCACCTTAATCCACTTGTTCGCACAGCCGGCATCTCTTCTGTCTTCTTCTTTGAGGAATAGGACCTTTGATGACGTCACTGCACTCATCACATGGTCCATCACATGATCTTTTACCATGATGATGGATCATGTGACGGACCATGTGATGAGCGCAGTGACGTCACCACAGGTCCTTTTCCTGTGCACAGCAAAAAAGAAGACAGAAGAGTAGCCGGGCTGCGTGATCAAGTGGATTAAGGTGAGTTTTATATATATATATATATTTTTTATTTTATTTTTTTAACCCCTCCAGCCCTATTGTACTATGCATTCTGTATTAAGAATGCTATTATTTTCCTTTATGACCATGTTATAAGGGAAAATAATAATGATCGGCTCCCCATCCCGATCGTCTCTTAGCAACCGTGCGTGAAAATCGCACCGCATCCGCACTTGCTTGCGGATGCTTGCGATTTTCACGCAGCCCCATTCAATTCTATGAGGCCTGTGTTGCGTGGAAAACGCACAAAGAGGAGCATGCTGCGATTTTGACGCAACGCACAAGTAATGCGTAAAAATCACCGCTCATGTGCACAGAACCATAGAAATGAATGGGTCCGGATTCAGTGCGGGTGCAATGCGTTCACATCACACATTGCACCTGCGCGGAAAACTTGCTCGTGTGAAAGGGGCCTTAGTTTGCTATGTAAATGAGCCAAGTAGGGTGCCCAGAGGGGAGTTATTTTGGTATGAAGGAGCCCAGGCAGGCCTCCTGTTAGGGCCCAAGCCCACCCCCCCTCCTCTCTGACATGACGCCCCCTGCTGCAATGTGTCCGCCCACCCCCTTGCTACCTCACATACAAGCCATAAGAGCACCTGCCCTTTCCTTGTTGATCACATCTAAATCTTGCGCACGGCAATGCCTAACACTGCCTGCGCCTGTGCACTGCGTGTCCCACTGAGGGCATCAGCCTCAACTCTCCAAGTGGGCATGCACCAAGGCCATTAAGGCGCTTCTTTTCGTGCACAGGCTGATTTAGATGCGGAATTTTGCGGAACGGGTGCAGACCCATTCATTTAAATGGGGCTGCAAAAGATGCTGTTCACATCTGTATTCCCGTTCTGCGGCCCCGCAAAAATATAGAGCATGTCCTATTCTTGTCCGCAGATAAGAATATGCATTTTCTATAAAGCTCCAGCCATGTGCAGTCCGCAAAATGCGGAACACACAAGGGCTGGCTGTGTTTTGCGGATCTGCAATTTGCGGACTGCAAAACACTTACAGTCATGTGAATGCACCCTTACTTATCAACCTGAATAGAATAACATGATAAGGCTAAATGCAGACGACCACGCAGTTTTCTGCAGTCTGCCAATTGCGGAAACACAAAACACAAAAGCCACCCATAAAAGAAATTCCTATTCTAGTCAGCAAAACGGACAAGAATAGGACATGTTCTATTTTTTTTGTGGGACCATAGAATGGAGCAACAGATGCAGACAGCACATAGAATGCTGTCCACATCTTTTCCGACCCCACTGAAGTGAATAGGTCCACATCCGAGCAGCAAAAAACGCGGCTTGGATGCAGACCAAAACTACGATCGTGTGCATGAAAATTTGAAAGAAAATTATACTTTCTAACTCAAAAATATGCATAGTACTAGCGTGATAAATGCGCCCCGTGACTTGCTGGTGACCGGACCATTCCTGCCCGAGCTAAACCTATGACTTTTATGAATCTAGTTCAGGGTGGTTCTATGAGGCCATACTGCACATTATAGACAGTACTTAGATACATCCGCTGGGCAGCACAGTGACACACATGATACTAGCTGGGCAGAACAGTAGCCCACATTGAGCTTAGATACGCCAGCTCAGCAGGTCTCCCTGGAGATGATGTTGGTGACTAGCACTCTGCTTATTTACAGTACTGCAGTGCCACCTTGTTATCATTAATAATTGTTACCTGAACATGTTTCGTATTCTTTTTTTCAGGTGGTGTCCTCTTGTGATGGTAAGCAGCAGCTTCCTCTTTTATTTACTTTTTACTGCTTTCCTTCCCTGCTTTACTGCTTCTCTGGAGCCACCTAGTGGTCAAACACAGAATTTTCATTTCCACATCACTGCACATGTTTCATGGCTAGCCTTTATTACTGTATTAGCCATTACAAATTCTTCCTGAGTCTTCCCCATCTATCATTGCTTCCTATACACTTCCTATTAACCATTATTTTCCTGCATACTGCAACTGTTGTTCCTTAACTGTAAGGGCCAGTTCACACGATTAATTCTGAAAAACACACCTAAAAAATCTGAGCAAAATTCACGTGTCTTTTTTTCTGCGCAGTTTTTTTTCATGCATTTTTTTATGCGTTTTTTTGACCTGTGTTTATTTTTACCAATGGGTTCAATACGAAGCTGAATTTTCAGCCTGAGGTTTTTGAAGCAGAAGTGCTGCCTCTCATTGAAATTAATGGGAGTCTGTTTTGAAGTGTTTTTTTGGAGCAGATTTTGAGGCAGAAACACTCCAAAATTAGCGCCCAAAAACTCAGTGTGAACTGGCCCTGACCTTTACCCTACCTGCAATAGCTCCAGAGGTGTAACCAGAAGCTCATGGCTGCCCATTCAAAATGTGAGCCAGTCACCAACGTTATGACATCTATAATACTGGTGTCTTCTTGTGCAGCAGAAGGACCTTTTGGGTTCCATTAAGCACCAGGATCTAAGTGCAATAGCTACTACTCTGAGTAACCCCTCCATAATTCCCACTTCAGCTACTGTAACCCCTATTTCCAATGCCTACCTAAGCTTCTGTATCCTTAATATTAAATTTTATTATCTATGGTAACCCAGCTTCCCACCTTGCCTACCGTAGACCTAATTTAACTATTTGTCCCCAGTACATCATTGAGTGTCACATTACGTGTTCTGTCCACCTACTTCCTAAAGATACTGTGGATAGTTGATAAGTTTATATCATGGGTCATCCCCTTGACTAGTTATGCCACTAATTGTATAGTTGAAATGATGGAACCATGTTCTATTGGTTGAATAGCATTTAGACATTGTATTGCTTTTGTTCTAATAAATCTAAAAAAAAACAGGCAATTTTGTCAATAGTACAAAAAAATATTCTGCCGTTTCATGTCTCTTATACAGACCTATGTGTCTCTATGGAAACATGCTACAAACAAACCATGTGTAGTCTGATCCTGTAGTCATGTGTTACTGCACTCTCACCTCCTTTTCTTGTAATCTACAGACATCAGAAGGCATGGCAGAAGGAGGGAGATGCCACCTAGAAGTAGCCACCTTGTATGTCAATGTCCAGCCTATTAAAGAGCATTTAAGAGCCAGATACTCCTCCACATCTGTAGACCGCTGTTTATTCCTAGTCATACAGTGACTTACAGTAGCTCCCTATAGGTGGCACTAGAGTCTTTAGAGCTAATGTGCATACTTTTTCCCAGGGAGTGTTGCCTGTAAGACTCCCTACACCAGCGGGCAATCTCTGCAATGAGAAGCGGGTGCAGAAAGTAATGCATGACGGCTTTATCAGTCATGTGTTTGTAGTCTGTAACCATGGAGACACATAGGTCTGCATTGGGGCTATAAAGAGAAAATTTTAGGATTTTTTTATTCAAAACCATTTATTTGCTTTACAGAAATACCTGAATGCCAAACAATCAGCGTCCAGGCGTTGACCTTCCAGATATCGGTCACTGGACTGGCGGAGGGATTCTCCCTGCAGAATATAACTGATATAGATGGGAACATAATTCGAGCGTCTGATAACAGCTTGAATAACACGATACTTATGAGCCTTCGGTCTGGTACACGGTATCTGATCCGCTATGGGAACGACTCAACCAGCTGCTGCCGCAATGTCACCACCGGTAAGTATGAGGTCGTCAATCTCACGAATTGGCCGGATTCATGTCTGTTGCCACAGTCTTTGTTCTGTCGGAGGTGCCTCATTATTCCATCTTCAATCAGGCTTGTTGGACGCTGGTTGGATCTGCTAAAAATGTGAAATGGAAGCTACTGTATGATGCAAACGTGAACATAGCCTTACACAAGATGTCTTTTTTTATATGTTATTGCAAGCGTATCTATATCATAGAGGCTATGGTGGTCCATTGAGATGAGAAGCCTATCCTCTTCACAGCCTAGCTTGAAAGTCAGCACTCCCTACCCTAAAATTGTTTCCTGGAATTGTAGTTTCTTAATTTTTGGGCTGTCGCTGAGCATATTGACAGTGGGGCTTAAAATGTTCCACTAATGAGAATTTCAATGTTCCCATCAGCCATCTGCAATACATGGGTGACAGCCACAGGCCACCATAACAGAAAAGGGACGACTTTTTTCTAGGGGTACATGTTCTTTATTATGTCAGATCCATCCTACAGCTATACAACATAAGTTCACAATGTCACCCTGCCAAAATCACAAAGAATAAGGCCTCTTTTACACGACCGGATGGCTTTTTCAGTATTTTGCGTTTTGTTTTTCATAGGTCCGTTCCGTTTTTTTGTTTCCGTTGTGTTTCCGTTTAGTTTTTCCGTATGTTATATACAGTATACAGTAATTACATAGAAAAAATTGGGCTGGGCATAAAATTCTCAATGGATGGTTCTGCAGACCCATTCCGTTTTTTTGCAGACCCATTGACTTGAATGGAGCCACGGAACGTGATTTGCGGGCAATAATAGGACAAGGAAAACACAGAAACGGATTGCATACGGAGTACATTAAATTTTTTGGGCGGAGCCATTGAAATGAATGGTTACATATATGGACCGTATACGGAACGCAAAAAACGGTTGTGTGAAAGAGGCCTAACTCTGAAGCAGGAGTGTAACACCAATGAGGCCAGGTGAAGCAATTGCCTCAGGCGGCAAGACCTAGAGAAGGGGGGGCAGTGGCAGGGCCATGGGAATATCTCTCTATATTCAACTTATCACAATATGCCTCAACATTAGGCTGAAGGGGTTGGGTGCGGTTTTAATTTTCACCTCAGGAAGCAGAAAGGCTAGGTGCACACCTGCTCTGAAGGCTGTGCGAGGAATCCTTATGGTTAATACTTCGGTCGAGGGCACAACACAGACTCATTTACTGTTATTAGTTGTGACTTGGTGTGAAATTGCGATCTTATTTCGCACGCCCACACCTGGACGTTTAGCCCTGGCCTCCATTTAACATGAGATGCAGTTTTATAATTTGTGCTTTTTCACACAATTCTAATTTCAGAGCCAATGTCAGTGAAATCTCTGCAAATAAGTAACACAACCTCATCTTCTGTGTCTCTGACGTGGAGTACACCTGATGGAAATCAGACGTCTTACAGCTACAGAATCCAGACCAATCTCACCTCATCATCAGTAATGATAAATGATACAATAGTGGGAAGTGAATCAGCGACAATAATGAATCTGACGGCAGGAGAAACCTATACATTCATGGTGTATACGAGAGCTGCCGATGACATCACTGAATCAGACCTGGTGTCACTAACTACCTGCACAGGTGAGTAGAGGGAAGACTGGTCCATGTAGAAGGAAGAAAAACAGAGCAAAAATGGTACAATTTTGGGATAAGCACTATGTACTGTCACTAAATAAGACGTCTCATTAGCGCCACCTTGGAAAAGCCCTAAGGGGGTTTTCCCCTTTTTGTTTTTCACTCCTCACCTTCCCAGAGCCATAACTTTTTTTTATTTTTCAGCTGACATAGCTACTAAGGACTTTTGCGGGACAAGTTGTTTCTAATGGAACCATTTAATATTGCATATCAAATAGTGAGGAGCTGGAAAAAAATTACAAATGGGTTGGAATTGGGGAAAAAAAATGCAATTCCACCACAGGTTTATGAGGGGAGGGGAGTATATTTTTTACAGCATTCCCTATGCAGGTAAAATTGACCTGGTACCTTCATTCTCCAGGTCAGTACTATTACAACGATATCACAGCTGTATAGCTTTTATTGTGTTTTAAAGGATAACTAAACCTTTGCTGAAAATAAATTAAGAAGCAGGAGCGCTGCTCAGAGAACTCTGCCCCTCTCAAGCACGTGGAGTGCGGTTCCCATATTCTTTCTATGGATTCATATAAAGCGGAAAAAAGCTAAAGGGGCAGGGGGCGCTCTGTGCACCACTTCTGCTCTTTTTTTAAAGGGGTTCTGCAGTTTTTTAAAACTGATCATCTATCCTCTGGATAGTTCATCAGTATCTGATCAGGAAGGGGGGGGGTCTGACACCCGGGCGCCCCGCCAATCAGCTGTTTGAGAAGGCAGTGGCGCTGGCAGTAGTGCCGCGGCCTTCTCACTGTTTACCGCAGGCCCAGTGATGTAACGACTAGTAGCAATGGCGACTTGAATGGAGCTTAGCCCCGGCCAGGCCATTGATATTAGTCATGACGTCACTGGGCCTGCGGTAAACAGCGAGAAGGCCGCGGCGCTACTGCCAGCGCCACTATCTTCTCAAACAGATGCTGATAATCTATCCAGAGGATAGATCATCAGTTAAAACAAACTGTAGAACCCCTTTAACAAATATCAACAATATCACACAAAATAAAGGTTTAGCTGCTGGGGGAAAAACATTAAAAAAGAAAAAAAAATTCCCTTTATTGCCATATTCTAACTCCTCTAACTTTTTCATATTTACCTCTGTGGAGCTGTATTAGGGCTCATTTTTTGCGGAGCGATCTGTACTTCTTAGTGATACAATTTTGATCACTTTTTATTCAATTTATTTTAGAGAGGTAGAGTGGGAAAAAAGGGGAAATTGGCAATTTTGTATGTATCCATTAGGCCATTTGCCGTATGAGATAAATACCTTTTATATTTTGATAGTACAGGAATATTCGGATGCGGCGATGCCAACAGTGGTTTTAAAAAATATATATATATATATATATTTTGGGGAAACCTCCTTTTCCCAGAAAAAAAAGATAAATATAAATATTTTTAGATTTTTTTTTTTACTTTTTTACCTTTAAGTCATCCTCGGGAACTATCACCAGCAATCATTAGACTGGGTATATATCCATTACAGAACACACCATTCACTGTATTCCAATACAGTGCTGCCACCTGCTGGCCTGTATTGGAACATACCAGTTATGGGTATGGACTTGAGGCTCCGAGCCATTACTGGCACGTTACAGCTTCCCCAATTTCTGCTGGGGAACGCTGCTATGGGTGCGGAAGCGTGCGATTCCCACATCTTCACCGCTGAGATACTGCGGTCACATTTGACCAAGGGATCTGGGGAGTTAGGCTAGTTTCACACTAGCGGCAAGGAACTCCGGCAGGCTGTTCTGGCGGGTGAACAGCCTGTCGGATCCATGCTGCCGCTAGTTGCACGCGTGCCGCCGAACTACCCCTCCGGCGGCAGCACGGCAAACATGCCGAGAGGGGGCCGGAATAAAACTACGACATGCATCTATGGCACACACCGCTTATGTGAGTAGGCATCATCTTTAAAGTGGCACTTTCAGGACACCCACCTGTTGGGATGATGGGGGTCTTCTCCCCCAATTAGCCCTCCATAGAGTAGGAGATTGGGCATGCATGTGGCTCCTCCACTAAAGATTGTGGGGGTCATGTACTAATGTTCTACGAAAAACGGAACAAAAAAAACAGAAAACTGACGCCAAATACATTAGAAAACTGCTCTGGCTCCCGGCACAGCAGTAGAACCGTGCACCGTGTGAAAAGCCGGTGTTTAGTAAATGACCCCCTTTGGGTGTGGGGGTAATGTCTTAGCATTTCACAGCTACCATAGACTACAATGGAAAGAGCTGAACATGCTCCTCAGTGCACCATTAGTAGTGGCCTGTCCCTGCTCATCTTCTCCATGACATGGGAAGTGCATGTGAGGAGCCACACGCAGACATGCTCTTCTGTGTGTAGATGGTCAGGGGCCACAGGTTCTACTCCCCTGTTCTAGAACCTTCTGTCAGCTTTCTTAATGCAGGCAAAAGCAAGCTCCTCCCCTTTCCCCTCAGCCAAAAGAGGTTCTCTCAGGAGCCAGGTAAGTGACAAGTAGCTGCAGCCAATAGGAAGTGAGGGGTGTGGCCAAGCAGCTTCTCCTCAGAAAGTGGCCAGAATCTAAAATGGAGCCTTTCTGACTGAAATTTCTCTCCCAAATGGAGAAAGGTGATTTCTGACTGGAAAATAGAAGATGTGAGGGACGTCTGTGGAGATACAGAGAGGAAGGAGCCCAGGGAAGATGGAAACAAATTAGGAAGAGAAAGCTAAAATAGGTGATAAGTGTTGGTAATCAGATAAAAATGGGCTTTCTGAGGAAATTTTTTATACAGAATGTGAAAAAAAAAATTCCTTTAGTATTCTGTATTTTTCAGGATGCATACATTTATCCAGAAGCTTAACTGCAATAAATGTTTTTTTTTCATATATATTTTTTCCTATACAGAGCTCAGCGTAAGGCCCCTTTCACACGGATTCAATGCATGAAGTGAATGCATAGCACCCGCACTAAATCCTGTTTTTCACGCATCATTTCTGTGTTAAGAAAGAAATGTTCTATAGGCCTCATGCACACGACCGTTGTGTGTTTTGCGGTCCGCAAAACACGGATGGAGTCTGTGTGCGTTCCGCAATTTGCAGAACGGCACGGACAGCCATTGATATAACTGCCTATTCTTGTCCGCAACACGGACAAGAATAGGACAGGTTATATTTTTTGCGGACCACTGAACGAAGCAACGGATGCGGACAGCACACAAAGTGCTGTCCGCATCTTTTGCGGCCCCATTGAAGTGAATGGGTCCGCATCCAAGCCACAAAAACTGCGGCTCGGATGTGGACCAAAACAATGGTCGTGTGCAGGAGGCCATATTCAGCATTTTTCACGCAGCCCAGGCCCCGTAAAAGTGAATGGGGCTTCAGTAAAAAAAAACGTATTGCATTGGGATACAATTCGGATGCAATGTGTTTTTCACTGATAGTTGATAGTAGATGTTGTTTGTAATTGTTCAGTTTTTTTTTCACGCGCATGAAAAAAACGCATCATCAACTGATTGCACCCGCACAGAAAAAACTGAAACACTGAACGCATCGCAAACAAAAATGACTGAACTTGCGTGCAAAACCATCAGCTTTTCCTAAACAGACCGTGAGAGAATCCGTAACGCTGGTGTGAAAGAGGCCTCAAGGGAATATTGCTTATTATCGGCTTCATTGTGCATCAGTGATTGGTTTTATATAGACACAATCCTTGGAACGTTTCCTAAAATGGCCGCCCCTGTAGTGCATGCAGGGCCGGTTTTAGACAAAATGTGTCCCTTGGCAAAATCAAAAGAGGGGGCCCACATCTTGTAATAATGTGCTAAAATCATAGTCCGACGTCCGACACCCCCGCCGATCAGCTGTTTGAAGAGACGGCGCTTGTTGTTCACTGCTGCTGTCCCATAGACATGCAGAGCAGGAAGAGAGGAGGGAGACGGCACGTGCCCACAGTAGACATGCTCTTCTGTGTGTAGATGGTCAGGGGCCACAGGTTCTGTTCAAACAGCTGATCGGCGGGAGAGCTGGGTGTCAGACCCCCGCTGATCTAATATTGATGACCTATCCTAAGGATAGGTCATCAAAATGAAAAAACCTCTTGAAGCTACCCCCAATACTGTGCCTGTTCTGCTCCCCTCCCCCCCCCTCATGTCCACAAACACTATACTATACTATACACCCAGACTGCCCTCATTAGTAATGGTGCTCCCAATAGTAATAATACTCCCCAAGATAGCCCGTAGTAGCAATGCCCTCCATATTGTGTCAAATAATAATAACTCCCCTACAGTACCTTAGTAGTAGTAATATAACCATAATCCTCCCAGTGGCTCTAATGTCCCTCTGTAGTGCCCCCCACTAGTTCCAATATATAATGCTTCCCCCCATAGTGCCAATATATATCCTGATACATGCGGTCCCAATGACATCACCACTCCTGCTCCAGGTCTCACATGATGACGCCATCATGCGAGACCCCGAGTAGGAGGTTGCAGTGATGTAATTGTGGCTTGCGCTGTTCTAACGCCTCACAGGCTTGAGGCCTAGCGGCCTGAGGCTTGTAAAGTTGGACCGCCATGAGTGCGCCCCCCTTTATGGATAGTTAAGTGGTGCCCTAGGCGGATGACTACCCTCCCCTAGCCATCACCCCGGTTCTAATTCAGAGGACAGTACTGCAGGAGATATAACAGGAGATGACTATAACTCCCAGAATGTCTATTATTTAATATCAGAGCACATTACAGGGGGATGTATAAGAGGATGGGACTACAACTCACAGCATGTCCAAGCCGTGATTATGTAATATCACAGTACATTACAAGAGGAGGTATACAACTCCCAGCATATCCAGGGTGTTGTAATATACCCTGATTTTATATAATAATGGCCTGGACATGCTGAGAGTTGTATTCCTTTCCTCATACCTCCTCTTGTAATGTACTCTGATATTACATAACAGAAGGTTTAAGAGGAGAGGACTACAACTCCCAACATTTCCCTGGCACTTACATTGAATCCATACTCCTTCATATGCATGGCTGGTCTTCTTCATTACTTTACTGCAGTGCTGAGCTCCGCCTCCTGTTCTGGTCACATGATGGTGAGGTCATCGCAGGCCCTTCATCCCCTCTTTTCTGCTGAGCTCCGCCTCCTGCATCTGACATTATCGCTGGTCATGTCATCACTGTGGTTATGATTTCTCTTATATGTGAGGGAGGGGACCTTACACTGCATTGTAAAGTGCAGCTGTTCAGCTGTCCGCCCGTTTGCTTCCACTGACATTCAGCTGAACAGCAGCACTGAAGCAGGGGGCCCTGCCCAAAAGAAGACTTAAACTTTTTTCACACCAGACAACTGGTGTAAAAGATTGATGCATTGTTCCTTCAGTCTTTCCTATATACATTTCCCCGTCTTCACCTCAAAAACTGCATAAAAAAACCTGAACGTTGAAACTTGGCTTTGGGGTCCGTACACAAAGAAGAATTTACTGTCAGAATTTTGTTGTGGACACCACGTGGCTGCTGCCGGAATTTCGTGTGGTGTCAATGGGAGGCAGTGCTGCAGTTTGTGGTTTAAAGTAACGAGTGCGCCAAGAAGAAACATGTCCGTGTGGATGCTGCTTGAATCTGTGGTGAGGGCCCACTCCCGGTTTAGCTCCATTCAATGCGAACAGCTCCGCGACAATCAAAGTCAGTAAGCGCAGCAGAAAACGCCTCAGTTTCTGCTGTGGAATCTGCAGCAGATTTTGACAGTGTCATACGTTTAAGGCTTCCTTTACGCCATAGAATTCATGCTTTTTTTTTTTTTGTTTATAAAGTGTTTTTGATTGTGACAATTTTTTTTGAGCAAGCATTTTCCTGTCATAGAAATGTCTATGGGAAAACATCTGAAAAAACACACCACCTTGTGCCCAAAAAATGGAAGTGAGAAAAAGCCACAAAAAAAAAATCATTTCATCATTACCTATTATGTTTTTTCCCCCAACAATTATTGGCCAAAAAAAATGGAGAAAATATTAGCAAAAACACTAAAAATGTGATTTCTAACACCACCCTATGTCAGATGTGTCTTTTCCCTATAGAAAATAACAGAAATGTCATTCAACTGAGTGTTGTTTAAAGGTATTGTCCCATTAAGACGACTTAAAGTGGCTGTGTCATCTCAGACATTGGTGACATTACCCCAGTAATATATGCCACTAATGTCAGACGGGTGCGGGTCGCTCCTCTGTGACCCTCTCCTATCTCCAGTGAGCGCCCTGTGCATCCGCTCGCTCTACTGTTTTCTGATCTCCCATAGAGGTGAATGGAGGTGGGCTGCACTTTTGGGGGACCCGTTCTAGAGATAGTTGTGTGTCCCACCTCTAGGAATAAAGGGAATGGAGGGAGGCCACACTTGCACGGTGCTCTCTCCTTCACTTTGTGGGGACCTATTTTGGTGTTGGGAGCTGGTCCCAGAGCTGGTCCCAGAGGTGACCTATCTGACATTTGTGGCATATCCTAGTGTAATGTCACCAGTGTTTGACATGAGGATATAAGACAGCCCCTTTAAGTGTCTGATCAGAAGGGGTCTGACAGCTGGAGAAACCGCCGGTTCACACTCCCCTGTCTGAATGTAGCTGAGATTACGCATGACCGCCTATATACCGGTGTATATAATATATATAGTCCCTGTGTTACAATGTCGCTGCAAATGTATTATTTTTTGTCAGTTCCCGGACAAGTTTCCAGCCTTTCACTGACCAATTACAAGTCGGTTGATTTTCTTGGAGCCACATGGACAAAATCAGCAGGAAAAGTGGATAATTATACCGTCAGTCTAACAGGAGCCGTGAATAAGACAATACCAGCTAGTACTACACAAGTGAATTTCACAGGATTACTGCCCGGAAGAGCATATACTGTCACTGTACAGACAGTCAGTGGGAGCTGCAGCCAGACGTCTGCTCCAGTGACAGAGGCCACATGTGAGTATGAGGAGATCAGAAACCTAATCTACTTCTTTTATTCCCGCCAACATTTATCTCACGTCTATGGTCAGATTAAAGGGAGTCTGTCACCTACTTTGAGCGTTTTAGACCGCTCATATTACGTTATAGCACAGTTGCCCAACATAAAAATAGTACCTTTTCTGTGTCTGTCCCACGTCCAGAAGCTGAAAAAGACACATAATAAACATATGCAGATTACGTCCCGCGTGTTCCCAGGGGCCCTCTCTGATGTGCCATCATAACTGCTTCCCTTGGAGTCCTCTGACCCGCCCTCCGCTCCTACTTCATCCTCCACCTCTGGCTTGGAGATATCATGCAAGCGTCAGTCAACACCAGGCCTGGCAGTGTGCATGCGCAGGCCCAGTGCTGACTGGCGCTTGTACGAGATCTCTAAGTCAGAGGAGGAGGATGAAGTAGGAGCGGAGAGCGGGCCAAAGGACTCCAAAGGGAGCGGTTATCTGAGCACATCAGAGAGGGCCCCTGGGCACTTGCGGGACCTAATCTGCATATCTTTATAAAGTGTTTTTTCAGCTTATGGACGTGGGACACTCACAATAAGGGTACTAGGTTGGCCAACTGTGCTATAGCGTGATATGAGCTGTCTAAAACGCTGAAAGTAGGCAACAGACTCCCTTTAAAGTATAATTTACCTTTTGTGAAAGGAATACATTTAATGAGAAGTTGAAAATACATAAATTTGTAATTACTTGCAGCTTCAGAGCTTTAAAGGGGTTGTCTGAGTTATGGAAAAAAAATATATAGCACTGTAAATCTGATGGGCAGCAATATATATCTAAGCTAAGCAAGTTTTTGGCAAAACAATATATATTTCCTCATTTCCATGGTTCTCTTCTGGCCCTTTGTTTACCTGCAATAACAACAATCTTTGCCCCTCCCCTTGCTCTGCAAAGGTAGTGAATACAAGTGCTGCCCTGAGTTAAATGTCTGACTGCTGGGAGGCTCAGCAGCATGTTGTATGTGTAGGACTACAAGTCCCAGCTGTACAATGACACTGCTGATACACACAGGATCTTCTCCCTACCTGTGCTTGTGCAATGCTCTGCAGAACTCCTCTAGTCTGTTAGCTTATGTGCCCAGCATTTGTCTCCTCACTGTCTACAGCTACTTAGTAAAGCCTTCAGCCCTGAGTCTGTGCTGCTGAAGGTGTTAAAGTTTTTCCTGAAGAATCCAGGGAGAGAGACACAGGGCAGACAGAAGCAGCAGCAGATGACAGAGCAGGGGGGCGTGGACACCACAGAGCAGGGAGAGAAGCTGACATCACAAGTCATCTGACCCTCAGTGAAATCTGAGAAAGCAGCAACTGCAGATGTAGTAAGTGCATGGT
This sequence comes from Bufo gargarizans, assembly GCF_014858855.1. Classification (NCBI taxonomy): domain Eukaryota; kingdom Metazoa; phylum Chordata; class Amphibia; order Anura; family Bufonidae; genus Bufo; species Bufo gargarizans. The sequence goes on along the minus strand of NC_058089.1, from coordinate 9,225,506 downwards.
AAAGCTGTTAGATTTGAGTTAGAAACATACAAATAACAAAAAAATAACTCAGACAACTTCTTTAATCATTTCCAGCGGTATATTCTCCTGTTTAGAACTGTGGCAAAAAATCTATTCACCATTCTGCCTTTGTATTCTGGACTGCCCCTCACAGATATTAGGGGGTGGTCCAGACTACACAGACAGACTACTGGGCAGCATTAACAAAAAAAACTAAAACATTTCATGCAAATACTTATGTGTAAAAGAACAATATTGGAAATATATATTGGAAGAGAAGAGGCCTTGTGTCTCCTGTCAGGCCGTAGTACCAGGCAGAAGCCAGCCACAAGCCGGAGGAGAAGAGCGTGAAAGGCATCTGGTTTCCAAATTCCCCATAGACTCTAATGGTGAATGCCAGGTGCATGCACGACTGAACTGTTCCACATCTCTTCATGTGTACAGCAGTGTTCATAAGGGGTACACGTATCCTCATTCTTCCTATAGGTCCCAGAAGACCCAACTCAAGTCTATACATTGCCTTGGACTAATGTATATTATTTCATCATGTAACATAAATGTCCTCAAATGTCTTTATTTCTCTCTTATTACACAGATCCAACCAGTCCTGCAAATTTTGCCTCAAATGCAGTAGATACAACCAACCTGACGTTATCTTGGTCAGAGCCTATAAATATGTCTGATGTGAATAAGTCCTACAATATAAGCTATGGGAATTCTTCAGCCACTTGGACTTCGACAAGTACTACAACAAGTGTCACCCTTCAGAACCTGACATCAGGGACTAATTACAGCATTACTGTGGTCACAGTCGGAGTCCGGGGGTATCAGAGTTCACCTGTGAGCACGTCTGTCTATACAAGTAGGTTCATAGCTTGTGGAAGAGATTTCAGGTGTAATAATAATGTTTTATGACATGCTCTATAAACATATGGTGTAGCTTTAATGAACATCCACACAGGGCGTAAATTGTAGCGGAACAATCTGCGTACTACAGTGGTAATACTGAAAACCACTGACAGAAGAAGTGAGTAAAAACTTGTATTATCTTGGTAACATGGCTTCTGACAAGGGGTGGGATATATGAGGCAGCAGGAGAACACATAGAAGCAGGAAAAATGAACAGGCGAAAGGAACTAAGCAACCGTGATGCCATTCAAGTTAAGTAAAAAGACGAAGGACAACCGATGAAGGCATAACATGGCAGCCTTTACTGGTTGTTACCCAGAATGCTCAGAGATAAGTTTTTAATTTGAAGGGGAGGGGTCACTCATTGAATTTTATTCAGCTTTTCTGTGGGGAGATTTATCAAACTGGTGTAAAGTAGAACTGGCTTAGTTGCCCATAGCAACTAATCAGATTCCACCTTTCATTTTCCAAAGGAGTGGTGAAAAATGAAAGGTGGAATCTGATTGGTTGCTATGGGCAACTAAGACAGTTCTACTTTACACCAGTTTGATGAATGACCCCAAACGTCTCTCAATAACCCCTTAGTGAGCAGCCTGCTTTGGGTCTTAATGACCAAGAGATTTTTTTCATTTTTGAACAGCTATGAAGAGCTATAACTTAATATAATTAGCCGTATGAGGGCTTGTTTTTTGTGGAACAAGTTGTAGTTTTTAATGGTGCCATTTAGGGGTATGCATCACCTACTGAGTAACTTTTATTAACTCTTTTTGGGAGGGGGATGGGAAAAAACAGCAATGTTGCCGCTGAGTTTTTACGCTCTAAAGTTTGCGACGTTTATTTTTTTGGCATAGTATTCTGTGCGGGTGCAATGCGTGATCCGGACCCATTCATTTCAATGGGGCTGTGTACATGTGCTTTGGCTTTCACGCATCACTTGTGCGTTACGTAAAAATCACAGCATGTTATATATTCTGCGATTTTCACACAACACTGGCCCCATAGAAGTTAATGGAGCTGCGTGAAAATCACATCACATTCGCAAGCAAGTGCTGATGCGACCCTTTTTCCCGGATGGTTGCTAAGAGATGTTTGTATACATTCAGTTTTTTAGCATGCGCATGTAAAACTCATTGCACCTGCGTGATAAAAACTGAACGCGATCGCAGGCAAAACTGAATGACTTTGCCTGCGAAATCGCGCATTTTTCACTGAACGCATTCACAACGCATCCGGACTTAATCCGGACACGCTCGTCTGCAAGGGGCCTAACTGTGGCGGATCCACCGCCACTGCAGGGCGTTAAGACCGGCGTCTAAAACCCCGGTCTTAATAAATGTGCCCCTATGTTTTCTGCATCGCCTCATCCCAAGACTTTCTTATTTTGCTTTCTACGGGCTTAATTTTTGAGGAATTTTTATTGGTGTCATTTTGGGGTATATAACACTTTATTTCAGAGAGGCACATCGTGCTGGGACATACTGAAGGCAGGCATGGGAACGTCTCTATGTCCTGGCCTGTGTGCATAGACATCAGTAACCTGTGATCTCATTCATGGGGTGCCGATGGGAGATAAAGGGAGTCTGATCCCTCTGTAATTGCTTACATGCCAGGGGTGCTACTGTATAACTTGCGGCATCTAAGGGATCAATGGCCCGGATTGGCATTTCTGCCAGTTTAGACCATTAGAGAAGGAGCGTAACTCGCGTGTGAGAGCTGAGCCCCTGCTCTCCACTGAATGGGAGTCATGTGCAGCAGTTAGACTAGGCTGACATAAAAAAGCACTGGCCCAGGCTAAGACTGCTTAGTGACCCCTGTAAAAGTGTTTATTGGTAGTCACCCCTGCCATAGAACCTCAAATAGAAGGGAGAGAACATACAACTGACTCTATGTCTGTGGTCCTACCTTTCCAGGGGCGATTATCCACAAATGTTAGCTCATCATCACTGAATATAGACTGTGGATGGGTGACCACTCTGTTCCCGATCATATTTATTTGTGTTTGTTTCTTTAATAGAACCGATGTCAGTAAATTCTCTGCAGATCAGTAATGTGACCTCATCTTCTGTGTCTCTGACGTGGAGTAAACCTGATGAGTATCAGACGTCTTACAGCTACAGAGTCCAGACCAATGTCACCTCATCATCAGTAATGATAAATGATACAATAGTGAGAAGTGAATCAGCGACAATAATGAATCTGACAGCAGGAGAAACCTATACATTCATGGTGTATACAAGAGCTGCCGATGACATCACTGAATCGGACCCGGTGTCACTATCCACCTGCACAGGTGAGGACAGAGTGAATTAGTAAAATGTGATTGTGAATATAAGTTACTGTCAACTAGGAAAAGTGTTCTTCTTATGCATGCTCTGTCTCCTGCAGGCACTGAGATAATCTGTTTTAGCTTGCTATCCACAGAAGGCAGAGTTCCCTGCTCTGATTTTTCCTATTTTATTTTATTTTTCATATTGTTTTCTTTTTTTAGGCAGGGAAACGGCTACATCATGAATGAATGCAACTAATACATGATGGGATATATCTGCATTTAATGTTCTATGGGATTTAAATATTGATGACCTATTTTTAGTATAGGTCTTCAATATAATGATAATATCTTTACGGTAAGAGCAGTGAGACTATGGAACTGTCTGCCTGAGGAGGTGGTGAATTCACTAAAAGAGTTCAAGAGGGCCCTGGATGCATTTCTGGAGTGTAATAGAATTACAGGTTATAGGTATTAGATTTCTGGAGAGGTAGTTGATCTTGGGAATTGGGCCTCTTGCCCACGAACGTAAGGGCTCCGTGCCTGTGCCGCCGACCGCACACAGGGGTTCCGCACTACACGGGTCACCAGCCGTGTGCATTCACTTGAATGGGTCCGCAAATCCAGAGATGTGGTGCGGAACGGAAGCACGGAATGGAACCCCACGGAAGCACTACGGAGTGCTTCTGTGGTGTTCCGTTCCTCAAAAAGATAGAACTTGTTCTATCTTTTTGCGGAACGGAAGGATTGTGTACCCCATTCAAGTGAATGGGTCTGCAATCCACATGCGGCTGGGCAACGGTCTGTGCCCATGAACGGAGCCCTTACGTTCATGGGCAAGAGGCCTTAATCTGACTGCCTGATTGTGCAATGAGCAGGACACTGGGTCAGTGGGTCAGCTATGCAGTGGGTCAGTTTATATATGTAATAGTTTGTGACGCCAGTTGCAGCTTGCGCAGGTACTGTAGCAGGGCTCTTTAAGATGGTATAGCTCCCATATCAGGTGAGGAATGCCAGAGGGGGAATAGTGTCTCTATGCAGTGTCAACGGTGTATCCTACCTTGGTACGGCTGGACTCCTGTATCCCGGCTCACATGCAACAAATTGAGTGTTGTTAATAGGAGTTTTGATGGAATAATTAAGATCCAGACAAGAGATATAGTCCAACTCGTCTTTACTTAATGGCAGCTTTAAATCCGTACAAGTTACAGCTTTAGTCTTTAGGTCCCAGCAGGTTTTGGCAATATGTGGCAGGAATCTATATCTATTCTGCTTCTGGTACATACGCCTAGTAGATCTGGCAGGTATTAGTCTTCTGCTCTGTCTGTATTCTGCTTGGTAATGGACCTGACTAGCTGAGGAGGTATTTGGCTTCTCCTGGACTTGGGAAATGTACTCACAGCTTGGCTCACAGGGTATGCTTCTTCCTGGATGCTGGAGATGGCTGCCTCTCTGGTCGACCAGCTGAGGTAGATGACTCAGGCTGGGAAGATGGATCCGGACCTCAGCCAAGGTTGGGATCCCTGATTCTGGGAGCTCCTATCCACACAACCTACCCCAACAGGGGTGGCTGTACACTCACTAGACTTCCTACTCCTCCTCATGATACAGGACATGGGAACATCCCACTTCTGCTCATACAGGGGAGTCTAGACTGGAATGGACTATTCCGGTCTAGATATACTAAACTATTCTATATACTGCCTGCACATTGCCGCCACCTACTGGTGTACATGAATAATTACAGCAATTTACATAAAACAGTCATAGGAAATCCATATAATGGAAAATGTAATGTCAGATTGCACAGGATGATAACACATATACACTTTAACATCATGTAGCAGGGGAACAGAGTTTTAGTGACATACTCTGGGATGTTACAATTGGAGTCAGGAAGGAAGGTTTTCCCCCCTAAATTGAGTAAAATTGTCTTCTACCTCCCAGAGATTTTTTTGCCTTCCTATGGGTCAATTTGTAAGATAACATGATGTATGGATATCTTTTTTCAGCCTTAAAAACTATGTTAATTGAGATTGGCAGGGATCTGACTACCGAGACCCACGCCATCAGCTGTATGAAGAGGCTGCGGCACTCTGACAGCACTTTGGCCTCTTCCTAGCCCATGTGATGACACGTTCATCAGTCGCATGGCATAGACGCAGCTCAGCCCCATTTAAGTGAATAGGGCTGAGCTGCAATACCAAACAGAGCTGTTATACAATGTTTGGAGCTGTGCTTGGTAAGCTGCAAGAAATATCTGATGGGCAGGGGTCCTGGGAGCCTGACCCCTGCAGATATCATATTGATGAGCCATCTAAGTATAGATCATCAGTACGTAAATCTGCAGCAGACTACTCCGAGGCGTCTGGGGTATCCCTTGCCCCTTAGGAGGTTTTTACGAAATATCTCTCTCTTATAGAGCAAGTAGTTGTGACGCCAGTTGCAGTTAAGCAACGAGGACATGGAGTCCCCTTTGTACATGGTAGTAGTGTTTGTACCCAGATGTAGGATTGCCAGAGTGGCGTAGTGGCCTGCAATCTCTCTGAAGGTATTGTATGCAAGTGTCACGATGCTCCTACCTGGATATCCTTGGATCCCAGACGTGGTAGTCCGAAGCAAGTGCAAAAGGGGGTTGTTGAACTTGGGTGATGAATAAGTTGAATAAATGGAGTCCAGACTTTGTATTAACATTGAACACAGCTTTACTTGGCATAAACGGTAATCCAAACAGTTTCCAAACTGTATCTTGGTCATCAGCAGGTATTGGCTTAATTTTAGCAGGCAAACAGTTCTGCAACAATCTAAGCTCTGCTATTCTGTATCTTTCTCAGCACTGCTATGTTAGCAGGAGTAAATAGGAACTTTCCTCTTCTGCTGGAACTTAGTTCAGCTGTAGTCTGTCTCTTACTCTAATGCTAGGAACTTCTTCCTGGCATCAAGCATACTTAGCTTGGTTATAGGCAATGCAAGCCCAGGAGGGAACAAGCAATCACAGGCAGGTCCTGTGGGCCTAGCAGAGCAGGCAGTGCTCTGCTGGCCGACACACAACCTTCCCCTAGGAAGGGTAAGCTAGACTGCTCACTAACTCCTCCCTCTTTAGAGAGGGCTGGAAGGGAACTAGAAGGTTCCTCTCCAGAGAAACTAACACTGCTAATGCTGCTGCCACCTGCTGGTGAACCAGGCACATTACATGTTATCAACAGTTTATAAGGGAATATAAATATACACTTTGTAGGAAATGATATTCGGTGTATAAAGGATGACATTAGATCAACCATAGGAGATAGTAGGGGTTACAAGAAGGTAGTAATGCCCCCTTTGCGGGTCGTTACAAATCCTGAAGAGCTCAGTGGTTAGCACTGGTGCCTTGCAGCGCTGGGGTCCTAGGTTCAAATCCAACCAAGGACAACATATGCATGGAGTTTGTATGTTCTCCCCTTGTTTGCGGGGGTTTCCTCCAGGTACTCTGGTTTCCTCCCACACTCCAAAGACCTACTGATAAGGACCTTAGATTGTGAGCCCCATTGGGGACATTTGCATGCTAATGTCTGTAAAGCGCTGTGGAATATAGTAGCGCTATATAAGTACATAAAATAAAAATAAAATAAACTTGTTTAATGCAGTCTTTTTGCCTTACAAAGCCAGATTCTCCTGTAACCATTATATAATATATTCCACAGTGCTATACAGATGTTGTACAGTACCAGTTCCATCAATCCATATCTCTAATAGGGGCTTACATTCTAATTTCACAATCTCAGAAATACAAGCTGTGCTAAATTCATAAAAAGCCAGAAATCTGTTTTTTTGAGTGGGAAACTAGAATGTCTGTGGGATGCCCCCTGATACTACTCTGCTTTGGATTACTTCTGTTCCGTTATTTTTATTTATTTATTTTAACTCACTTTATTACAAGTTACAAAATAAAATGAAATTGGTGTACATGGGTTACCTTACTTGAAGTGTTTAGGCTATATTTGTACTTCTTGACATGGTATTTATTGTACATGATCGTATTTCACATGACTATAGACACATAAGACATGGATGGAAGGGCACATACACAAGGAAGGTAATGATGAAGTTACAGAGGTGGTTTTTATTGATACGTCTGATTTAAGCTGAGGATAATGCATCATTCATGTATCGTGCTGAATATTGTGTAAGCGGAGATGAACACCACAGTCCCCACACCTTGTCGAACTTGGACTCACATCCCCTATGATTGTATACGATATATTCATATGAAATTATGACATTTACCAATGTTTTCCACTGGTTAAGTGACAGACTTCTCTCTCCCATCCATCTCAAGGCAATGGCTTTCCTTGCCAAGAATAGTGATTCTCGGAGGAATACTCTGATGTAATGGGAGTATACCGCATCATCTAATATACCGAATAGACATATCTTAGGGTGGGTGTCAATCGGTAGCTTGGTCAAATCTGCTGGGAATTGAGTGATTTCCGTCCAGAATGATCTGATAATGGGGCAAGTCCACAGCCAATGCCAAAAGTCTGCACCATCCCTGGCACAGCGATGGCATCTGGTGGGGTAATCTATCCATCTTATGCAGCCTGACCAGTAAGAGGTAACTTTGATGGATAATAGCTGTATGAAGCGATTATTAATCACTGGCGACACATACTGTAAGGGATTCGGTAGCGGGGCTGTCGTCTCCTGGGTAGACAGGCACAGTTTAGCAGGCACACCGAAGAAGTTACAGTCCACACGGCAGGAACTTCTTTTAACTGACCTCAGCCAGTTTTATTGTCAGGTTGAGGTACAGAGCATAAAACATAGCAAACAAAAATCCTAAGCCTGTCCGGCTCTAACTATACAGAAGGAAACCTCCCTGACCAAGTGCCGGCCTAATACCAAGCACCCAAACAAAATAGCAAAGTCCGTACCTCTTGAAGTGTTCTCACAGGCTCCATGCAGGTAACCTGTTCCCAGGCTGAGAGAGCTGTGTCTGCATTCTCAGCCTTATATCAGGCCAGCACACCTGAGGAGTAATTACCTGACAGCACAAAAGCCGGACTGTCCGGATGGAGTGGGGCCCACCCTTCTCTCCCCACTCCAGCAACACAGGCCCTAAGAACAGGTTTTATGCAAACCCGAATTGCACAGACCTCTCCTGAACATTTCCCTGGTTGCTTTTAAATGACAGAAGTGAGAAATCTTGGGCACACATAGACCCCATCCACTACTTCTCCAGACACTCTGTCACAATACATAGGCGATTCCAGCATTCCAGAAATGTCTTCATCTGACAAGTCAGGGACCACAGTCCTTCATCTATCCAACACCTTTAACTGTGTTGATTTTATTCTAGTAGTGATCAAATGAGTGTATATAATAGATATAATACCTCTAGGACCCTGTGCGGTGCCAGAAAATTGGGCATTTAGCACATGTCTGACCTGCAAGTAGCGGTAGAAACCTGTACGGTTCATATGACATTGCGTTTGAAAGTGACTAAATGGATAAACCACCTTGTCTTGGTACACATCCTTAAGGCAGCATATGTTATGTGTTTTACAATATTTGGAAAGGCAGACAAAATAGGAAACATAGGGTTATCCAAAGCGGCAGGTCACTTATCACATCATACCTGTATGTCAACTCTACTGTGGTCTCTCCAACACTGGCCATAAGGACCTTAGATTCAGAATTCGGCATCTGCTGAATTCGGCATCTGCTCGTGTGACATGAGTCAGCTTTTCAGATAACGTAGTTGCTCCGCTAGGTAATAAAGGTAGAGATCAGGTAAAGACATACCACCCTGAGATCTGGGACGACAAAGGGTGGAGATGGAGAGCCCCATATAAAGGGTGATATCAAGGAGTTTAATTGTTGAAAAAAAACTCTTGGGGATAGTGTAAGGAGAGTGTTGCAGTATGCATAAGCATTTAGGGAGAAACATAATTTTAATCAGGTTTATGCGCCCTGCAACTGGGGAACTGGGGAAGTGATCCCAACACTCAAACCGTATCTTTACAATAATTTAGAAGCGGGTGTATGTTCACGGAGTGAAAGGTATCAGAATCTTTGGAGATGACAATACCTAGGTATTTGAATTGGTGAACTGTGGGCAGTTCATAGATATTTCCTTTGCAGTCTATATTATATAGTGGAAAGAATGAGGATTTCTACCAATTGATGCACAAACCTAAATATTGCCCAAAATCATTGATAAGCGTTATGGCTCTTCCACATTGGACATAAATAATATCATATCATCGGCATACAACCAAACTCTGTCTTCTCTATCTCCTATGCCCTGATATATGCCGTCTTGCCGCAAGTGCAAAAGCTCGATGGCTAGGGCAAACAACAAGGGGGATAATGGGTATCCCTGTCGAGTTCCTCTCCCCAGAGTGAAATAAGGGGAGGAGACGCCATTAACGGACACATTGGATCTGGGATTCCTATATAGGATGGCGAAGAGGGGATTTTTGCTTCTTGGAAAATGGAGATTTATGTATATCTCTGTTTTCCATCCCTTCTATTCTATTCCTAGCATGTTGCCCTTGTTTCTCATATGACCCGATTATTCTGTGTATAATTACACCTCTTCCAGCCCTTCATATACCCCAGGAGCAACACACAACCCTCACAGATACTTATATATAAAAATAGTTTACTGATAACAAAGAGATGACAAAGCAATGGACATTATACATAAAGATACAGATTACACAATACATAGAGGACACCACCACACAGCCACCTCAGTTCCTGCCCACCCTGGATGCTAAGCAAATGTGGCTAATAATGTGCATGTATATACAGTATATCCAGAGTCCACCAATATACAGTCTACTGGATCTACTCTTCTAACCAACTCACATCCAGTACCTGACCATTAGTATATGTACATATAGAGAGTCCTGCATAAACAGAATCTATTGGTAATACAATCGCCGACTACAAATATCTATATGTACACATATAAAGTCTACTGGGATATTATACTTATATACACTCACCTAAAGAATTATTAGGAACACCATACTAATACGGACCCCCTTGGACCCCCTTTTGCCTTCAGAACTGCCTTAATTCTACGTGGCATTGATTCAACAAGGTGCTGATAGCATTCTTTAGAAATGTTGGCCCATATTGATAGGATGGCATCTTGCAGTTGATGGAGATTTGAGGGATGCACATCCAGGGCACGAAGCTCCCGTTCCACCACATCCCAAAGATGCTCTATTGGGTTGAGATCTGGTGACTGTGGGGCCATTTTAGTACAGTGAACTCATTGTCATGTTCAAGAAACCAATTTGAAATGATTCGAGCTTTGTGACATGGTGCATTATCCTGCTGGAAGTAGCCATCAGAGGATGGGTACATGGTGGTCATGAAGGGATGGACATGGTCAGAAACAATGCTCAGGTAGCCCATGGCATTTAAACGATGGGCAATTGGCACTAAGGGGTCTAAAGTGTGCCCAGAAAACATCCCCCACACCATTACACCACCACCACCAGCCTGCACAGTGGTAACAAGGCATGATGGATACATGTTCTCATTCTGTTCACGCCAAATTCGGACTCTACCATTTGAATGTCTAAACAGAAATCGAGACTCATCAGACCAGGCAACATTTTTCCAGTCTTCAACAGTCCAATTTTGGTGAGCTTGTGCAAATTATAGCCTCTTTTTCCTATTTGTAGTGGAGATGAGTGGTACCCGGTGGGGTCTTCTGCTGTTGTAGCCCACCTTTATTTCCCATTCTGAGATTCAGTTTGGAGTTCAGGAGATTGTCTTGACCAGGACCACAATCCTACATGCATTGAAGCAACTGCCATGTGATTGGTTGACTAGATAATCGCATTAATGAGAAATAGAACAGGTGTTCCTAATAATTCTTTAGGTGAGTGTACATACCCACATACGCACACATATAACATAGCTTGCTCCTGAAGTGCTGTTAGTCCAGTGGGTGGCAGGAAGAGAGCGCGACTCTCACTCCCAACTTTCACCTATATCTTGCTGTGTCCCAGCCCCCCACCATAGACTCCACCCTGTGACCACTCAAATATCTTCCCCCATCTCTTGGTCAAGAGGATGTTGTTCAACTGCCTTAGATATGCTAACAAGGGACACAATGCTACTGGCCATAATGAATGGGTGAATACCACTGGGTCCAATCATTAGGCATATTTGTGTGGTCATCAGGATGAGGTTCTGGCTGAAAGCCATATTTCCCTTAACAGATGGAAACCCATTTGATTAAGGCTGGCCCAAAACCAAATCGCTGGAGTGTACACAATAAGTATGGCCATTCAAATGCCTTAGCTGCGTCGAGGGACGACAGAGCCCACCGCGGTTCTTGTCTAACTCCTATCTGAGTAAGCACTTGTACTCGTCTGATATTTTCAGTTGTGGATTTACCCGGCATAAACCCGGATGGATCCGTGTGGATAATACTGAGGATGCATTTATTCAACCTGACTGCTAAAATCGCAAAATTAGCAAGAATTTTATACTCAAGGTTTAACAAAGAAATCGGCCGATACGACCCACATTCTAATGGATTCTTATCAGGTTTAAGAATAACCACTATTGTGGCGTCATATAGGGATGATGGTAACGTGCCTGTTGAGAAGGCCGCTGTATACATTTTCTCTAGAGGATCTAAGAGGAGATCTAAATATTTAGCATAAACTTCTAATGGAATACTGTCCGGGCCCAGAGATGCCACCGCCAAGGTGATCTCTTCCTTAGTGATGGGGGGAATCCATTATAGCCGAGTCAGTAAGGGAAATTTTAGGGAATTGTAATTTGGAAAGGCAGGAATCTATTTCCTTAGGGGTAGCTTGAACTTGGGATTGGTGAAAATCATGATAGAATTCCTGAAAGCTGCTTGGACTATCGTCGTCGCCTCAAGCAGCGGGGCACCATATACTGACTGAATGCTCAAAACTACTGGATAGTGGAGACCTCTGGTTTTGATGCACCAAGTGTGCCAGTAATTTACTGGGCTGGTTACCTAATTCAAAGTACATTTGTTTAGTAAAGAACAATTTGCGTTGTGCTTTCTCCTTCAATAAAGTATTGGCGACCCTTAAATAACCATTCCTGTCTATTGGGATCAGTGGGGTCAGGTACATAAGCCGCCTCTAGTCTGATACATTCCTCTGCCAATTCCCTCTCCTGACGGGCTGAAGCTCGTTTAACATATGCTATGGATGACTTCAGGCAACCCCTAAGGTAAGCTTTCAAGATTTCCCATAGTACTGATGTATTTTCAAAGGACTCATGATTAGTTAAAAATATGGATAGCTGATCAGGTATCCGGACATTTGGTGTTAGAAGTGTCAGCCAAAATGAATGTATTCTCATGGAGACAGGGTCGATCCATTGAAGTAGATATAGTTAATTGTATGGGTGAGTAATCAGATATTCCTCATACCCCATAATTTACATCTGAAACTTTGCCGTATAGCAGAGGGTTGCCCAAAGCCTAGTCTATGCATGAGAGAGATTGATGACTAGAGGAATGACAAGAGTAGGTAGCGATATTAAGGTTGAGTCTCCATATGTCTACCCATCCTACCTCCTTTATTATAGTTAGCTAACGGGTGGGGGTATGGGAGATGGGTTCTGCATTTTTTGTTGAGTTAAGTTTATCTATTGAAGGGTCTAAAAGCATATTATAATCACTAATGCATACAATCAAGGCTTGTGGAAAGGCAGCAGCGAACGCCACAGCTTGAGTCACCACAGCCATGGTTGCAGGAGGGGGAGCATAAATACCCATTATGACATACAATGTACAGTTGATGAATGCCGCTATGAAAATATATCTACCCTCCGGGTCTACCTCCCACCTTACTGATTTATGTATCATGAAAAAGACTCCCCTAGAGTAGGACGTATGACATGCATGACGTGCCCACTGTACCCATGGCTTTTGCAATCTATTAGTATAATCAGGAATGAGATGAGTTTCCTGAAGGCACAGGATGTGAGGATTGAAGTTTCTGATCCTTGTAAAAACCATTGCTCTTTTTCTCGGACTTCCCAATCCTCTAACATTCCATAATAATATTCTTAATTCTGCCATTGTGGTAGACTATAGATATGTCTGAATGTATGGGACATAGTGATATGAGGTAGGAATGGTGGCAAGTGCCAAAATAGATTATATATTTTGGGGGAGCAACTAAATATGTGTCTATAAGTGTCATGGCTCAGTCGGTAAACAGCAATGATATTATTCAATTGAACACCTAGCGGTACCCATATCACCCGTATCACACCTATAGTGTTAGAGTCTTCAGCCCGTTCGGGCAGGCCAATAATTCTCAAGTTATTTCTTCTTAAGCAATTTTCATAATCGTCACATTTTTGCTGCCAAAAGTCGAATTTTTTCTCAAGAGAGGCAAGTTGCGCAGGGATAGGTGCGGTATGGTCTTCTAGCTCAGAAAAGCGGATCTCAGCTTCTCTGACCCTGTCACACAAGTTTTGCAAATTGTACCTTAATAGCCCTAGGTCCACTTTGGCTGAGATAGCATGTAGTAGTTGGTCAGTAACCTGTTTCAAAGTAGGTTCAGCATCTGCAGCTTCTGGGGAGGAAGGTCTGAATGGTGAGTCGGAGCCATCTTGGGCTTTTGTGCGTGCAAAGAATTTTAGCTTCTCTGCTGCTGTGAGGGACTTGTTCCTTGCCATACTGAATCCCCAGGGTCTGCTCGACCTCCTGCCTCTGTATTAAAGAATTGTGACGGCTGTTAAAGTTCTAGATGATAAGAGTTGAGAACGAGTGGAGTGAAGCTCACTCAAGCACATCTGTGCATTCCCACGACTGGCCACGCCCCCTTCTGTTCTGTTATTTAATTAATAAAATTACATAAAATGAGATGACATAATGCAGAGGAAAAACTGTTTGTTTATACTATGTTTATCCTTAATATCCTATTTGTATCCTGTTGTAGAAATATTAATAGTAGAAATCCGCTCTCATCAGACTTTGTGTAAGGACAGGCAAATCCCTCAACCGCAGTCAGACAAAGATGTTTTTATGTTCAGTTCTGCTGAGCAACTGCCCCTCCTCCACAGTCTGCTCACCTTTTATTGAGTCACAGTAACAATAGAAAAGGGGCTGGCCCATCACCCGACCACTTACTTCATGTAACAAGGATGCAGGAAGTGATGACATACAGGAAGTGATGACATAGGAAGACAAGACACCATCACTTAGAATAACATAGCCAGCTAACAAACACATGTATCCTATAACCACTGGAGTTAACTTTATCTAGCCTTGCTCAGTGATCAATGCCAGATAAAGTTACTATGATCCTTATGCATGTTTATTTACAGGACAGTGTCATTATCTCCAGCGGCTGATCAGGCGCACTAGAGACAACAAACGCACGTAACTTTCATATATTGTTCTCTTAACAAATGCATCTACGCCAAGCCAATAAATCCGCGTCTTGCGCGGGGGCCCTAGCCGGCGTCCATACATCAGCCAGCAAAACACTGCTCTGCTGAACACATCAGTCTCCCCCAGCCCACAGCCCAGTGCTTAGTACATGGACCATTCGCCGACGGAGACCTCTGCGCCCAGCAGCTGTGACAGGACATATACAGGAAGATATCCACTCCAGTGGTTTACCCTGACACTGAGAGACCTGATGACAATACACAATATATTAGAAACGCATCCTAATACAATTTCCACAACAATCCATGCCAAATTTCTTTTGTTATATAATGTTCACATGTGCCATAGGACTCTTACTTTTATTTTAGGTGTTCACTAACCTGTATGTGATTTATGATGCTATTCTCAGCTCCTGGACAAGTTTCCAGCCTCTCACTGAGCAATTACAAGTCGGTTGATTTTCTTGGAGCCACATGGACAAAATCAGCAGGAAAAGTGGATAATTATACCGTCAGTCTAACAGGAGCCGTGAATAAGACAATAACAACTAGTACTACACAAGTGAATTTCACAGGATTACTGCCCGACAGAGAATATACAGTCACCGTACAGACAGTCAGTGGGAGCTGCAGCCAGATGTCTGCTCCAGTGACAGAGGCCACATGTGAGTATCATCAGGATCTGCTCAACGGTGACTCTTTTCATCATCCTTCACCTCTGTTACAGTCACTTTCCCCGTATACGTCATGTGCTGTATATGTTCTCACCTGTCTGTATTGTTGTTGTTTGTGCAGGTCCAACCCAACCTGGAAAGTTATCCTTTATCAGCATCAGAACTAAGAATTTGACCTTATCTTGGACAGAGGCAGTAAATATAAACGGTGTGACTAAGTCATATAATATAAGCTATGGGATGTTCCCATCAACTAACATAACTGTGACGAGCAACGCAACAAATGTCACCCTTCAGAAGCTGACCTCAGGGACTAATTACAGCATTACTGTGGTCACAGTCGGAGTCCGGGGGTATCCGAGTTCTCCTGTCAGCACATCTGTCTATACAAGTAGGTTCTCTCATGACTGTTTGCAACTTTTCATATAATGTGTCATTATGTGAGGAATACTACAGAGAAAATGGAGATGGAGCAGAGTAATGGAAAGGAAAGGGTAGAGGAAAGGATTTTGAAAGAGTTTTCATGAAAAGTAGAGTCTGTTAATAAGACAAGCTAGGAGCATATGTTGAAAGTTATTGCTTAAAGGGATTTGCCAGGATTTACATTGATGACCTATCCTCAGGATTTTGCACATAACTCACCTGAATGGAACCAAACAAATTCCATTGACTTTAATGGGGTCACTTCAGTTTCCATTCAAGAGTCTGCTTTTTCAGCAGAGAAATAAGTCCCCCATGCAAGGCTTTTCCCCTTTTTCATTGAATCTGGGATGAAGGTCCTGCCATAGATGTGAACAAGGCCTTGTAGACCCGAACTCTGTTTTTTAAAAAGGAAATGCAATGATATAACCAGGGCTGTGGAGTCGGAGTCGAGGAGTCGGAGTCGGAGGCAATTTTGGGTACCTGGAGTCGGCAAAAAATTAACCGACTCCGACTCCTACTAAAGTTAAATTGGAATAAAAAAAAAAAAGCAAGTTTAAATGTCCCAATTCACAAAAATATATAATTAATGACTTCTCTACTGTAAGAATAAAGGCCAATGCATGCAGTGTGTCACGTTACCGCAAAACGCAACACCCATGGTTAACCTAGCCTCTCACTGATAACTGATTAGGTAAATATGTTTTTTGCAGGACTAGAGATAGAGACACTTGTATAAGTGAAGGGAATGGGGAGTCAATAGTTCAAGACTGAAGCTGTATTGGAGAAAGTTTAGAAACTGAAGAGGATGCTGACATTTTTTTAAACAACTTAGTTGAAGAAGCATTGAAGCTTGCTACTATTCATCATATGCAATGTGCTGTTCATACACTGCAACTTGCCATAAGAGATGGATGGATCGCCATGCAGCTACACTAATTGACAAATTACGGCAAGTAACTGTTGCAGC
Source organism: Bufo gargarizans (assembly GCF_014858855.1). Classification (NCBI taxonomy): domain Eukaryota; kingdom Metazoa; phylum Chordata; class Amphibia; order Anura; family Bufonidae; genus Bufo; species Bufo gargarizans. The sequence goes on along the minus strand of NC_058089.1, from coordinate 9,208,864 downwards.
CAGGGCCCCGAAAACAGATGCAATTTTGAAAAGACGTGCAGGAAAAGGAGCCATTTTGGATCAGGCAACTCGCTGGGGAAGCACTTATTTAATGGTGAAGCGTTTGCTTGAACTTAAAGACTTCATAGAAGAAATGGACAATGAAAATCTTTCATTAACTGAAAGCCAGTGGACACAAACAAAAGAGCTGGAGAACCTTCTTTCTCACTCCTTCACTGTCACCAAGAGGTTGCAATGTGACGATCTAACCTCGGGTAAATTCCTATTGGAATGGAAGAGCCTGATATATCGCCTGAACAAAAATGGAGGGTTAATAGCTGACGGCATTGCATCTTCAATGATGAAAAGAGAGAGTCTTTTGCTGGAAAATGAAATCTTGTTAGCGGCTATTTATGTCGACCCAATGAGCCGAATTTTGTTAAACAGTGAACAGACTGCTACTGGGAAAAAGGCACTCTATGATGTAGCAGTTCGCATTAAGGGATTACGACCTGAAATACCTCCACAGGATGAAGTTCTTTTAAGCAATAGTGGTAACTCAGGATCATCTTCAAACAAAGAATTAGACTTTGATTCCTTCTTAGACAAAATGGAAGTTGCTAAAGGAAAGCAACGTCGCATAAGCATTACAGAACCAGTAAATGTCCAAATAAACAAATTCCAACAGGAGTTTTGTAAAGCACTAAAAGAAGTTGAAAAGTATGATCGCACATCAAAACTTACTGTTGAAGAAGCCATCCTTGTTTATCCAGAGATCGTTAGTGATGTGGCCAGAATTGTTACTGCAATGCCATCAGTGTCAAAAGATTATTTTCAGCTCTAAAAATAATAAAGTCTGACTTAAGAGCCTCTATGAAAGAGGAGCAGGCAGAGGCAATTCTCTTCCTTAGAACTCTACATTGAATTGATTTGCATTTGCTAAGCCTATAACTACATTTCAAGATTAATATAAACCATTTCTAGGTTTTACAGATTTAGTTTTTGGTTCATATAGATAAGCTTTGTTTTTGTTCTAAAACAACCAAATAATGTGGTTTGTATTTTTGAACTGGTAAAGTTCCTGTTCCTGATGTTTTATGCCTGCTGCTACTATCCAGCCATTTGATTAAAAAAAATAATTAATAAAACATTTGTTGTTTTCATTGTGTTTGTCTTTTGCTTAAACTGTTCAATACACAAGACTGTTGGCTTCTCAGCCAGTAGTCCTGTGGTAATGACATGTATGTTGCCTTTCTTTCCTCTAAGGAATGTATAAAATACATTTGCATATTAAATACAAAAGAGTCAGAGTTCGGGGAGTTGGAAGTACAAAAAACTGAGGAGTCGGAGTATTTATCTACCGACTCCACAGCCCTGGATATAACACAGGCCCTTTGAAATATTGAAGCAATATGGCTGACATGCATACAGGTCCTTCTAAAAAAAATTAGCATATTGTGATAAAGTTTATTATTTTCTGTAATGTACTGATAAACATTTTGGCATACAGCTCATTAAAACCCCAAAATCCTATCTAAAAAAATTAGCATATTTCTTCCGACCAATAAAAGAAAAGTGTTTTTAATACAAAAAAAGTCAACCTTCAAATAATTATGTTCAGTTATGCACTCAATACTTGGTCGGGAATCCTTTTGCAGAAATGACTGCTTCAATGCGGCGTGGCATGGAGGCAATCGGCCTGTGTCGTGCTGAAAAATGAAATCTTCATCTCCATAAAGCTTTTCAGCAGATGGAAGCATGAAGTGCTTCAAAATCTCCTGATAGCTAGCTGCATTGACCCTGCCCTTGATAAAACACAGTGGACCAACACCAGCAGCTGACATGGCACCCAGACCATCACTGACTGTGGGTACTTGACACTGGACTTCAGGCATTTTGGCATTTCCCTCTCCCCAGTCTTCCTCCAGACTCTGGCACCTTGATTTCCGAATGCCAAGCAAAATTTGCTTTCATCTGAAAAAAGTACTTTGGACCACTGAGCAACAGTCCAGGTCAGGCGCTTCTGCCGCTGTTTCTGGTTCAAAAGTGGCTTGACCTGGGGAATGCGGCACCTGTAGCCCATTTCCTGCACACGCCTGTACACGGTGGCTCTGGATGTTTCTACTCCAGACTCAGTCCACTGCTTCCGCAGGTCCCCCAAGGTCTGGAATCGGTCCTTCTCCACAATGTTCCTCAGGGTCCGGTCACCTCTTCTCGTTGTGCAACGTTTTCTGCCACACTTTTTCCTTCCCACAGACTTCCCACTGAGGTGCCTTGATACAGCACTCTGGGAACAGCCTATTCGTTCAGAAATTTCTTTCTGTGTCTTACCCTCTTGCTTGAGGGTGTCAATGATGGCCTTCTGGACAGCAGTCAGGTCGGCAGTCTTACCCATGATTGCGGTTTTGAGTAATGAACCAGACTGGGAGTTTTTAAAAGCCTCAGGAATCTTTTGCAGGTGTTTAGAGTTAATTAGTTGATTCAGATGATTAGGTTAATAGCTCGTTTAGAGAACCTTTTCATGATATGCAAATTTTTTGAGATGCCAAAATCATCAATATTAAAACAATAAAAGGCTTGAACTACTTCAGTTGTGTGTAATGAATCTAAAATATATGAAAGTCTAATGTTTATCAGTACATTACAGAAAATAATGAACTTTATCACAATATACAAATTTTTTGAGAAGGACCTGTATGTGCTATTGATAACATACAGATAATATAGGGCTGCATCTATATTTTAAACACCCACCAAAAACTTCAATGAGCGTTTTCATCCCCAAAATAGATTAAAATAGTACATGCTGTTTCTTTAAAACACAGATGTATTTCATATGCACTAATGAATAGACACATAAAAACGATTTAATTTATTTAGCACACCTATAAACCTGTATGTTCAACTTGCCTGTATAAAATAGTCCATAGTGTCCCTAAGTGATGTGGCTGCAGTTTGGTCTCCAGGCTCTAATTACAACTCTGAATTTTCTGGATCTTACGGCAGCGCAGAGGGAAAAAACTAAGACTAGCCGGTCTTAGTAAATGTGCCCCTGCAAGTTTTGCTCTCATTCTGTATCGACACTTTCTTTATTTCAGAACCGATGTCGGTAAATTCTCCGCAGATCAGTAATGTGACCTCGTCTTCTGTGTCTCTGACGTGGAGTAAACCTGATGAGTATCAGACGTCTTACAGCTACAGAGTCCAGACCAATCTCACCTCATCATCAGTAATGATAAATGATACAATAGTGAGAAGTGAATCAGCGACAATAATGAATCTGACGGCAGGAGAAACATATACAATTATGGTGTATACGAGAGCTACCGATGACATCACTGAATCAGACCCGGTGTCACTAACTATCTGCATAGGTAATACCAATGTGTTCAGAGTATGCCAATTGATGTAAATATGGTGCAAATTGTTTTCCACTCAATTTTTTTATAGAAAATTGGCAGCAACACTTACATCCTGTCAAGTGCCCATGCCCCTTATCTGTCTCTATAATAAATCCAGCTGAACTATGGGGGTCAAAGGGGTTCTCCAGGAAGTACAAAAATGAAAATACTTTAATATTACTTCATTATAAATATATTCCCAAATACATTTCATTAGTTAGATAGGCTAGTTTTGTCTGGGGAGCAATCATTAGCAGAAATAAAATGGCTGCCGTCCTATTAGTAGACACAAAACGTGTCCTAATCACACAGCAGGACAAGTTACTTCACAACACTGAGCTACAGAGCTGCCTCATCCTCCTCTCTGCTCTGCCTGTCAGGGATTATGATCCTGAATACAGATGATGAGATCTTCATCTGTATCTGTGTAGGAATGGAGTTCATGAGGAGACATGATGCACAGAGAGGACAGGCTATGGTAATGGAAACTGTATACAAGAGCTGTTTCTCATTAGCCACATCTCCACCCATCTGTCCTCTCTGTATTTCATGTCTCATAATCCCTGATAAGCAGAGGTGATGATGAGGCAGCTCTTTAGCTCAGTGTTGTAAAGTAACTCATACTGTTTTGTGATTAGGACAGGTTTTGTGTGTACTAATAGGGTGGCTGTCACGGCGCTGTCTAGGAGGCGGGCACGTCCGGAGCGCGCGCGCATCATCAGTGCATCGAGCGTCACCCGCGCTCCTGATAATACTATGCGTGCATCTGTCTGCATTCATGCTAATAATTTTAGGGCTGAGCACCGAGCTGATCACTCGGTGCTCGGCTGTGGAGTCATGTGATGCTGGCCACGTTACATGGTCCCTCTAGCTCCCTATTTAAACAGGCAATCTGCTGGCCACAGATTGCCTGTTATTTAGGTTCCACCTGCGATTGAGTCTTTCCTGGCGTACTTACCTCCTGCTGAACTCCTGACTATCCTCTGCTGACTCCTTTGGTACATCACGACTCTCCTGGTATTTATGACCCCGACTTCTCCTGACTATTCTCTGCTTGCTCCTTTTGTACTTTGTAGCTTTCCTGGAATTGACTTGGTCTGTTCACGTTCTGTTGTTTGTCTGTCATCCCTGCACTTATTCCAACCTAGGGATTGCCGTCCAGTTGTTCCCTGTCATTAGGACTCGGAAGGCAAGTAGGCAGGGCCAGGGGTAAGGGTGGAGCGCAGTGGTCACTTCCCTCCCCCCTGTGTGTGTGTGTACGCGACCGTTACAGTGGCGGACATTTTATTTCTTCTAAATATTGCTACCTAGACGAAACGTGCCATTATAACTAATGACATGTATTTGGGAATATATTTATCATAAAGTAATATTTAAGTATTTTCAGTGATTTTATTTTCTTAATTCCCGGAGAACCCCTTTAAGCAGTATATCTCTGTACTGGCTGACATGACACAACAGGCTACACCAGGGCCGGCGTCATAACCCGGCATCCCCGGGCAAGTGCCGGGGCCCAATGCTCCTGGGGGGGCCCACTGAGCTGCTATGAGCACTTCCATCAATACAGATGGGAGCTCTCACTGCTGTCACTTCACTTACGCAGTACCCCTTTGGTGGGGCCCTCTGAGCTGCAGAGACTCAGACACGCCCCCTCTACACAGGACACACGCTGCCTGAGGAGAGAGACCGAGGGCTGGAGCTGGAGCTGAAGACAGTCTGTGAGTGAGTCTGCAGTCTGCACTGTGAATGTCTCTTGGGACAGAAGGGGGGTCTCTTCGATCGGCTGCTGCTTCATTCTATTTAGTTGTGTTACTGTTTCATTAAGCAGTTTGCCCCCATGACACCTGCCCCCCCCCCCCCCCCATATCCTGTCCTATCTCATCCTCATGGGGACCCTGCTGTCTCCTTTCCTCCCTCATGTATCCAGAGCTCCTGTTTCACCCTCCTATCTCCTGTTGCTGCCCTGCACAGACCTCCTGCCACTACTTGTATGAATCCCCCTCAGAGCCCCTTCCCCCTACTTGCTGTGTCCACCCCTCCTGTCCACCCAGGGCCCCTGTCTCACTCCTCTGCCTCTCATTATGGTGGCATCTGAACAGCATTCACCATAAGGACCTTCTAACGTCACAGGGTCATGTGACTGTGCCCCCCACCCCGTACTGTGCCCACTTATACCCTGCATTGTGCCCTCTTACCACACCCTGTGCAGTGCCCATAGTCATTCCCTGTACTGTGCCCTCTTATACCCTTTTATCCGGTCACTGTATGGTGGTTTTATCATTGTATGGCGGTGTTATCACTATATGGCGGTGGTATCCAATAACTGCATGGCCATAACTGTATCCCTTTCCCTGCCCACGCCATCCTTTTTTAGACCTGGCATGAGCGGGAAAAGATACAGATTGCGGTGCTAAGGACCTTTGTGCCACAATCTGTGTCAGAAATACGCCTAAGTCTAGTTTCACACTAGCGTTCGGCTGTCCGCTCGTGAGCTCCGTTTGAAGGGGCTCACGAGCGGACCCGAACGGATCCGTCCAGCCCTGATGCAGTCTGAATGGATGCGGATCCGCTCAGACTGCATCAGTCTGGCGGCGTTCAGCCTCCGCTCCGCTCAGCAGGCGGACACCTGAACGCTGCTTGCAGCGTTCGGGTGTCCGCCTGGCCGTGCGGAGGCATGCGGATCCGTCCAGACTTACAATGTAAGTCAATAGGGACGGATCCGTTTGAAGATGCCACAATATGGCTCAATCTTCAAGCGGATCCGTCCCCCATTGACTTTCAATGTAAAAGTCTGGACGGATCTGCTCAGGCTAATTTCACACTTAGCTTTTTTTTTGCCAATTTAATGCAGACGGATCCGTTCTGAACGGAGCCTCCGTCTGCATTAATATGATCGGATCCGTTCAGAACGGATCCGATCGAACGCTAGTGTGAAAGTAGCCTAAGGCTACTTTCACACCTGCGTTTAGGTGCGGATTCGTCTGGTATCTGCACAGACGGATCCGCACCTATAATGCAAACGCTTACATCCGTTCAGAACGTATACGTTTGCATGATAATGCAAACGGATTCGTTTAGACTTTACATTGAAAGTCAATGGGGGACGGATCCGTTTGAAAATTGAGCCATATTGTGTCAACTTCAAACGGATCCGTCCCCATTGACTTACATTGTAAGTCTGGATGGATCCGCGCGCCTCCGCACGGCCAGGCGGACACCCGAACGCTGCAAGCAGCGTTCAGGTGTCCGCCTGCTGAGCGGAGCGGAGGACAGACTGTGCCAGACTGATGCATTCTGAGCGGATCCGCATCCACTCAGAATGCATTAGGGCTGGACGAATCCGTTCGGGGCCGCTTGTGAGAGCCTTCAAACGGAACTCACAAGCGGAGCCCCGAACGCAAGTGTGAAAGTAGCCTAACAGACGTATTTCTATGTAATAAATGACCCCCTAATTGTATTATTATTTGGGGGTAGGGCTAATATCTTTATATTATATGGATTCTAGTGTATTATATTGTGCACTGTATTTCCCAGTAGAAAATGATCCTTGGGAAGCACAGTCCTCCTCCCTGACCACCAGGACCAGGCAGCGCTCTGTCAGTACATGGCGGCCTCCCTCTCCGCCACGCTGCTCTGCTGTGTACTGGGGCTTATTCTGACACTAGGGCTGGGCTCACATCCCATTTGTGCCATCCATTTAATGTATACCAAAAATGTATGCGTTACCAGATGCCTCAGACTGATGCCGTACAGTGGCGTCCGGTCACCATACAGTTCCATTGTAAAAAACCATATACGTTAACGTATGCATTTTTTACTTGACTCTGCAGGATACAAAAACGTGGAGCGCTGCACATTTGTATACATCAAACCGATAGGAAAACGTGATGTGAACACACATTGGGGAGGAGGGGGGCGTACTAAAATTTGCTGTGGGGCCCAGTCAGTTCCAGCTACATCACTGCACATCTCCTTCTCTGCTCCAGGCCTGGCTCACTGCTGCAGCGGGCCGGAGGAGAGAAAGAGCGCAGGGAGCTGCGGTTAGTGATGGACAGGACGACCAGCTCCCCTGCAATGATAGGTATGTGAGGGGGCCACTGGGGGGTCATTCATCATACTGTGAGGGCCCCTTACACAGTATAATGACTCCCAGTGCCCCCCATTTAGTATAACGATCCCCATTGACCCTCCATTTAGCATAATGACCACCAGAGCCCCCATTAAATATAATAACCCCTCGTGCCCCCTCCATACAGTATAACCCCCAGTGTGGTGGCGACTAGGGGTCATTATTCTGCATGGAGTGTCGCTGTGGGGTCATTATACTGTGAGGGCCCTTTACATAGTATAATGACCCTCAGTGTCCCCCATTTAGTATAATGACCCCCAGAGCCCCCTCCATACAGTATTCCCCCAGTGTGGGGGCTACTGGGGGTCATTATTCTGAATGGGGGCGACTGGGGGTTATTATTCTGAATGCAGGGCCACAGGTGGTCATAATACGGGGGGGGGGGGAATTGGGGGTTCATTATACTGTGTGAAGGGCCACTAGTAGTCATTATACTGTGTGAAGGGCCACTAGTAGTCATTATACTGTGTGAAGGGCCACTAGTAGTCATTATACTGTATAGGGGTCACTGGGGGTCATTATACCGTGTGGGAGCCACAGGGGGACATGTCAATGTAAAAAAATGCCTCACGGGGGCCCACTGGGATTTATCGCCCAAGGGCCCACATGAACCTGGAGCCGGCCCTGGGCTACACTGTGACATGTATTATGTGACATCAAGTTTCAGAATAGTAATTTGGCTGTAAATAGGCAACCAAAGTGCAGAACAGTCACAGGCAGGTGGCAGTGGCACACGATATGTACTGTGATCTGTGATGGCAAAGTCACATGCAATTTAAAACCTGCAACCAAAAATCCAGCTTTGTTGGATTTTGTGCAACTTGCACGTCACAGTGTGTTGCATGGTGACCTCACTATTATAAGAAGTGATTCTCCATGCAACAACCTGATCTTCATGTTGCGTGACTCGTGTCACTGTGTAGCCCTAGCCAAAAAGTGACACTAGCACTGAACACACAAATAGGTCCTCAATTTTAAATACTTGGATAACCCCTTTCAGTGTTGCATAACTAAAGGTGCATTTAGATGCTGTGAGGAACAGCCGATTTGTTGTAAATGAAGGATTTCTTCCTGACAATTCGCTGTTTGTTAAGAGGAGGTTGAGGCCCTGCATTTAGATAGAGCAATCATCTCCACAGTATAAGGACAAGCAACCCTTGCTGCTATTACTCATCATCATACAAAATCATTTTTCCTGGACAGCAGAGTGCTGTTTAGACAGCACAATCTGCTGCCCGGGAACGAGTATTAAGGTGTCTGCACCTACGAGCTAAACGCTTGTTCATCTGGTCATTTGTGCTCCTTTACAAACGCTGATTATCAGGAACAAGCGTTTATAGGAACATTCTTTCTAGATAATCAGCCCGAACTTCAGGCCTTGTAAATGTGGCGTAACCAGTCTGTGATTTGTAATATTCTTAGTTCCTGGACAAGTTTCCAGCCTCTCACTGAACAATTACAAGTCGGTTGATTTTCTCGGAGCCACATGGACAAAACCAGCAGGAAAAGTGGATAATTATACCGTCAGTCTAACAGGAGCCGTGAATAAGACAATACCAGCTAGTACTACACAAGTGAATTTCACAGGATTACTGCCCGGAAGTGAATATACAGTCACTGTACAGACAGTCAGTGAGACCTGCAGCCAGATGTCTGCACCAGTGACAGAGGCCACATGTGAGTACCATGAGGATCTGCTCAATGGTGACTCGGATCATCATCCTTCACCTCTGTTACAGTTACTTTTCCCGTATACGTCATGTGCTGTATATGTTCTCACCTGTCTGTATTGTTGTTGTTTGTGCAGATCCAACCCAACCTGGAAAGTTATCCCTTATCAGCATCGAAACTAAGAATCTGACGTTATCATGGACAGAGCCAGTAAATATGACCGGTTTGACTAAGTCATATAATATAAGCTATGGGATGTTCCCATCAACTAATATAACTGTGACGAGCAACGCAACAAATGTCACCCTTCAGAACCTGACCTCAGGGACTAATTACAGCATTACTGTGGTCACAGTCGGAGTCCGGGGGTATCCGAGTTCACCTGTCAGAACATCTGTCCAAACAAGTAGGTTCTCTCATGACTGTTTGCAACTTTTCATAAAATGTGACACACACTACAGAGAAATGGAGAGGGAGCAGGGTAATGGAAAGGAAAGGGTAGAGGAAAGGATTTTGAAAGAGTTTTCATGAAAAGTTGAGTCTGTTAATAAGACAAGCTAGGAGCATATGTTAAAAAGCTATTGCTTAAAGGGATTTGCCAGGATTTGCATTGATGACCTATCCTCAGGATTTTGCACTTATGCAACACGCCAGACCTGCAGGGTATAGCGAAGTGAGGTCACGGTTATGGGCACACGAGGGTTGCTCACTGTATTGGAGAACCCTGGGCAGGCATGTGGCAGTGAAGGAGAGGTAGACACGGTTCCTCTGGGGCACACTCTGTATGTAGGGACCAGGCCTGATGGTGGATGAGGTGCCCTGGATGTTACGGGTATTTTGAGTGCCTGGGGCAAGGTCCCTTTAAGGTTCGTGACGCCAGTGCCTTTGACGGTGGCACACCGGTTGATAGTTGGAATAAGTGAGGTACACAGATGATATAGTGAACCAAACGTTGCTTTACTAAACAGTCCAACTGTGTACATGCAGGTGGTAACACAGTCCTTTAGAATCACAGCTTCACAAGTAGGCTTTCTCCACAAAATGGCAGGTATTAATTATGCAAGATACTCAGAGGGTAAATTCACAATGCACTCAGAATCAGGTTGTACCTTTCCTCAGAAATAGCGTACACTGTTCCTTCTAGAACTCCTGTCTGGCTTTCTATCCCAAGGCCCGGATGCCTAAATGGTGGCTTAAATCCTTGGTAATTATATCTTCCTCTGGTATTAATTAAATCCTTGCTTTACTTTCTATGCATCTGCCCATCAGGGTTACTTAGCTTTCCCTGTGATGTCCTTACTTGTCTGGTGGATGACTGTGGGTTTCTCACAGGAGGTTCTGTCCTGCTACTGGGGTGACTTCAGAGCTAACTAAGGCTCTCTTAGCTTCAGGCAGGCTAGATCTTCTCACTAGCCTCCTGGTCATAGCTAGCAGCCGGGGCTATCAAGCTGCATGTCAGGAGGAGGCCCTCTAACCTCTGTCTTCTCAGACTCCTGACTCTGCACACTAACTCTCCCTGTCTAGGCCTGGACATTTATACTAGGGGCTTCCTATCTCCCTCTAGTGTCTGGGATGTCTAACTACACCCAACTAGGCCTGCTATTGCATCATACAGGGGAACATTGCATATAAAAACACATTAGAAAATACATTAAATGCACAATTAAATATAACATTTCTGTTCCTTGTGAGTAGGAGTAACGCGCACACCAATTTACCCTTGTGTAGTGCCCACCCCTACCTAGTGGGACACTACACATAACTCACCTGAATGGAACCAAACAAATTCCATTGACTATAATGGGGTCACTTCAGTTTCCGTTCAGGAGTCTGCTTTTTCAGCAGAGAAATAAGTCCCCCATGCAAGGCTTTTCCCCTTTTTCATGGAATCTGGGATGGAGGCCCTGACATAGATGTAAACAAGGCCTTGTAGACCCGAAATCTGTCTTTTAAAAAGGAAATGCAATGAGATAACACAGGCCCTTTGAAATATGGAAGCAAATATGGCTGACATGCAGATGAGATATTGATATCATACAGATAATATAGGGCTGCATCTATATTTTGAACACCCACCAAAAACTTTAATGAGCGTTTTTTATCCCCTAAATTAGATTAAAGTAGTGCGTGCTGCTTCTTTAAAACACAGATGTATTTTATATGCCCTTATGAATAGACACATAAAATCCATTGAATTTGTTTAGCACACCTATGAACCTGTATGTTCAACTTGCCTGTGTAAAATAGTCCATAGTCTCCCTAAGTGATGTGGCTGCAGTTTGGTCTCCAGGCTCTAATTACAACTCTGGATTTTCAGGTTTTGAGCAGTGGTTACCTACTGTATTACACAACACTGCAGGGCACATTTACTAAGGGACTTGCAACACTTTCAGATGTAAAAAGTGTTGCGAGACCCCTTTTCTGTCCAGCCATGCAACAAAATTTTGTCATGTGGCCTGTTTTGTGCTGTTTACGCCAGTTGGGCATAATACGGGCAGGGCAGTTGTGTGCCTGGGGCCTTGCCGGGGCTGGGACTCCAATCCCCGGCAAATTTACTTACATTTGCACCTGGGAACAGGCGCAAATGTAAGCTAAAAACTGTCTGGCGTAGTTTTAACTCCAGGCATACTGACTGCCACAGATGCGCCTAATTTATGACTTGGCGCACACCTCGTCATAAATTAGATGGATCTTACGGCAGCGCAGAGGGAAAAACTAATACTATCCGGTCTTAGTAAATGTGCCCCTGCAAGTTTTACTCTGATTCTGTATTGACACTGAATGTTTGTACTTCCTTTATTTCAGAACCGATGTCGGTAAATTCTCTGCAGATCAGTGATGTGACCTCATCTTCTGTGTCTCTGACTTGGAGTAAACCTGATGAGTATCAAACGTCTTACAGCTACAGAGTCCAGACCAATCTCACCTCATCATCAGTAATGATAAATGATACAATAGTGAGAAATGAATCAGCGACAATAATGAATCTGACAGCAGGAGAAACATATAAATTCATGGTGTATACCAGAGCTGCCGATGGCATCACTGAATCAAAACCGGCGTCACAATCTACCTGCACAAGTAATACCAATGTGTTCACAGTATGCCAATTTATGTAAATATGATGAAAATTGTTTTCTACTGAATTTCTTTATAGAAAATTGGCAGCGACACTTACATCCTGTCAAGTGCCCATCCCCTTTATCTGCCTCTATAATTAATCCAGCTTAACTATGGAGGTCAAAGGGGTTCTCCAGGAAGTAAGAAAATGAAAATAATTTAATATTAGTTTATCAGAAATATATTCCCAAATACTTTTCATTAGTTATAATGGCTCATTTTGTCTGGGGAGCAATCGTTAGCAGAAATAAAATGGCCACCGTCCTATTAGTAGACACAAAACCTGTCCTAATCACACAGCAGGACAAGTTACTTCACAACACTGAGCTACAGAGCTGCCTCATCCTCCTCTCTGCTCTGCCTGTCAGGGATTATGGTCTTGAATACAATTGATGAGATCTTCATCTGAATCTGTGTAGGAATTCATGAGGAGACATGCAGTACAGAGAGGACGGACAGGACAGGCTGTGGTAATTGAGACTGTACACAAGAGCTGTTTCTCATTAGCCACATCTCCACCTATCTGTCCTCTCTGTACTTCATGTCTCATAATCCCTGATAAGCAGAGCAGAGATGAGGATGAGGCAGCTCTTTAGCTCAGTGTTCTGAAGTAACTCATCCTGTTATGTGATTAGGACAGGTTTTGTATGTACTAATAGGGCGGCGGCCATTTTATTGCTCCTTATTATTGCTACCTAGACGAAACGAGCCATTACAACTAATGAAATGTATTTGGGAATATATTTATAATAAAGTAATATTTAAGTATTTTCAGTGATTTTATTTTCTTAATTCCCAGAGAACTTTTTTAAGCAGTATATCTCTGTAGTGGCTGACATGACACAAAGGGCTACACTGTGACATGTATTGTGTGACAGCAAGTTTCAGAATAGTGATTTGGCTGTAAATAGGCAACCAAACTGCAGAACAATCACAGGCAGGTGGCAGTGGCACAAGACGTGTACTATGTTGCATGCAATTTAAAACCTGCAACCAAAAATCCAATTGTGTTGGATTTTGTGCAACTTGCACATCACAGTGTATTGCATGGTAACCTCACTGACAATCATAAGAAGTGATTTGCCATGTGACAACGTGATGTCACTGTGTAGCCCTAGCCATAAGTTGACACTAGCACTGAACACACAAATAGGTCCTCAATTTTAAATACTTGGATAACCCCTTTCAGTGTTGCATAACTAAAGGTGCATTTAGATGCTGTGAGGAACAGCCGATTTGTTGTAAATGAAGGATTTCTTCCTGACAATTCGCTGTTTGTTAAGAGGAGGTTGAGGGCCTGCATTTAGATAGAGCAATCATCTCCACAGTATAAGGACAAGCAACCCTTGCTGCTATCACTCATCATCATACAAAATCATTGTTCCTGGACAGCAGAGTGCTGTTTAGACAGCACAATCTGCTGCCCGGGAACGAGTATTAAGGTGTCTGCACCTACGAGCTAAACGCTTGTTCATCTGGTCATTTGTGCTCCTTTACAAACGCTGATTATCAGGAACAAGCGTTCATAGGAATATTCTTTCTAGATAATCAGCACAAACTTCAGGCCTTGTAAATGTGGCTTAACCAGTCTATAATTTGTGATATTCTCAGCTCCTGAAAAAGTTTCCAGCCTCTCACTGAACAATTACAAGTCGGTTGATTTTCTTGGAGCAACATGGAATAAACCAGAAGGAAAAGTGGATAATTATACCGTCAGTCTAACAGGAGCTGTGAATAAGACAATACCAACGATAACTACACAAGTAAATTTCACTGGATTACTGCCCGGAAGAGATTATACAGTCACTGTACAGACAGTCAGTGAGAACTGCAGCCAGATGTCTTTTCCAGTGACAGAGGCCACATGTGAGTATGATCAGGATCTGCTTAATGGTGACTCGGATCATCATCCTTCACCTCTGTTACAGTCACTTTTCCCGTATACGTCATGTGCTGTATATGTTCTCACCTGTCTGTATTGTTGTTGTTTGTGCAGATCCAACCCAACCTGGAAAGTTATCCCTTATCAGCATCGAAACTAAGAATCTAACGTTATCTTGGACAGAGCCAGTAAATATGACCGGTTTGACTAAGTCATATAATATAAGCTATGGGATGTTCCCATCAACTAATATAACTGTGACGAGCAACGCAACAAACGTCACCCTTCAGAACCTGACCTCAGGGACTAATTACAGCATTACTGTGGTCACAGTCGGAGTCCGGGGGTATCCGAGTTCACCTGTCAGAACATCTGTCCAAACAAGTAGGTTCTCTCATGACTGTTTGCAACTTTTCATAAAATGTGACATACACTACAGAGAAATGGAGAGGGAGCAGGGTAATGGAAAGGGTAGAGGAAAGGATTTTAAAGAGTTTTCATGAAAAGTTGAGTCTGTTAATAAGACAGGCTAGGAGCATATGTTGAAAGCTATTGCTTAAAGGGATTTGCCAGGATTTACATTGATGACCTATCCTCATGATTTTGCATATAACTCACCTGAATGGAACCAAACAAATTCCATTGACTATAATGGGGTCACTTCAGTTTCCGTTCAGGAGTCTGCTTTTTCAGCAGAGAAATAAGTCCCCCATGCAAGGCTTTTCCCCTTTTTCATGGAATCTGGGATGGAGGTCCTGACATAGATGTAAACAAGGCCTTGTAGACCCGAAATCTGTCTTTTAAAAAGGAAATGCAATGAGATAACACAGGCCCTTTGAAATATGGAAGCAAATATGGCTGACATGCAGATGACATATTGATATCATACAGATAATATAGGGCTGCATCTATATTTTGAACACCCACCAAAAACTTTAATGAGCGTTTTCTATCCCCAAAATAGATTAAAGTAGTGCGTGCTGCTTCTTTAAAACACAGATGTATTTTATATGCCCTTATGAATAGACACATAAAAACCATTGAATTTGTTTAGCACACCTATGAACCTGTATGTTCAACTTGCCTGTGTAAAATAGTCCATAGTCTCCCTAAGTGATGTGGCTGCAGTTTGGTCTCCAGGCTCTAATTACAACTCTGGATTTTCAGGTTTTGAGCAGTGGTTTCCTACTGTATTACACAACACTGCAGGGCACATTTACTAAGGGACTTGCAACACTTTCAGATGTAAAAAGTGTTGCGAGACCCCTTTTCTGTCCAGCCATGCAACAAAATTTTGTCATGTGGCCTGTTTTGTGCTGTTTACGCCAGTTGGGCATAATAGGGGCAGGGTAGGTGTGTGCCTGGGGCCTTGCCGGGGCTGGGACTCCAATCCCCGGCAAATTTACTTACATTTGCAACTGGGAACAGGCGCAAATGTAAGCTAAAAACTGGCTGGCGTAGTTTTAACTCCAGGCATACTGACTGCCACAGATGCGCCTAATTTATGACTTGGCGCACACCTCGTCATAAATTAGATGGATCTTACGGCAGCGCAGAGGGAAAAACTAATACTATCCGGTCTTAGTAAATGTGCCCCTGCAAGTTTTACTCTGATTCTGTATTGACACTGAATGTTTGTACTTCCTTTATTTCAGAACCAATGTCGGTAAATTCTCTGCAGATCAGTGATGTGACCTCATCTTCTGTGTCTCTGACTTGGAGTAAACCTGATGAGTATCAGACGTCTTACAGCTACAGGGTCCAGACCAATCTCACCTCATCATCAGTAATGATAAATGATACAATAGTGAGAAATGAATCAGCGACAATAATGAATCTGACAGCAGGAGAAACATATAAATTCATGGTGTATACCAGAGCTGCCGATGGCATCACTGAATCAAAACCGGCGTCACAATCTACCTGCACAAGTAATATCAATGTGTTCACAGTATGCCAATTTATGTAAATATGATGAAAATTGTTTTCTACTGAATTTCTTTATAGAAAATTGGCAGCGACACTTACATCCTGTCAAGTGCCCATCCCCTTTATCTGCCTCTATAATTAATCCAGCTTAACTATGGAGGTCAAAGGGGTTCTCCAGGAAGTAAGAAAATGAAAATAATTTAATATTACTTTATCAGAAATATATTCCCAAATACTTTTCATTAATTATAATGGCTCATTTTGCCTGGGGAGCAATCGTTAGCAGAAATAAAATGGCCACCGTCCTATTAGTAGACACAAAACCTGTCCTAATCACACAGCAGGACACGTTACTTTACAACACTGAGCTACAGAGCTGCCTCATCCTCCTCTCTGCTCTGCCTGTCAGGGATTATGGTCTTGAATACAATTGATGAGATCTTCATCTGAATCTGTGTAGGAATTCATGAGGAGACATGCAGTACAGAGAGGACGGACAGGACAGGCTGTGGTAATTGAGACTGTACACAAGAGCTGTTTCTCATTAGCCACATCTCCACCTATCTGTCCTCTCTGTACTTCATGTCTCATAATCCCTGATAAGCAGAGCAGAGATGAGGATGAGGCAGCTCTTTAGCTCAGTGTTCTGAAGTAACTCATCCTGTTATGTGATTAGGACAGGTTTTGTATGTACTAATAGGGCGGCGGCCATTTTATTGCTCCTTATTATTGCTACCTAGACGAAACGAGCCATTACAACTAATGAAATGTATTTGGGAATATATTTATAATAAAGTAATATTTAAGTATTTTCAGTGATTTTATTTTCTTAATTCCCAGAGAACTTTTTTAAGCAGTATATCTCTGTAGTGGCTGACATGACACAAAGGGCTACACTGTGACATGTATTGTGTGACAGCAAGTTTCAGAATAGTGATTTGGCTGTAAATAGGCAACCAAACTGCAGAACAATCACAGGCAGGTGGCAGTGGCACAAGACGTGTACTATGTTGCATGCAATTTAAAACCTGCAACCAAAAATCCAATTGTGTTGGATTTTGTGCAACTTGCACATCACAGTGTATTGCATGGTGACCTCACTGACAATCATAAGAAGTGATTTGCCATGTGACAACGTGATGTCACTGTGTAGCCCTAGCCATAAGTTGACACTAGCACTGAACACACAAATAGGTCCTCAATTTTAAATACTTGGATAACCCCTTTCAGTGTTGCATAACTAAAGGTGCATTTAGATGCTGTGAGGAACAGCCGATTTGTTGTAAATGAAGGATTTCTTCCTGACAATTCGCTGTTTGTTAAGAGGAGGTTGAGGGCCTGCATTTAGATATCGCAATCATCTCCACAGTATAAGGACAAGCAACCCTTGCTGCTATCACTCATCATCATACAAAATCATTGTTCCTGGACAGCAGAGTGCTGTTTAGACAGCACGATCTGCTGCCCGGGAACGAGTATTAAGGTGTCTGCACCTACGAGCTAAACGCTTGTTCATCTGGTCATTTGTGCTCCTTTACAAACGCTGATTATCAGGAACAAGCGTTCATAGGAATATTCTTTCTAGATAATCAGCACAAACTTCAGGCCTTGTAAATGTGGCGTAACCAGTCTATGATTTGTGATATTCTCAGCTCCTGGAAAAGTTTCCAGCCTCTCACTGAACAATTACAAGTCGGTTGATTTTCTTGGAGCAACATGGAATAAACCAGAAGGAAAAGTGGATAATTATACCGTCAGTCTAACAGGAGCTGTGAATAAGACAATACCAACTATAACTACACAAGTAAATTTCACTGGATTACTGCCCGGAAGAGATTATACAGTCAATGTACAGACAGTCAGTGAGAACTGCAGCCAGATGTCTTTTCCAGTGACAGAGGCCACATGTGAGTATGATCAGGATCTGCTTAATGGTGACTCGGATCATCATCCTTCACCTCTGTTACAGTCACTTTTCCCGTATACGTCATGTGCTGTATATGTTCTCATCTGTCTGTATTGTTGTTGTTTGTGCAGATCCAACCCAACCTGGAAAGTTATCCCTTATCAGCATCGAAACTAAGAATCTGACGTTATCTTGGACAGAGCCAGTAAATATGTCCGGTGTGACTAAGTCATATAATATAAGCTATGGGATGTTCCCATCAACTAATATAACTGTGACGAGCAACGCAACAAACGTCACCCTTCAGAACCTGACCTCAGGGACTAATTACAGCATTACTGTGGTCACAGTCGGAGTCCGGGGGTATCCGAGTTCACCTGTCAGAACATCTGTCCAAACAAGTAGGTTCTCTCATGACTGTTTGCAACTTTTCATAAAATGTGACAAACACTACAGAGAAATGGAGAGGGAGCAGGGTAATGGAAAGGGTAGAGGAAAGGATTTTAAAGAGTTTTCATGAAAAGTTGAGTCTGTTAATAAGACAGGCTAGGAGCATATGTTGAAAGCTATTGCTTACAGGGATTTGCCAGGATTTACATTGATGACCTATCCTCATGATTTTGCATATAACTCACCTGAATGGAACCAAACAAATTCCATTGACTATAATGGGGTCACTTCAGTTTCCGTTCAGGAGTCTGCTTTTTCAGCAGAGAAATAAGTCCCCCATGCAAGGCTTTTCCCCTTTTTCATGGAATCTGGGATGGAGGTCCTGACATAGATGTAAACAATGCCTTGTAGACCCGAAATCTGTCTTTTAAGAAGGAAATACAATGAGATAACACAGGCCCTTTGAAATATGGAAGCAAATATGGCTGACATGCAGATGACATATTGATATCATACAGATAATATAGGGCTGCATCTATATTTTGAACACCCACCAAAAACTTTAATGAGCGTTTTCTATCCCCAAAATAGATTAAAGTAGTGCGTGCTGCTTCTTTAAAACACAGATGTATTTTATATGCCCTTATGAATAGACACATAAAAACCATTGAATTTGTTTAGCACACCTATGAACCTGTATGTTCAACTTGCCTGTGTAAAATAGTCCATAGTCTCCCTAAGTGATGTGGCTGCAGTTTGGTCTCCAGGCTCTAATTACAACTCTGGATTTTCAGGTTTTGAGCAGTGGTTACCTACTGTATTACACAACACTGCAGGGCACATTTACTAAGGGACTTGCAATACTTTCAGATGTAAAAAGTGTTGCGAGACCCCTTTTCTGTCCAGCCATGCAACAAAATTTTGTCATGTGGCCTGTTTTGTGCTGTTTACGCCAGTTGGGCATAATAGGGGCAGGGTAGGTGTGTGCCTGGGGCCTTGCCGGGGCTGGGACTCCAATACCCGGCAAATTTACTTACATTTGCAACTGGGAACAGGCGCAAATGTAAGCTAAAAACTGGCTGGCGTAGTTTTAACTCCAGGCATACTGACTGCCACAGATGCGCCTAATTTATGACTTGGCGCACACCTCGTCATAAATTAGATGGATCTTACGGCAGCGCAGAGGGAAAAACTAATACTATCCGGTCTTAGTAAATGTGCCCCTGCAAGTTTTACTCTGATTCTGTATTGACACTGAATGTTTGTACTTCCTTTATTTCAGAACCGATGTCGGTAAATTCTCTGCAGATCAGTGATGTGACCTCATCTTCTGTGTCTCTGACTTGGAGTAAACCTGATGAGTATCAAACGTCTTACAGCTACAGAGTCCAGACCAATCTCACCTCACCATCAGTAATGATAAATGATACAATAGTGAGAAGTGAATCAGCGACAATAATGAATCTGACAGCAGGAGAAACATATAAATTCATGGTGTATACCAGAGCTGCCGATGGCATCACTGAATCAAAACCGGCGTCACAATCTACCTGCACAAGTAATATCAATGTGTTCACAGTATGCCAATTTATGTAAATATGATGAAAATTGTTTTCTCGCCCATTTTCCTTGGGGGACACAGACCTTGGGTATAGCTCAGCTCCCTAGGAGGCGTGACACTAAGTAAAACTGTTAAGCCCCTCCTCCATCAGCTATACCCTCAGCCTGGAGATAGAGGCTACCAGTTTTAGCTTAGTGTCCAAGGAGGCAAGACACTCCCTGCTACTGCAGGGCTGTTTTCTCCTTGTTATTTTTACTTTTTCTTCTAATTTTGTTATTTTATTTTTTCCTAGGGATACCAGAGACGCATTAGACCTCTCTGCTCTCCCGGGGTTGAGCTGCGCCAGTGCCAACTTATCTGCACTGCTGCCTCCCCCACAGAAGCAATAGGAGGATCTGGGCAGCAATGGCTCCCCTACATCCCGCCAGCTAGGGGGTCGCCCGCACGCCAAGCCCCTCTTCCAGCTTCCTGCCACTGCGGTGCCAGTGGCTGAAGGGGCGACCCTGCTGGAAAGGACTGAGGGTGAAGACGTCGGACGGTGAGATGGCTATTCCAGCCCATACCCCGTCCCTATCTGCAGCATCTACCCCTCTGGGTAAGGGGGGCACCCGTGGTCGCTCATTCTGAGCGCTCATCTGCAGGACAATGCAGCACAGCAGCATCCTCAGCACCCCCACGCCGTTCCCCCCCACGCTGCTATCTTTCTCCCCCCCTCCCCCTCATTCGGGGCTGACTCCATTTTTCTCTTCTCTCTCTCCCCCTTCCCGCCGAGAACGGGGGGCGGGGCTTAGCGGTCCCGGCAGGGGGCGGGCTTACGCGCGCGTCATTTTGGGGGCGGAGCTACGTTCTCCTTCACAGGAGACATTTCAAGCGCTGGAGGGGGCAGAGCTTGTTCCCCGTGCTTTCTGCTGAGGTTTCCCGCGCTTCCTCACTCCTGACAGGAAGCTGGGACACGGTGGGGGACTCTAACCTCCTGTGTACATCGCTCGGCTTCTGTGGGCGCTCTCTGCTGCTCACTGCTGTTCACTGCTTCTCTGCTGCTGCTGATCTGGGCCATCTCCTGACGTTCTTCTGAGGCACTGGTAGGACAGTTAACCCTCTCCTAACCCTCCTGGTCATAGCTGCTATAACCCTTTGTGGTCTCTATATTAGAGTACAACCACACTTCAGCATGTCAGATCCCACAGGTGCCCCCAAAACCTGGTACCATGCCTGTACCGCCTGTAAGGACCTTTTTCCGCGGGGGCAATCTGAGCCGCATTGCCTTGCATGTCAGGCCCCAGTGCAGGGCCCGCTTCCCGCTGCGCCCCCCGGTGCCTCTGAACCCCCTGACTGGGCTAGGTCTCTGTCTCAGGCGGTGGAAAGCCTTACACACGTAGTGGGCCGTCTCGTGGATAGACCGCCTCTCCCGCAGGCTGCCACAATCCCTGTCGCACCCGCTGGGACTACCGTTTCTGCCGCCCCCAC
The DNA here is from genome assembly GCF_014858855.1 of Bufo gargarizans. Classification (NCBI taxonomy): domain Eukaryota; kingdom Metazoa; phylum Chordata; class Amphibia; order Anura; family Bufonidae; genus Bufo; species Bufo gargarizans. The sequence goes on along the minus strand of NC_058089.1, from coordinate 9,187,429 downwards.
TGGTTCCCTGCCTCCCAGCGAATCTTCCAGGGCCCGGCATACTCAGAAACGTTCAAGGGTTGAGCGCACATCTTCTCCAGATGCTTCGCTCTCTCCGCCATGCGTGCGAGCTCAGTCAAGTCTATCCTCTCAAAGGGATACGCTTTCTGAGGGAGAACTGGCGGATTCGGACGTGGACATGGACTCAGAGCTTCCGTCCAAATTGGCGTCCGCGGTGGGGCATCTTGTCACTAGCATCCGTGATACCTTTCAGCTACACGATGACCCCCCCCAGGTCTGAACAGGCCGGCGTGTCCTTTCTCCGCCCCAAACAGGCCTCCAAGGTTTTTCCCATACACGCTGATTTTTCTTCTGTGGTATCCAAGGCTTGGACTCGGCCTAACGTCCGCTTTATTACACCCAAAAAGCTGGACATTTGTTATCCCTTTCCAGCGGATTCTGTGACCACGTGGACATCCCCGCCTAAGGTTGATCCTCCCGTGGCTCGTCTGTCCAAAAGCACTACTATTCCTGTACAGGACGGATCTTCCCTCCAGTCTGTTGAGGACCGTCGTACGGAATCCCTCTCCAAGGCCATATTTACTGCCTCTGGTTCGGCCCTTAGACCGGTCTTTGCCTCCGCCTGGGTTGGCAAAGCGGTCTCTGAATGGGGTTTGCAACTGGAACGGGAGTTAGGGTCGGACGTCCCTGTTCAGGACCTCCGTTCCTTAGCCCAACTAATTGTTCAGGCCGGAAAATTCGTCTGTGAGGCCTCCCTTGATGCGGGTGCCCTCATTGCCCGTTCCTCTGCCCTGGCAGTTTCTGTCAGGAGGGAACTCTGGCTGAAGGTTTGGGCGGCGGACGCCGCTTCCAAACGCTCTTTGGCCGGCCTACCATTCACGGGTTCCCGCCTGTTCGGAACCCGTCTGGACGAACTTATATCAGAGGCCACGGGTGGGAAGAGTACTCACCTCCCCCAGTCCAGGCCAATGGGCGCCCCCCGTGGTCGCGCTGGTTCGTCCCATTTTCGGTCCTTTCGCAAGCCCACCGGGTCTAGACCCGCGGCCAGTTCTTCTTCCTCTGGCCCAGCCCAGGATAGACGCAAGAAGCCGTTTTTTCGGACGCAACCTACCTGGCGCAAGTCCCAGCTTGCACGGGCTCCCACCGGCCAGCAGCCCTCTGCCTGAAGGTGCGCCCCCACCCACCCGGGTGGGGGGCCGCCTTCTCCTATTCAGGAACGTATGGCGGGCCCACATCTCAGACGCATGGGCGCTCGAGATTGTATCTTGCGGATACAAAATCGAATTTGCGTCCATTCCGCCAGACCGTTTCTTCCGATCCCGTCCTCCGCGAGATCCCGTACGAGTGGCCGCCTTCTTCGCGGCCATTCACTCTCTAATGGACAAGGGTGTCGTCGCCCCCGTGCCTCCGACGGAAAGGTTCAGGGGGTTCTACTCGAACCTCTTTGTGGTTCCCAAGAAGGAAGGCTCAGTGCGTCCGATCTTGGACCTAAAACGCCTGAACCGTTTTCTCCGACTGCAGAGATTCCGGATGGAGTCTCTCAGGTCCGCAGTGGCCTCCCTGGAAAGAGGGGATTTCATGGCCTCAATCGACATTCAGGATGCATACCTCCACGTTCCGGTTGCTCCATGTCATCACCGCTTCCTGCGCTTCGCGGTGGGGGACGATCACTTCCAATTCGTCGCCCTTCCCTTTGGTCTGGCGACGGCTCCTCGAGTGTTCACCAAGGTCCTGGCCCCTGTCTTGGCCCTTCTACGTTCAAGAAGTGTTTTTCTTCTCCCATACTTGGACGACATCCTGGTCAAGGCACCCTCCTTCTCTCAGACATCCCGCAGTGTGGAACTCACTCTGGAGACCCTGACGCGGTTCGGTTGGATTATCAACCACCCCAAATCTTCCCTTACCCCCTCCAGACGGCTGATCTTCCTGGGGATGCTCCTGGATACAGAGTTGGCGGAGGTCCGCCTTCCGTCGGACAAGCGTCTGGCCCTTCGCGGGTCGGTTCGCAGTCTCCTCCGTCATCACCGCCCTTCCCTCAGATCCAGCATGCGGTTGTTGGGAAAGATGGTTGCCTGTTTCGAAGCGGTGTCGTTCGCACAATTCCGATCCCGCACCTTTCAGAGGGCAATTCTGTCGGCCTGGGACAAATCACCGAGGAGTCTGGACAGGACCTTTCTTCGGCCTCCCCTGGCTCGGGCTTCCCTCGGCTGGTGGTTGCATATCCCTCTAAGGGGGAAGTCCTTCCGTCCACTGAACTGGCTGGTGATTACCACAGATGCCAGCTTACGGGGGTGGGGGGGGGTTTTCCCTCCCCGGTCCGTCCAGGGCGTTTGGTCTCTATCGGAGTCCAGACTTCCAATCAATATTCTGGAACTGAGGGCGATTCTTCTGTCCCTCAGACACTGGACCCATCTGCTGAGGGGCCACCCTGTTCGGATCCAATCGGACAATGCCACGGCTGTGGCATACATAAACCATCAGGGAGGCACTCGCAGCGCTGCAGCGATGCAAGAGGTGACCCTCATTCTCCTCTGGGCGGAGACGCACGTGCCGGCCTTATCTGCGATTTACATCCCGGGGGTGGACAACTGGGCGGCGGATTTCCTCAGCCGGTCCACCATCGACCCGGGAGAATGGTCCCTGCACCCAGAGGTGTTCGAAGCCCTTTGTCTTCGCTGGGGTCGCCCCGACGTGGACCTCATGGCCTCCAAATTCAACCACAAGGTCCCCCTATACCTGGCCAGGGCACGGGACCCGAAGGCATACGGCGCCGACGCGCTCGTCCTTCCGTGGCGCGAATTCTCCCTTCTGTACGTCTTTCCTCCTTTTCCCCTCCTGCCACGGGTTCTTCGGAGGATCGCGGCAGAGGGCGTCCCCGCGATTCTAATCGCCCCGGATTGGCCCCGCCGGTCTTGGTACGCCGACCTAATGTTGCTGTTGGCAGACGCACCGTGGCCACTGCCCTCCAGGGAAGACCTTCTCTCTCAGGGACCGATCTTCCACGAGCATTTAGGCTCGCTACGTTTGACGGCGTGGCTATTGAGACCGCCGTCTTAACGCGACGGGGTTTCTCCGCGGACGTAGTCCGCACCATGATCCGGGCTCGTAAGCCCGTATCCTCTAGGATCTACTATCGGGTTTGGAGGTCCTATCTGGGGTTCTGTGAGTCCCGGAGCATCCCACCTCTCCGGTTTTCTCTTCCCACAATCCTGTCCTTCCTCCAGTCGGGTCTGGACCTGGGGCTGTGCCTCAGTTCTCTGAAGGGTCAGATTTCGGCGCTGTCTATTCTTCTCCAGCGTCCCCTGGCCCCTCTAGGGCCAATTAAGACCTTTTTACAAGGGGTGGCTCACTCTGTTCCGCCGTACCGCCCTCCAGTTCCTTCCTGGGACCTGAATGTGGTGCTCTCGGCGCTCCAATCAGCCCCCTTCGAGCCTTTACGGGAGGTCTCCCTTCGCCTTCTGTCCTGCAAGGTCATCTTTCTTGTGGCGGTCACGTCTCTCCGACGGGTGTCGGAGTTAGCGGCTCTTTCTTGCTCCGAACCTTTCCTGATCTTCCACCAGGATAAGGTTGTGCTTCGGCCTGTCCCGACTTTCCTGCCAAAGGTGGTCTCCGCCTTTCACATCAATGAGGACATCGTCCTTCCGTCGCTCTGTCCCTCTCCTTCCCACCCCAGAGAACGGGAACTGCACCGTCTGGATGTGGTCAGGGCGTTGAGGATTTACTTGGAGGTCACCGGGTCCTTTCGGCGCACGGACTCCCTGTTTTTGGTTCCGGAGGGTTCGCGCAAGGGTTTGGCGGTCTCCAAGGTGGCTATTGCCCGTTTCATTAAACTGGCGGTGTCTGAGGCTTATCGAGCCAAGGGCAGACCTCCGCCTTTCGGCGTCACTGCTCATTCCACCAGAGCAGTCGGAGCTTCCTGGGCGCAGAGGCATCGGGCCTCGGCTGAACAGTTGTGCAAAGCAGCCACTTGGTCCTCTCTGCACACTTTCACAAAGTTCTATAGGGTGCATACGCATGCATCAGCGGATGCTGCTTTGGGCCGCCTGGTTTTGCAGGCAGCGGTTTCCTGATGCTCTGGTGGTGTTCCGCCTTGGGTTTGTGGTCCCTCCCTTCTTGGACTGCTCTTGAACGTCCCAAGGTCTGTGTCCCCCAAGGAAAATGGGCGAGAAAAGGAGATTTTTGTATAACTTACCAGTTAAATCTCTTTCTCGCTCTTCCTTGGGGGACACAGCACCCACCCTTCTGTGTTTGGTTACAGGGTTATGGTCTGGCGCCCCGTTGGGTTGCTGGCTGGTTGTTTCCGTTATTGGTTGTTATCCTTTCACTACTTGGACACGCAACTGGTAGCCTCTATCTCCAGGCTGAGGGTATAGCTGATGGAGGAGGGGCTTAACAGTTTTACTTAGTGTCACGCCTCCTAGGGAGCTGAGCTATACCCAAGGTCTGTGTCCCCCAAGGAAGAGCGAGAAAGAGATTTAACTGGTAAGTTATACAAAAATCTCCTTTTCTACTGAATTTCTTTATAGAAAATTGGCAGCGACACTTACATCCTGTCAAGTGCCCATCCCCTTTATCTGCCTCTATAATTAATCCAGCTTAACTATGGAGGTCAAAGGGGTTCTCCAGGAAGTAAGAAAATGAAAATAATTTAATATTACTTTATCAGAAATATATTCCCAAATACTTTTCATTAATTATAATGGCTCATTTTGTCTGGGGAGCAATCGTTAGCAGAAATAAAATGGCCACCGTCCTATTAGTAGACACAAAACCTGTCCTAATCACACAGCAGGACACGTTACTTTACAACACTGAGCTACAGAGCTGCCTCATCCTCCTCTCTGCTCTGCCTGTCAGGGATTATGGTCTTGAATACAATTGATGAGATCTTCATCTGAATCTGTGTAGGAATTCATGAGGAGACATGCAGTACAGAGAGGACGGACAGGACAGGCTGTGGTAATTGAGACTGTACACAAGAGCTGTTTCTCATTAGCCACATCTCCACCTATCTGTCCTCTCTGTACTTCATGTCTCATAATCCCTGATAAGCAGAGCAGAGATGAGGATGAGGCAGCTCTTTAGCTCAGTGTTCTGAAGTAACTCATCCTGTTATGTGATTAGGACAGGTTTTGTATGTACTAATAGGGCGGCGGCCATTTTATTGCTCCTTATTATTGCTACCTAGACGAAACGAGCCATTACAACTAATGAAATGTATTTGGGAATATATTTATAATAAAGTAATATTTAAGTATTTTCAGTGATTTTATTTTCTTAATTCCCAGAGAACTTTTTTAAGCAGTATATCTCTGTAGTGGCTGACATGACACAAAGGGCTACACTGTGACATGTATTGTGTGACAGCAAGTTTCAGAATAGTGATTTGGCTGTAAATAGGCAACCAAACTGCAGAACAATCACAGGCAGGTGGCAGTGGCACAAGACGTGTACTATGTCGCATGCAATTTAAAACCTGCAACCAAAAATCCAATTGTGTTCGATTTTGTGCAACTTGCACATCACAGTGTATTGCATGGTGACCTCACTGACAATCATAAGAAGTGATTTGCCATGTGACAACGTGATGTCACTGTGTAGCCCTAGCCATAAGTTGACACTAGCACTGAACACACAAATAGGTCCTCAATTTTAAATACTTGGATAACCCCTTTCAGTGTTGCATAACTAAAGGTGCATTTAGATGCTGTGAGGAACAGCCGATTTGTTGTAAATGAAGGATTTCTTCCTGACAATTCGCTGTTTGTTAAGAGGAGGTTGAGGGCCTGCATTTAGATATCGCAATCATCTCCACAGTATAAGGACAAGCAACCCTTGCTGCTATCACTCATCATCATACAAAATCATTGTTCCTGGACAGCAGAGTGCTGTTTAGACAGCACAATCTGCTGCCCGGGAACGAGTATTAAGGTGTCTGCACCTACGAGCTAAACGCTTGTTCATCGGGTCATTTGTGCTCCTTTACAAACGCTGATTATCAGGAACAAGCGTTCATAGGAATATTCTTTCTAGATAATCAGCACAAACTTCAGGCCTTGTAAATGTGGCGTAACCAGTCTATAATTTGTGATATTCTCAGCTCCTGAAAAAGTTTCCAGCCTCTCACTGAACAATTACAAGTCGGTTGATTTTCTTGGAGCAACATGGAATAAACCAGAAGGAAAAGTAGATAATTATACCGTCCGTCTAACAGGAGCTGTGAATAAGACAATACCAACTATAACTACACAAGTAAATTTCACTGGATTACTGCCCGGAAGAGATTATACAGTCACTGTACAGACAGTCAGTGAGAACTTCAGCCAGATGTCTTTTCCAGTGACAGAGGCCACATGTGAGTATGATCAGGATCTGCTTAATGGTGACTCGGATCATCATCCTTCACCTCTGTTACAGTCACTTTTCCCGTATACGTCATGTGTTGTATATGTTCTCACCTGTCTGTATTGTTGTTGTTTGTGCAGATCCAACCCAACCTGGAAAGTTATCCCTTATCAGCATCGAAACTAAGAATCTGACGTTATCTTGGACAGAGCCAGTAAATATGACCGGTTTGACTAAGTCATATAATATAAGCTATGGGATGTTCCCATCAACTAATATAACTGTGACGAGCAACGCAACAAACGTCACCCTTCAGAACCTGACCTCAGGGACTAATTACAGCATTACTGTGGTCACAGTCGGAGTCCGGGGGTATCCGAGTTCACCTGTCAGAACATCTGTCCAAACAAGTAGGTTCTCTCATGACTGTTTGCAACTTTTCATAAAATGTGACAAACACTACAGAGAAATGGAGAGGGAGCAGGGTAATGGAAAGGGTAGAGGAAAGGATTTTAAAGAGTTTTCATGAAAAGTTGAGTCTGTTAATAAGACAGGCTAGGAGCATATGTTGAAAGCTATTGCTTACAGGGATTTGCCAGGATTTACATTGATGACCTATCCTCATGATTTTGCATATAACTCACCTGAATGGAACCAAACAAATTCCATTGACTATAATGGGGTCACTTCAGTTTCCGTTCAGGAGTCTGCTTTTTCAGCAGAGAAATAAGTCCCCCATGCAAGGCTTTTCCCCTTTTTCATGGAATCTGGGATGGAGGTCCTGACATAGATGTAAACAAGGCCTTGTAGACCCGAAATCTGTCTTTTAAAAAGGAAATGCAATGAGATAACACAGGCCCTTTGAAATATGGAAGCAAATATGACTGACATGCAGATGACATATTGATACCATACAGATAATATAGGGCTGCATCTATATTTTGAACACCCACCAAAAACTTTAATGAGCGTTTTCTATCCCCAAAATAGATTAAAGTAGTGCGTGCTGCTTCTTTAAAACACAGATGTATTTTATATGCCCTTATGAATAGACACATAAAAACCATTGAATTTGTTTAGCACACCTATGAACCTGTATGTTCAACTTGCCTGTGTAAAATAGTCCATAGTCTCCCTAAGTGATGTGGCTGCAGTTTGGTCTCCAGGCTCTAATTACAACTCTGGATTTTCAGGTTTTGAGCAGTGGTTTCCTACTGTATTACACAACACTGCAGGGCACATTTACTAAGGGACTTGCAACACTTTCAGATGTAAAAAGTGTTGCGAGACCCCTTTTCTGTCCAGCCATGCAACAAAATTTTGTCATGTGGCCTGTTTTGTGCTGTTTACGCCAGTTGGGCATAATAGGGGCAGGGTAGGTGTGTGCCTGGGGCCTTGCCGGGGCTGGGACTCCAATCCCCGGCAAATTTACTGACATTTGCAACTGGGAACAGGCGCAAATGTAAGCTAAAAACTGGCTGGCGTAGTTTTAACTCCAGGCATACTGACTGCCACAGATGCGCCTAATTTATGACTTGGCGCACACCTCGTCATAAATTAGATGGATCTTACGGCAGCGCAGAGGGAAAAACGAATACTATCCGGTCTTAGTAAATGTGCCCCTGCAAGTTTTACTCTGATTCTGTATTGACACTGAATGTTTGTACTTCCTTTATTTCAGAACCGATGTCGGTAAATTCTCTGCAGATCAGTGATGTGACCTCATCTTCTGTGTCTCTGACTTGGAGTAAACCTGATGAGTATCAAACGTCTTACAGCTACAGAGTCCAGACCAATCTCACCTCACCATCAGAAATGATAAATGATACAATAGTGAGAAGTGAATCAGCGACAATAATGAATCTGACAGCAGGAGAAACATATAAATTCATGGTGTATACCAGAGCTGCCGATGGCATCACTGAATCAAAACCGGCGTCACAATCTACCTGCACAAGTAATACCAATGTGTTCACAGTATGCCAATTTATGTAAATATGATGAAAATTGTTTTCTACTGAATTTCTTTATAGAAAATTGGCAGCGACACTTACATCCTGTCAAGTGCCCATCCCCTTTATCTGCCTCTATAATTAATCCAGCTTAACTATGGAGGTCAAAGGGGTTCTCCAGGAAGTAAGAAAATGAAAATAATTTAATATTAGTTTATCAGAAATATATTCCCAAATACTTTTCATTAGTTATAATGGCTCATTTTGTCTGGGGAGCAATCGTTAGCAGAAATAAAATGGCCACCGTCCTATTAGTAGACACAAAACCTGTCCTAATCACACAGCAGGACACGTTACTTTACAACACTGAGCTACAGAGCTGCCTCATCCTCCTCTCTGCTCTGCCTGTCAGGGATTATGGTCTTGAATACAATTGATGAGATCTTCATCTGAATCTGTGTAGGAATTCATGAGGAGACATGCAGTACAGAGAGGACGGACAGGACAGGCTGTGGTAATTGAGACTGTACACAAGAGCTGTTTCTCATTAGCCACATCTCCACCTATCTGTCCTCTCTGTACTTCATGTCTCATAATCCCTGATAAGCAGAGCAGAGATGAGGATGAGGCAGCTCTTTAGCTCAGTGTTCTGAAGTAACTCATCCTGTTATGTGATTAGGACAGGTTTTGTATGTACTAATAGGGCGGCGGCCATTTTATTGCTCCTTATTATTGCTACCTAGACGAAACGAGCCATTACAACTAATGAAATGTATTTGGGAATATATTTATAATAAAGTAATATTTAAGTATTTTCAGTGATTTTATTTTCTTAATTCCCAGAGAACTTTTTTAAGCAGTATATCTCTGTAGTGGCTGACATGACACAAAGGGCTACACTGTGACATGTATTGTGTGACAGCAAGTTTCAGAATAGTGATTTGGCTGTAAATAGGCAACCAAACTGCAGAACAATCACAGGCAGGTGGCAGTGGCACAAGACGTGTACTATGTCGCATGCAATTTAAAACCTGCAACCAAAAATCCAATTGTGTTGGATTTTGTGCAACTTGCACATCACAGTGTATTGCATGGTGACCTCACTGACAATCATAAGAAGTGATTTGCCATGTGACAACGTGATGTCACTGTGTAGCCCTAGCCATAAGTTGACACTAGCACTGAACACACAAATAGGTCCTCAATTTTAAATACTTGGATAACCCCTTTCAGTGTTGCATAACTAAAGGTGCATTTAGATGCTGTGAGGAACAGCCGATTTGTTGTAAATGAAGGATTTCTTCCTGACAATTCGCTGTTTGTTAAGAGGAGGTTGAGGGCCTGCATTTAGATATCGCAATCATCTCCACAGTATAAGGACAAGCAACCCTTGCTGCTATCACTCATCATCATACAAAATCATTGTTCCTGGACAGCAGAGTGCTGTTTAGACAGCACAATCTGCTGCCCGGGAACGAGTATTAAGGTGTCTGCACCTACGAGCTAAACGCTTGTTCATCGGGTCATTTGTGCTCCTTTACAAACGCTGATTATCAGGAACAAGCGTTCATAGGAATATTCTTTCTAGATAATCAGCACAAACTTCAGGCCTTGTAAATGTGGCGTAACCAGTCTATAATTTGTGATATTCTCAGCTCCTGAAAAAGTTTCCAGCCTCTCACTGAACAATTACAAGTCGGTTGATTTTCTTGGAGCAACATGGAATAAACCAGAAGGAAAAGTAGATAATTATACCGTCCGTCTAACAGGAGCTGTGAATAAGACAATACCAATTATAACTACACAAGTAAATTTCACTGGATTACTGCCCGGAAGAGATTATACAGTCACTGTACAGACAGTCAGTGAGAACTGCAGCCAGATGTCTTTTCCAGTGACAGAGGCCACATGTGAGTATGATCAGGATCTGCTTAATGGTGACTCGGATCATCATCCTTCACCTCTGTTACAGTCACTTTTCCCGTATACGTCATGTGCTGTATATGTTCTCACCTGTCTGTATTGTTGTTGTTTGTGCAGATCCAACCCAACCTGGAAAGTTATCCCTTATCAGCATCGAAACTAAGAATCTGACGTTATCTTGGACAGAGCCAGTAAATATGACCGGTTTGACTAAGTCATATAATATAAGCTATGGGATGTTCCCATCAACTAATATAACTGTGACGAGCAACGCAACAAACGTCACCCTTCAGAACCTGACCTCAGGGACTAATTACAGCATTACTGTGGTCACAGTCGGAGTCCGGGGGTATCCGAGTTCACCTGTCAGAACATCTGTCCAAACAAGTAGGTTCTCTCATGACTGTTTGCAACTTTTCATAAAATGTGACAAACACTACAGAGAAATGGAGAGGGAGCAGGGTAATGGAAAGGGTAGAGGAAAGGATTTTAAAGAGTTTTCATGAAAAGTTGAGTCTGTTAATAAGACAGGCTAGGAGCATATGTTGAAAGCTATTGCTTACAGGGATTTGCCAGGATTTACATTGATGACCTATCCTCATGATTTTGCATATAACTCACCTGAATGGAACCAAACAAATTCCATTGACTATAATGGGGTCACTTCAGTTTCCGTTCAGGAGTCTGCTTTTTCAGCAGAGAAATAAGTCCCCCATGCAAGGCTTTTCCCCTTTTTCATGGAATCTGGGATGGAGGTCCTGACATAGATGTAAACAAGGCCTTGTAGACCCGAAATCTGTCTTTTAAAAAGGAAATGCAATGAGATAACACAGGCCCTTTGAAATATGGAAGCAAATATGACTGACATGCAGATGACATATTGATATCATACAGATAATATAGGGCTGCATCTATATTTTGAACACCCACCAAAAACTTTAATGAGCGTTTTCTATCCCCAAAATAGATTAAAGTAGTGCGTGCTGCTTCTTTAAAACACAGATGTATTTTATATGCCCTTATGAATAGACACATAAAAACCATTGAATTTGTTTAGCACACCTATGAACCTGTATGTTCAACTTGCCTGTGTAAAATAGTCCATAGTCTCCCTAAGTGATGTGGCTGCAGTTTGGTCTCCAGGCTCTAATTACAACTCTGGATTTTCAGGTTTTGAGCAGTGGTTTCCTACTGTATTACACAACACTGCAGGGCACATTTACTAAGGGACTTGCAACACTTTCAGATGTAAAAAGTGTTGCGAGACCCCTTTTCTGTCCAGCCATGCAACAAAATTTTGTCATGTGGCCTGTTTTGTGCTGTTTACGCCAGTTGGGCATAATAGGGGCAGGGTAGGTGTGTGCCTGGGGCCTTGCCGGGGCTGGGACTCCAATCCCCGGCAAATTTACTTACATTTGCAACTGGGAACAGGCGCAAATGTAAGCTAAAAACTGGCTGGCGTAGTTTTAACTCCAGGCATACTGACTGCCACAGATGCGCCTAATTTATGACTTGGCGCACACCTCGTCATAAATTAGATGGATCTTACGGCAGCGCAGAGGGAAAAACGAATACTATCCGGTCTTAGTAAATGTGCCCCTGCAAGTTTTACTCTGATTCTGTATTGACACTGAATGTTTGTACTTCCTTTATTTCAGAACCGATGTCGGTAAATTCTCTGCAGATCAGTGATGTGACCTCATCTTCTGTGTCTCTGACTTGGAGTAAACCTGATGAGTATCAGACGTCTTACAGCTACAGGGTCCAGACCAATGTCACCTCACCATCAGAAATGATAAATGATACAATAGTGAGAAGTGAATCAGCGACAATAATGAATCTGACAGCAGGAGAAACATATAAATTCATGGTGTATACGAGAGCTGCCGATGGCATCACTGAATCAAAACCGGCGTCACAATCTACCTGCACAAGTAATACCAATGTGTTCACAGTATGCCTATTTATGTAAATATGATGAAAATTGTTTTCTACTGAATTTCTTTATAGAAAATTGGCAGCGACACTTACATCCTGTCAAGTGCCCATCCCCTTTATCTGCCTCTATAATTAATCCAGCTTAACTATGGAGGTCAAAGGGGTTCTCCAGGAAGTAAGAAAATGAAAATAATTTAATATTACTTTATCAGAAATATATTCCCAAATACTTTTCATTAATTATAATGGCTCATTTTGTCTGGGGAGCAATCGTTAGCAGAAATAAAATGGCCACCGTCCTATTAGTAGACACAAAACCTGTCCTAATCACACAGCAGGACACGTTACTTTACAACACTGAGCTACAGAGCTGCCTCATCCTCCTCTCTGCTCTGCCTGTCAGGGATTATGGTCTTGAATACAATTGATGAGATCTTCATCTGAATCTGTGTAGGAATTCATGAGGAGACATGCAGTACAGAGAGGACGGACAGGACAGGCTGTGGTAATTGAGACTGTACACAAGAGCTGTTTCTCATTAGCCACATCTCCACCTATCTGTCCTCTCTGTACTTCATGTCTCATAATCCCTGATAAGCAGAGCAGAGATGAGGATGAGGCAGCTCTTTAGCTCAGTGTTCTGAAGTAACTCATCCTGTTATGTGATTAGGACAGGTTTTGTATGTACTAATAGGGCGGCGGCCATTTTATTGCTCCTTATTATTGCTACCTAGACGAAACGAGCCATTACAACTAATGAAATGTATTTGGGAATATATTTATAATAAAGTAATATTTAAGTATTTTCAGTGATTTTATTTTCTTAATTCCCAGAGAACTTTTTTAAGCAGTATATCTCTGTAGTGGCTGACATGACACAAAGGGCTACACTGTGACATGTATTGTGTGACAGCAAGTTTCAGAATAGTGATTTGGCTGTAAATAGGCAACCAAACTGCAGAACAATCACAGGCAGGTGGCAGTGGCACAAGACGTGTACTATGTTGCATGCAATTTAAAACCTGCAACCAAAAATCCAATTGTGTTGGATTTTGTGCAACTTGCACATCACAGTGTATTGCATGGTGACCTCACTGACAATCATAAGAAGTGATTCGCCATGCGACAACGTGATCTTCATGTTGCTTGACTCATGTCACTGTGTAGCCCTAGCCATAAGTTGACACTAGCACTGAACACACAAATAGGTCCTCAATTTTAAATACTTGGATAACCCCTTTCAGTGTTGCATAACTAAAGGTGCATTTAGATGCTGTGAGGAACAGCCGATTTGTTGTAAATGAAGGATTTCTTCCTGACAATTCGCTGTTTGTTAAGAGGAGGTTGAGGGCCTGCATTTAGATATCACAATCATCTCCACAGTATAAGGACAAGCAACCCTTGCTGCTATCACTCATCATCATACAAAATCATTGTTCCTGGACAGCAGAGTGCTGTTTAGACAGCACGATCTGCTGCCCGGGAACGAGTATTAAGGTGTCTGCACCTACGAGCTAAACGCTTGTTCATCTGGTCATTTGTGCTCCTTTACAAACGCTGATTATCAGGAACAAGCGTTCATAGGAATATTCTTTCTAGATAATCAGCACAAACTTCAGGCCTTGTAAATGTGGCTTAACCAGTCTATAATTTGTTATATTCTCAGCTCCTGAAAAAGTTTCCAGCCTCTCACTGAACAATTACAAGTCGGTTGATTTTCTTGGAGCAACATGGAATAAACCAGAAGGAAAAGTGGATAATTATACCGTCAGTCTAACAGGAGCTGTGAATAAGACAATACCAACGATAACTACACAAGTAAATTTCACTGGATTACTGCCCGGAAGAGATTATACAGTCACTGTACAGACAGTCAGTGAGAACTGCAGCCAGATGTCTTTTCCAGTGACAGAGGCCACATGTGAGTATCATCAGGATCTGCTTAATGGTGACTCGGATCATCATCCTTCACCTCTGTTACAGTCACTTTTCCCGTATACGTCATGTGCTGTATATGTTCTCACCTGTCTGTATTGTTGTTGTTTGTGCAGATTCAACCCAACCTGGAAAGTTATCCCTTATCAGCATCGAAACTAAGAATCTGACGTTATCTTGGACAGAGCCAGTAAATATGACCGGTTTGACTAAGTCATATAATATAAGCTATGGGATGTTCCCATCAACTAATATAACTGTGACGAGCAACGCAACAAACGTCACCCTTCAGAACCTGACCTCAGGGACTAATTACAGCATTACTGTGGTCACAGTCGGAGTCCGGGGGTATCCGAGTTCACCTGTCAGAACATCTGTCCAAACAAGTAGGTTCTCTCATGACTGTTTGCAACTTTTCATAAAATGTGACATACACTACAGAGAAATGGAGAGGGAGCAGGGTAATGGAAAGGGTAGAGGAAAGGATTTTAAAGAGTTTTCATGAAAAGTTGAGTCTGTTAATAAGACAGGCTAGGAGCATATGTTGAAAGCTATTGCTTAAAGGGATTTGCCAGGATTTACATTGATGACCTATCCTCATGATTTTGCATATAACTCACCTGAATGGAACCAAACAAATTCCATTGACTATAATGGGGTCACTTCAGTTTCCGTTCAGGAGTCTGCTTTTTCAGCAGAGAAATAAGTCCCCCATGCAAGGCTTTTCCCCTTTTTCATGGAATCTGGGATGGAGGTCCTGACATAGATGTAAACAAGGCCTTGTAGACCCGAAATCTGTCTTTTAAAAAGGAAATGCAATGAGATAACACAGGCCCTTTGAAATATGGAAGCAATATGGCTGACATGCAGATGACATATTGATATCATACAGATAATATAGGGCTGCATCTATATTTTGAACACCCACCAAAAACTTTAATGAGCGTTTTCTATCCCCAAAATAGATTAAAGTAGTGCGTGCTGCTTACATAGAAACATAGAAACATAGAATGTGTCAGCAGATAAGAACCATTTGGCCCATCTAGTCTGCCCAATATATCTGAATCCTATGAATAGTCCCTGGCCCTATCTTATATGAAGGATAGCCTTATGCCTATCCCATGCATGCTTAAACTCCTTCACTGTATTTGCAGCTACCACTTCTGCAGGAAGGCTATTCCATGCATCCACTACTCTCTCAGTAAAGTAATACTTCCTTATATTACTTTTAAACCTTTGCCCCTCTAATTTAAAACTGTGTCCTCTTGTGGTAGTTTTTCTTCTTTTAAATATGCTCTCCTCCTTTACCGAGTTGATTCCCTTTATGTATTTAAAAGTTTCTATCATATCCCCTCGGTCTCTTCTTTCTTCCAAGCTATACATATTAAGGTCCTTTAATCTTTCCTGGTAAGTTTTATCCTGCAATCCATGTACTAGTTTAGTAGCTCTTCTCTGAACTCTCTCTAGAGTATCTATATCCTTCTGGAGATATGGCCTCCAGTACTGTGCACAATACTCCAAGTGAGGTCTTACCAGTGATCTGTACAGCGGCATAAGCACTTCACTCTGTCTACTGGTAATGCCTCTCCCTATACATCCAAGCATTCTGCTGGCATTTCGTGCTGCTTTATTACATTGTCTTCCCACCTTTAAGTCTTCTGAAATAATTACTCCTAAATCCCTTTCCTCAGATACTGAGGTCAGGACTGTGTCAAATATTCTATATTCTGCCCTTGGGTTTTTACGCCCCAGGTGCATTATCTTGCACTTATCCACATTAAATTTCAGTTGCCAGAGTTCTGACCATTCTTCTAGTTTTCCTAAATCCTTTTCCATTTGGCGTTTCCCTCCAGGAACATCAACCCTGTTACATATCTTTGTGTCATCAGCAAAAAGACAAACCTTACCATCGAGGCCTTTTGCAATATCACTTATGAAGATATTAAACAAAATTGGTCCCAGTACAGATCCCTGTGGAATCCCACTGGTAACATGACCTTGTTTTGAATGTTCTCCATTGACTACAACCCTCTGTTGTCTGTCACTCAGCCACTGCCTAATCCACTCAACAATATGGGAGTCCATGCTCAATGACTGCAGTTTATTGATAAGTCTTCTATGTGGGACAGTGTCAAAAGCCTTACTAAAATCTAGATATGCGATGTCTACTGCACCTCCACCGTCTATTATTTTAGTCACCCAGTCAAAAAAATCTATAAGATTTGTTTGACATGATCTCCCTGAAGTAAACCCATGCTGTTTTTCATCTTGCAATCCATGGGATTTTAGATGTTCCACAATCCTATCCTTTAATAGGGTTTCCATTAATTTGCCTACTATTGATGTCAGACTCACTGGTCTATAGTTGCTCGATTCCTCCTTACTTCTTTAAAACACAGATGTATTTTATATGCCCTTATGAATAGACACATAAAAACCATTGAATTTGTTTAGCACACCTATGAACCTGTATGTTCAACTTGCCTGTGTAAAATAGTCCATAGTCTTCCTAAGTGATGTGGCTGCAGTTTGGTCTCCAGGCTCTAATTACAACTCTGGATTTTCAGGTTTTGAGCAGTGGTTACCTACTGTATTACACAACACTGCAGGGCACATTTACTAAGGGACTTGCAACACTTTCAGATGTAAAAAGTGTTGCAAGACCCCTTTTCTGTCCAGCCATGCAACAAAATTTTGTCATGTGGCCTGTTTTGTGCTGTTTAGGGGCAGGGTAGGTGTGTGCCTGGGGCCTTGCCGGGGCTGGGACTCCAATCCCCGGCAAATTTACTTACATTTGCAACTGGGAACAGGCGCAAATGTAAGCTAAAAACTGGCTGGCGTAGTTTTAACTCCAGGCATACTGACTGCCACAGATGCGCCTAATTTATGACTTGGCGCACACCTCGTCATAAATTAGATGGATCTTACGGCAGCGCAGAGGGAAAAACTAATACTATCCGGTCTTAGTAAATGTGCCCCTGCAAGTTTTACTCTGATTCTGTATTGACACTGAATGTTTGTACTTCCTTTATTTCAGAACCGATGTCGGTAAATTCTCTGCAGATCAGTGATGTGACCTCATCTTCTGTGTCTCTGACTTGGAGTAAACCTGATGAGTATCAGACGTCTTACAGCTACAGGGTCCAGACCAATGTCACCTCACCATCAGAAATGATAAATGATACAATAGTGAGAAGTGAATCAGCGACAATAATGAATCTGACAGCAGGAGAAACATATAAATTCATGGTGTATACCAGAGCTGCCGATGGCATCACTGAATCAAAACCGGCGTCACAATCTACCTGCACAAGTAATACCAATGTGTTCACAGTATGCCTATTTATGTAAATATGATGAAAATTGTTTTCTACTGAATTTCTTTATAGAAAATTGGCAGCGACACTTACATCCTGTCAAGTGCCCATCCCCTTTATCTGCCTCTATAATTAATCCAGCTTAACTATGGAGGTCAAAGGGGTTCTCCAGGAAGTAAAAAAATGAAAATAATTTAATATTACTTTATCAGAAATATATTCCCAAATACTTTTCATTAATTATAATGGCTCATTTTGTCTGGGGAGCAATCGTTAGCAGAAATAAAATGGCCACCGTCCTATTAGTAGACACAAAACCTGTCCTAATCACACAGCAGGACACGTTACTTTACAACACTGAGCTACAGAGCTGCCTCATCCTCCTCTCTGCTCTGCCTGTCAGGGATTATGGTCTTGAATACAATTGATGAGATCTTCATCTGAATCTGTGTAGGAATTCATGAGGAGACATGCAGTACAGAGAGGACGGACAGGACAGGCTGTGGTAATTGAGACTGTACACAAGAGCTGTTTCTCATTAGCCACATCTCCACCTATCTGTCCTCTCTGTACTTCATGTCTCATAATCCCTGATAAGCAGAGCAGAGATGAGGATGAGGCAGCTCTTTAGCTCAGTGTTCTGAAGTAACTCATCCTGTTATGTGATTAGGACAGGTTTTGTATGTACTAATAGGGCGGCGGCCATTTTATTGCTCCTTATTATTGCTACCTAGACGAAACGAGCCATTACAACTAATGAAATGTATTTGGGAATATATTTATAATAAAGTAATATTTAAGTATTTTCAGTGATTTTATTTTCTTAATTCCCAGAGAACTTTTTTAAGCAGTATATCTCTGTAGTGGCTGACATGACACAAAGGGCTACACTGTGACATGTATTGTGTGACAGCAAGTTTCAGAATAGTGATTTGGCTGTAAATAGGCAACCAAACTGCAGAACAATCACAGGCAGGTGGCAGTGGCACAAGACGTGTACTATGTTGCATGCAATTTAAAACCTGCAACCAAAAATCCAATTGTGTTGGATTTTGTGCAACTTGCACATCACAGTGTATTGCATGGTGACCTCACTGACAATCATAAGAAGTGATTTGCCATGTGACAACGTGATGTCACTGTGTAGCCCTAGCCATAAGTTGACACTAGCACTGAACACACAAATAGGTCCTCAATTTTAAGTACTTGGATAACCCCTTTCAGTGTTGCATAACTAAAGGTGCATTTAGATGCTGTGAGGAACAGCCGATTTGTTGTAAATGAAGGATTTCTTCCTGACAATTCGCTGTTTGTTAAGAGGAGGTTGAGGGCCTGCATTTAGATATCGCAATCATCTCCACAGTATAAGGACAAGCAACCCTTGCTGCTATCACTCATCATCATACAAAATCATTGTTCCTGGACAGCAGAGTGCTGTTTAGACAGCACGATCTGCTGCCCGGGAACGAGTATTAAGGTGTCTGCACCTACGAGCTAAACGCTTGTTCATCTGGTCATTTGTGCTCCTTTACAAAGGCTGATTATCAGGAACAAGCGTTCATAGGAATATTCTTTCTAGATAATCAGCACAAACTTCAGGCCTTGTAAATGTGGCGTAACCAGTCTATAATTTGTGATATTCTCAGCTCCTGAAAAAGTTTCCAGCCTCTCACTGAACAATTACAAGTCGGTTGATTTTCTTGGAGCAACATGGAATAAACCAGAAGGAAAAGTGGATAATTATACCGTCCATCTAACAGGAGCTGTGAATAAGACAATACCAATTATAACTACACAAGTAAATTTCACTGGATTACTGCCCGGAAGAGATTATACAGTCACTGTACAGACAGTCAGTGGGAGCTGCAGCCAGATGTCTTTTCCAGTGACAGAGGCCACATGTGAGTATGATCAGGATCTGCTTAATGGTGACTCGGATCATCATCCTTCACCTCTGTTACAGTCACTTTTCCCGTATACGTCATGTGCTGTATATGTTCTCACCTGTCTGTATTGTTGTTGTTTGTGCAGATCCAACCCAACCTGGAAAGTTATCCCTTATCAGCATCGAAACTAAGAATCTGACGTTATCATGGACAGAGCCAGTAAATATGACCGGTTTGACTAAGTCATATAATATAAGCTATGGGATGTTCCCATCAACTAATATAACTGTGACGAGCAACGCAACAAATGTCACCCTTCAGAACCTGACCTCAGGGACTAATTACAGCATTACTGTGGTCACAGTCGGAGTCCGGGGGTATCCGAGTTCACCTGTCAGAACATCTGTCCAAACAAGTAGGTTCTCTCATGACTGTTTGCAACTTTTCATAAAATGTGACAAACACTACAGAGAAATGGAGAGGGAGCAGGGTAATGGAAAGGGTAGAGGAAAGGATTTTAAAGAGTTTTCATGAAAAGTTGAGTCTGTTAATAAGACAGGCTAGGAGCATATGTTGAAAGCTATTGCTTAAAGGGATTTGCCAGGATTTACATTGATGACCTATCCTCATGATTTTGCATATAACTCACCTGAATGGAACCAAACAAATTCCATTGACTATAATGGGGTCACTTCAGTTTCCGTTCAGGAGTCTGCTTTTTCAGCAGAGAAATAAGTCCCCCATGCAAGGCTTTTCCCCTTTTTCATGGAATCTGGGATGGAGGTCCTGACATAGATGTAAACAAGGCCTTGTAGACCCGAAATCTGTCTTTTAAAAAGGAAATGCAATGAGATAACACAGGCCCTTTGAAATATGGAAGCAAATATGACTGACATGCAGATGACATATTGATATCATACAGATAATATAGGGCTGCATCTATATTTTGAACACCCACCAAAAACTTTAATGAGCGTTTTCTATCCCCAAAATAGATTAAAGTAGTGCGTGCTGCTTCTTTAAAACACAGATGTATTTTATATGCCCTTATGAATAGACACATAAAAACCATTGAATTTGTTTAGCACACCTATGAACCTGTATGTTCAACTTGCCTGTGTAAAATAGTCCATAGTCTCCCTAAGTGATGTGGCTGCAGTTTGGTCTCCAGGCTCTAATTACAACTCTGGATTTTCAGGTTTTGAGCAGTGGTTACCTACTGTATTACACAACACTGCAGGGCACATTTACTAAGGGACTTGCAACACTTTCAGATGTAAAAAGTGTTGCGAGACCCCTTTTCTGTCCAGCCATGCAACAAAATTTTGTCATGTGGCCTGTTTTGTGCTGTTTACGCCAGTTGGGCATAATAGGGGCAGGGTAGGTGTGTGCCTGGGGCCTTGCCGGGGCTGGGACTCCAATCCCCGGCAAATTTACTTACATTTGCAACTGGGAACAGGCGCAAATGTAAGCTAAAAACTGGCTGGCGTAGTTTTAACTCCAGGCATACTGACTGCCACAGATGCGCCTAATTTATGACTTGGCGCACACCTTGTCATAAATTAGATGGATCTTACGGCAGCGCAGAGGGAAAAACTAATACTATCCGGTCTTAGTAAATGTGCCCCTGCAAGTTTTACTCTGATTCTGTATTGACACTGAATGTTTGTACTTCCTTTATTTCAGAACCGATGTCGGTAAATTCTCTGCAGATCAGTGATGTGACCTCGTCTTCTGTGTCTCTGACTTGGAGTAAACCTGATGAGTATCAGACGTCTTACAGCTACAGGGTCCAGACCAATGTCACCTCACCATCAGAAATGATAAATGATACAATAGTGAGAAATGAATCAGCGACAATAATGAATCTGACAGCAGGAGAAACATATAAATTCATGGTGTATACCAGAGCTGCCGATGGCATCACTGAATCAAAACCGGCGTCACAATCTACCTGCACAAGTAATATCAATGTGTTCACAGTATGCCAATTTATGTAAATATGATGAAAATTGTTTTCTACTGAATTTCTTTATAGAAAATTGGCAGCGACACTTACATCCTGTCAAGTGCCCATCCCCTTTATCTGCCTCTATAATTAATCCAGCTTAACTATGGAGGTCAAAGGGGTTCTCCAGGAAGTAAGAAAATGAAAATAATTTAATATTAGTTTATCAGAAATATATTCCCAAATACTTTTCATTAGTTATAATGGCTCATTTTGTCTGGGGAGCAATCGTTAGCAGAAATAAAATGGCCACCGTCCTATTAGTAGACACAAAACCTGTCCTAATCACACAGCAGGACAAGTTACTTCACAACACTGAGCTACAGAGCTGCCTCATCCTCCTCTCTGCTCTGCCTGTCAGGGATTATGGTCTTGAATACAATTGATGAGATCTTCATCTGAATCTGTGTAGGAATTCATGAGGAGACATGCAGTACAGAGAGGACGGACAGGACAGGCTGTGGTAATTGAGACTGTACACAAGAGCTGTTTCTCATTAGCCACATCTCCACCTATCTGTCCTCTCTGTACTTCATGTCTCATAATCCCTGATAAGCAGAGCAGAGATGAGGATGAGGCAGCTCTTTAGCTCAGTGTTCTGAAGTAACTCATCCTGTTATGTGATTAGGACAGGTTTTGTATGTACTAATAGGGCGGCGGCCATTTTATTGCTCCTTATTATTGCTACCTAGACGAAACGAGCCATTACAACTAATGAAATGTATTTGGGAATATATTTATAATAAAGTAATATTTAAGTATTTTCAGTGATTTTATTTTCTTAATTCCCAGAGAACTTTTTTAAGCAGTATATCTCTGTAGTGGCTGACATGACACAAAGGGCTACACTGTGACATGTATTGTGTGACAGCAAGTTTCAGAATAGTGATTTGGCTGTAAATAGGCAACCAAACTGCAGAACAATTACAGTCAGGTGGCAGTGGCACAAGACGTGTACTATGTCGCATGCAATTTAAAACCTGCAACCAAAAATCCAATTGTGTTGGATTTTGTGCAACTTGCACATCACAGTGTATTGCATGGTAACCTCACTGACAATCATAAGAAGTGATTTGCCATGTGACAACGTGATGTCACTGTGTAGCCCTAGCCATAAGTTGACACTAGCACTGAACACACAAATAGGTCCTCAATTTTAAATACTTGGATAACCCCTTTCAGTGTTGCATAACTAAAGGTGCATTTAGATGCTGTGAGGAACAGCCGATTTGTTGTAAATGAAGGACTTCTTCCTGACAATTCGCTGTTTGTTAAGAGGAGGTTGAGGCCCTGCATTTAGATAGAGCAATCAACTCCACAGTATAAGGACAAGCAACCCTTGCTGCTATCACTCATCATCATACAAAATCATTGTTCCTGGACAGCAGAGTGCTGTTTAGACAGCACGATCTGCTGCCCGGGAACGAGTATTAAGGTGTCTGCACCTACGAGCTAAACGCTTGTTCATCTGGTCATTTGTGCTCCTTTACAAAGGCTGATTATCAGGAACAAGCGTTCATAGGAATATTCTTTCTAGATAATCAGCACAAACTTCAGGCCTTGTAAATGTGGCGTAACCAGTCTATAATTTGTGATATTCTCAGCTCCTGGACAAGTTTCCAGCCTCTCACTGAACAATTACAAGTCGGTTGATTTTCTTGGAGCAACATGGAATAAACCAGAAGGAAAAGTGGATAATTATACCGTCAGTCTAACAGGAGCTGTGAATAAGACAATACCAACTATAACTACACAAGTAAATTTCACTGGATTACTGCCCGGAAGAGATTATACAGTCAATGTACAGACAGTCAGTGAGAACTGCAGCCAGATGTCTTTTCCAGTGACAGAGGCCACATGTGAGTATGATCAGGATCTGCTTAATGGTGACTCGGATCATCATCCTTCACCTCTGTTACAGTCACTTTTCCCGTATACGTCATGTGCTGTATATGTTCTCATCTGTCTGTATTGTTGTTGTTTGTGCAGATCCAACCCAACCTGGAAAGTTATCCCTTATCAGCATCGAAACTAAGAATCTGACGTTATCTTGGACAGAGCCAGTAAATATGTCCGGTGTGACTAAGTCATATAATATAAGCTATGGGATGTTCCCATCAACTAATATAACTGTGACGAGCAACGCAACAAACGTCACCCTTCAGAACCTGACCTCAGGGACTAATTACAGCATTACTGTGGTCACAGTCGGAGTCCGGGGGTATCCGAGTTCACCTGTCAGAACATCTGTCCAAACAAGTAGGTTCTCTCATGACTGTTTGCAACTTTTCATAAAATGTGACAAACACTACAGAGAAATGGAGAGGGAGCAGGGTAATGGAAAGGGTAGAGGAAAGGATTTTAAAGAGTTTTCATGAAAAGTTGAGTCTGTTAATAAGACAGGCTAGGAGCATATGTTGAAAGCTATTGCTTACAGGGATTTGCCAGGATTTACATTGATGACCTATCCTCATGATTTTGCATATAACTCACCTGAATGGAACCAAACAAATTCCATTGACTATAATGGGGTCACTTCAGTTTCCGTTCAGGAGTCTGCTTTTTCAGCAGAGAAATAAGTCCCCCATGCAAGGCTTTTCCCCTTTTTCATGGAATCTGGGATGGAGGTCCTGACATAGATGTAAACAAGGCCTTGTAGACCCGAAATCTGTCTTTTAAGAAGGAAATGCAATGAGATAACACAGGCCCTTTGAAATATGGAAGCAAATATGGCTGACATGCAGATGGCATATTGATATCATACAGATAATATAGGGCTGCATCTATATTTTGAACACCCACCAAAAACTTTAATGAGCGTTTTCTATCCCCAAAATAGATTAAAGTAGTGCGTGCTGCTTCTTTAAAACACAGATGTATTTTATATGCCCTTATGAATAGACACATAAAAACCATTGAATTTGTTTAGCACACCTATGAACCTGTATGTTCAACTTGCCTGTGTAAAATAGTCCATAGTCTCCCTAAGTGATGTGGCTGCAGTTTGGTCTCCAGGCTCTAATTACAACTCTGGATTTTCAGGTTTTGAGCAGTGGTTACCTACTGTATTACACAACACTGCAGGGCACATTTACTAAGGGACTTGCAACACTTTCAGATGTAAAAAGTGTTGCGAGACCCCTTTTCTGTCCAACCATGCAACAAAATTTTGTCATGTGGCCTGTTTTGTGCTGTTTACGCCAGTTGGGCATAATAGGGGCAGGGTAGGTGTGTGCCTGGGGCCTTGCCGGGGCTGGGACTCCAATCCCCGGCAAATTTACTTACATTTGCAACTGGGAACAGGCGCAAATGTAAGCTAAAAACTGGCTGGCGTAGTTTTAACTCCAGGCATACTGACTGCCACAGATGCGCCTAATTTATGACTTGGTGCACACCTCGTCATAAATTAGATGGATCTTACGGCAGCGCAGAGGGAAAAACTAATACTATCCGGTCTTAGTAAATGTGCCCCTGCAAGTTTTACTCTCATTCTGTATTGACACTGAATGTTTGTACTTCCTTTATTTCAGAACCGATGTCGGTAAATTCTCTGCAGATCGGTGATGTGACCTCGTCTTCTGTGTCTCTGACTTGGAGTAAACCTGATGAGTATCAGACGTCTTACAGCTACAGAGTCCAGACCCATCTCACCTCACCATCAGAAATGATAAATGATACAATAGTGAGAAGTGAATCAGCGACAATAATGAATCTGACAGCAGGAGAAACATATAAATTCATGGTGTATACCAGAGCTGCCGATGGCATCACTGAATCAAAACCGGCGTCACAATCTACCTGCACAAGTAATACCAATGTGTTCACAGTATGCCAATTTATGTAAATATGATGAAAATTGTTTTCTACTGAATTTCTTTATAGAAAATTGGCAGCGACACTTACATCCTGTCAAGTGCCCATCCCCTTTATCTGCCTCTATAATTAATCCAGCTTAACTATGCCAATTTATGTAAATATGATGAAAATTGTTTTCTACTGAATTTATTTATAGAAAATTGGCAGCGACACTTACATCCTGTCAAGTGCCCATCCCCTTTATCTGCCTCTATAATTAATCCAGCTTAACTATGGAGGTCAAAGGGGTTCTCCAGGAAGTAAGAAAATGAAAAAAAAAAATTATATTACTTTATCAGAAATATATTCCCAAATACTTTTCATTAGTTATAATGGCTCATTTTGTCTGGGGAGCAATCATTAGCAGAAATAAAATGGCCACCGTCCTATTAGTAGACACAAAACCTGTCCTAATCACACAGCAGGACAAGTTACTTCACAACACTGAGCTACAGAGCTGCCTCATCCTCCTCTCTGCTCTGCCTGTCAGGGATTATGATCTTGAATACAATTGATGAGATCTTCATCTGAATCTGTGTAGGAATTCATGAGGAGACATGAAGTACAGAGAGGACGGACAGGACAGGCTGTGGTAATTGAGACTGTACACAAGAGCTGTTTCTCATTAGCCACATCTCCACCTATCTGTCCTCTCTGTACTTCATGTCTCATAATCCCTGATAAGCAGAGCAGAGATGAGGATGAGGCAGCTCTTTAGCTCAGTGTTCTGAAGTAACTCATCCTGTTATGTGATTAGGACAGGTTTTGTATGTACTAATAGGGCGGCGGCCATTTTATTGCTCCTTATTATTGCTACCTAGACGAAACGAGCCATTACAACTAATGAAATGTATTTGGGAATATATTTATAATAAAGTAATATTTAAGTATTTTCAGTGATTTTATTTTCTTAATTCCCAGAGAACTTTTTTAAGCAGTATATCTCTGTAGTGGCTGACATGACACAATGGGATACACTGTGACATGTATTGTGTGACAGCAAGTTTCAGAATAGTGATTTGGCTGTAAATAGGCAACCAAACTGCAGAACAATCACAGGCAGGTGGCAGTGGCACAAGACGTGTACTATGTCGCATGCAATTTAAAACCTGCAACCAAAAATCCAATTGTGTTGGATTTTGTGCAACTTGCACATCACAGTGTATTGCATGGTGACCACACTGACAATCATAAGAAGTGATTTGCCATGTGACAACGTGATGTCACTGTGTAGCCCTAGCCATAAGTTGACACTAGCACTGAACACACAAATAGGTCCTCAATTTTAAATACTTGGATAACCCCTTTCAGTGTTGCATAACCAAAGGTGCATTTAGATGCTGTGAGGAACAGCCGATTTGTTGTAAATGAAGGATTTCTTCCTGACAATTCGCTGTTTGTTAAGAGGAGGTTGAGGCCCTGCATTTAGATAGAGCAATCATCTCCACAGTATAAGGACAAGCAACCCTTGCTGCTATCACTCATCATCATACAAAATCACTGTTCCTGGACAGCAGAGTGCTGTTTAGACAGCACGATCTGCTTCCCAGGAACGAGTATTAAGGTGTCTGCTCCTACGAGCTAAACGCTTGTTCATTTGGTCATTTGTGCTCCTTTACAAAGGCTGATTATCAGGAACAAGCGTTCATAGGAACATTCTTTCTAGATAATCAGCACAAACTTCAGGCCTTGTAAATGTGGCGTAACCAGTCTATAATTTGTGATATTCTCAGCTCCTGGACAAGTTTCCAGCCTCTCACTGAACAATTACAAGTCGGTTGATTTTCTTGGAGCAACATGGAAAAAACCTGAAGGAAAAGTGGATAATTATACCGTCAGTCTAACAGGAGCTGTGAATAAGACAATACCAACTATAACTACACAAGTGAATTTCATAGGATTACTGCCCGGAAGAGAATATACAGTCACCGTACAGACAGTCAGTGAGAACTGCAGCCAGATGTCTTTTCCAGTGACAGAGGCCACATGTGAGTATGATCAGGATCTGCTTAATGGTGACTCGGATCATCATCCTTCACCTCTGTTACTGTCACTTTTCCCTTATACGTCATGTGCTTATACGTTCTCACCTGTCTGTATTGTTGTTTGTGCAGATCCAACCCAACCTGGAAAGTTATCCCTTATCAGCATTGAAACTAAGAATCTGACGTTATCTTGGACAGAGCCAGTATATATGACCGGTGTGACTAAGTCATATAATATAAGCTATGGGATGTTCCCATCAACTAACATAACTGTGACCAGCAACGCAACAAATGTCACCCTTCAGAACCTGAAATCAGGGACTAATTACATCATTACTGTGGTCACAGTTGGAGTCCGGGGGTATCCGAGTTCACCTGTCAGCACATCTGTCTATACAAGTAGGTTCTCTCATGACTGTTTGCAACTTTTCATAAAATGTGACATACACTACAGAGAAATGGAGAGGGAGCAGAGTAATGGAAAGAAAAGGGTAGAGGAAAGAATTTTCATGAAAAAATTCTAGGAACATATTTTAAACGTTACGTCTTAAAGGGAACCTGTCACCTCCAACAAACATCCCAAGTCGGTTACCGTGACTTGAAGCAAGGAGGCCGCTGCCTACGTGACTTCAAGCCTGACTAGAGAAGCGCGCCGGAAGGGGATTAAAGAATGTTTTTACAGCTTCTGCTTCTCTGCCTGCAGGAAGAAAATGATCTTTACAAACATGCTGCTGGCTACTCTAAGGTACTGCTGCCGGCTTGGGATGTTTGTTGGAGGTGACAGGTTCTCTTTAAAGAATGTCATTGGAGAACACAACATCATGGATATATCCCCAAATGCCACTAGAAAATATGCTTTGGCCCAGCTCAGGTGGTCCACAGACACTGGATCAACCAGTTTTTTCTGAAGGTCTCGATGCTTTTTCTATTTTCTTTTCCCACTTTAGTGGAAACCCCTGTGAGTGCATCCCTCGGTACCTCACTGGTCATCCAGTCCACCCTCCCTTACTGCATCCGTAGTGGAATGCTGGTATTTCCCTCATGTGCGAGATTATCGAAGGGGTTACCCTGTGGTGCCTCTAGGTGCAGAACAGCGAGTATGTTCCTCCTTCTGTTAGCTTAGGTTTCCCTACGCCTCTTTCATGCCTTTTTCTCTGCTCCCGGGTCCATCCCCTCCTAGTCTGTGGGCCTTTCACCATCCCAGGATCCAACTTTCTCGCTTGTTATCATTGGGGGGCACAGTACCGTGGGTATAGCTTGCTGCTGCCACTAGGAGGCGACACTAGTCTAGAACTGTTAACTCCTCCCCTGCAGGCTATACCCCCTCCAGCCAGTAGAGAGAATATCAGTTTTAGCTTAGTGTCCGTAGGAGGCAGACCTCCGTGCCTTAAGCAAGGTGGTTTCTTCGTTTGATTTTAGATTTTTCCTTTTTCCCTTTTAGGTTTGGGAAACAGAGTTTCCCAGCCTCTCTGTTATCCCGGGGGGCAAGGCTGGTGTCGGATTCCCTCACCGCTCAACCTCCCCATAGAAGCAAAGGAGGAGCCAGGGTAGCCCAGTTCCCCTGCTTCCCGCCAGCCAAAGGGTCACCTAAGGCCGCCAGAATGCAAGACCCTTCCGCCATTCCAGACTCCTGCCACTCCGGTGCCAGCTGCCGAGGAGGTGACCCTGCTGGAACACGTGACCCTGCGGGTCCACTTAGGGAGGGTGAAGAGAAGAGGATGAAAATGGGGTAAGTAAACCGGAGTTAAGTATCCCCCCCTGGACCCCCCTTCCCCCGCTCATCCATCCAATACAAGGGTCCCATCCCATAATAATGGCAGCACGGTTGGGGGACTTACAGGGTTAATTATGCACTGGGCCGGCTGGTTGTCATTGGCAGCAGTATTCCCATGCAGCAAATCAGGGGTTAATGGGGCTCATACTTGGCGGGCCGCATCGCGCCGCCATCAGCATCCAAGATCCTGAACGAGCCCCCAACTGAAGGGGGTTAATTCATTTTTGCCAGCCCGTGCTTGCAAACGGGGCTGGCACACGGCATCTCCGCGCCACCCGATACTCTTCTTAGGCGCGCGCTAACCCGAGACGGGTAGTGCCACCTTTACATTCCGCCGGACGGGTTCGGAGGGCGGCGTCCGGCCACACATTAAAATTGAGGCCGAGGACGCTACAGGAAGTAGGCCGCATATAGCCCCGCCTGAAGGGAGGGCTTACAATGCCCGCCGGAATACGGGGGCAGAGCCTCTTTCTCCCGCACTTGGTCGACCATCTCCTCACCAAACGGAACCTGCTGCACGGCGCACTGGTGGGACAGTTAACAGTTAACCCCTTGCCTCTTGGCGATCTGGTAAAACAGTTAACCCCTTCCAGCCTGGAGTCTAGGCAGCGGGTTTAGGACCAGCCATGTCCAAACCAAACTGAGCACCCTGCAAGCCGTTTACTACTCATTATGATGAGTGTACTGAATGCAAAACTAAGTACCCTCGCTGTACGGCATGCGCTGCTCCCAGTCAGATTCTGCCCTCCCAGCCCACGCAGCCGGCTGACCGCCCTATAACCGTTACTCCGGACTGGGCACTTGCCCTTATGGGTCGTTTGGTTGATAACGCTCCACCTATGCAGGCCGCACTTACCGCGGCCGAGCATTCTAGGGGCAGACATGCTCAAAAACGGCCTAGAGCAGGACATCTCTCCTCCTCTGAAGCCTTGGCATCCCCTCCCCCAGATGGGTCACGCTCAGACACATCCTCCCTCCTTGTTGAGGTTCTGTCTGATGGGGAAATTGGGGAATCAGACTCTAATCTGGATGTGGAACAATCTTCCAGGATTGCTTCCATGGTAGACAGTTTGGTCACAGCGGTCCAGGACACTTTCCAATTACAAGTTGCCTCTCCCTCCACAGGTAGTCAAGGGGTGTCATTTCTTAGATCCAAATGTACTCAGAAGTCCTTTCCGCTGCACGATGACTTTTCGGTAGTCATTTCAAAAGCATGGGACCGGCCTGATCGTCGCTTCACCACCTCTAAGCGACTAGATCTGCTCTACCCTTTTTCAGCAGACTCAGTGTCTAAATGGTCCTCTCCACCGAAGGGAGGTCCAAGCACTCCTTCCGCACTAAAGCCTCAAACGCTCGTTCCAAAGAAGGAAGGGTCAGTTCGCCCGGTCTTAGACCTCAAGTTTCTGAACCGGTTCCTCCGGACTCAACATTTCAGAATGGAGTCCCTTCGCTCCGTGATTGCTTCACTGGACCGAGGCAAATTTCTTTCCTCATTTCTTTCCTTTCAGAAATCCAGGACACGTACTTACACGTCCCCATTGCCCCGGCGCATCAGCAGTTTCTCCGCTTTGCCATAGGCTCCCTTAATTACCAGTTGGTCGCCCTTCCCTTTGGTTTGGCGCCGGCGCTGTGAGTCTTCACAAAAGTACTCGCTCCCCTCCTTGCCTTGCTTCTTTTCAGGGGCATCACTATGGTTCCTTACCTGGACAACATTCTGGTCAAGGCGTCGATACTGCAAATCACTCTGGGTGGCTGGTAAACTTCCACAAGTCTTCGCTTCATCCCTCCAGACGGATCACCTTCCTGGGACGGATTCTCGACATGGAAGCGGCACGTGTCCGCCTCCCTCTGGACAGGCATCTAGCCCTCCTTCGGTTGATCGCCTTCTTCTTCAGCACAAACGTCCCTCGATTTGCAGTTGCATGCAAGTCCTGGGGTTAATGGTAGCCTCCTTCGAGGTGGTTCCATTGGCGCAATTTCACTCCTGCTCCTTTCAGCAGTCAATTTTATCATCTTGGGACATATCTCCGGACTCCCTGGACAGTCACATAGTGTTGTCCCCGGAGGTGCGTTCGGCCCTTAGCTGGTGGCTAGTGGCCCCAACAGTACTGTCCGGGAAGTCCTTCCTCCCGGTCTAATGGACGGTCATCACCACCGATGCCAGTCTCCAGGGGTGGGGTGGAGTTTTCCCACCTCAAAAAGTTCAGGGCGCATGGTCTCTATCAGAATCCTAACCGCCCATCAACATCCTGGAACTCCGGGCCATTAACCTGTCCCTCCTTCATTGGACCCCCCTCCTGAGAGGCCGGCCGATCAGAATCCAGTCTGACAACGCCACGGCTGTGGCATATATAAATCACCAGCGCGGAACCCGCAGCCAAGCGGTGATGGAGGAGTTGGCCAAGATCCTGCAATGGGCAGAGAAACATGTGCCAGCTCTTTCAGCGGTCTTCATCCCGGGAGTGGAGAATTGGACAGCGGATTACCTCAGTCAGACGACCGTGGACCCGAGGGAGTGGTCTCTGCATCCGGAGGTATTCGAGGCGATCTGTCTCCGTTGGGGTCGACCGGATGTGGACTTGATGGTGTCCAGGCTCAACCACAAACTTCCAGTCTTCTTCTCACGCACAAGGGACCACAAGGCATATGCCATAGACGCGTTGGTAGTGCCATAGGACGGATTCGCCCTGCTGTATGCATTCCCTCCCATTCCTCTCCTACTCCGGCTCTTGCGCAAAATCCAGACGTAGTGCATCTAGACGATCCTCATCGCGTCAGATTGGCTCTGTCGAGCGTGGTACTCCGACATAATCCTTCTTCTGGGAGATGTACCATGGCCCCTCCTGCTCAGGGATGATCTTCTCTCTCAGGGGCCTGTCTTCCACAAGAATTTACAGTCGCTTCGTTTGACGGCGTGGCTGTTGAGACTGCCATTCTGAAGAAGCGAGGATTCCCCGACGAGGTGATCAGCACCATGATCAGGGCCAGGAAGCCGGCATCGTCCAAGATTTATTATATGACTTGACTTTCTTTCCTGCAGTTTTGCGAGGAACGTAACCTTCCCCTTATGCGGTTCTCGCTGCCCACCGTTCTTTCCTTCCTGCAAGCAGGTTTGAACTTAGGTCTTGCCCTTAGTTCCCTGAAAGGTCAAGTCTCTGCGCTGTTGATTTTTTTCCAGCACCCCTTGGTCTTGAAGGGCCCGGTTAAGACCTTCCTTCAGGGGGTGGTTCACACTGTCCCCCCGTATCGTCATCCTGTCCCCGCGTGGGACTTAAACCTCGTACTTGGAGCACTACAATCGACCCCCTTTGAGCCTCTCCACTAAGTGTCGCCCTGTTTGCTCTCCTGGAAGGTGTCATTCCTAGTGGCTATCACGTCCATTAGGCGGGCTTCGGAATTAGCAGAACTTTCTTGTAAGGAGCCCTTTCTAATTCTGCACCAGGACAAGGCGGTGCTTTGCCAGATACCTTCTTTTCAGCCGAAGGTAGTCTCGGCATTTCATCTTAACTAAGATACTGTTCTCCCTTTGTTTTGCCCTTCTCCATCAAATCCTCAAGAGCATGCTCTCCATCGGCTTGACGTGGTGCGGGCACTGAAGATTTATTTATTCATCACAAGCTCCTTCTGGCATACGGACGCCTTGTTCGTCATTCCTTAAGGCCCTTGCAAGGGCTTGGTGGCCTCCAAGGTGACGATTGCTAGGTGGATTCGTTCAACCATCATCGAGGCGTACCACTCCCGGGACAAGGTTCCACCCCTTAGCGTCATGGCTCATTCAACCAGGGCGGTTGGCGATTCTTGGTCTCACTGTCACCGGGCTTCGGCTCTCCAACTATACCAGGCGTCAACTTGTTCCTCCTTGCACACGTTCACCAAGTTCTACCAAGTGCTCTCTTTCGCATCGGCAGATGCTGCCTTGGGCCGCAAGCTCTTGCAGACGGCAGTGTCCTGAGCTTCTATGAGGGTGTTTTTTCCATGGGTGTGGGCTTCTCCCTCCCCGTGGACTGTTTTGGGATATCCCACAGTCCTGTGTCCCCCAATGATAACGAGCGAGAAAACGAGATTTTTGTGGACTCACCTGTAAAATCTCTTTCTCGTTGAGTTTTTATTGGGATACACAGCACCCACCCAGTATGGATATTTCCTTTTGACGCTAATGTTTAGCGATAGGTTTGTCAGGTGCGTCCTCAGTTTGGTTCGGACCACAGGCGTTTGTTGCGTATTTTTATTCTTCTTGTTTCGGTTTCTTTCTCCTACTACTGCTTGGGCATAAACTGATATGCTCTTTCCTGGCTGGAGGGGGTATAGCCTGCAGGGGAGGAGTTAACAGTTCTAGCCTAGTGTTGCCTCCTAGTAGCAGCAGCAAGCTATACCCACGGTCCTGTGTCCCCCACAGGAGTCCACAAAAATCTCGGGTTTTTTTGGCCTCGCCTTTTTTCCTTCCCTACTTAAGTTCCTGACTCCTGCAGGGACTAGACTGTGCTATTTCCCTATATGTTCCTGGGGCCCCTGGAACTTTTTAGTTTTTTCTCCAGAAAGCCTTCTGACCTGACCTGCTCCTTTCTTCATTGCTCCACTCTTGCCTTGATGTCCCGATATCTCAGGCCGCCAGCAGTGCCTCATTCCCAGCTGGGACTTCAACTTGAGACCCAGGCTGCTCACTCTGTCACGCTTTTTCCTGGACTTTTTTCTTCGGTGCTTCCCTGCCTTGATCACTTCCTGGGAGGGGTCTGCTTGCCTTCCAATCCTGTTTCAATCACGGCCTTATTCCTCGGCTGCCATTCCTATGCCTCTCCCTTCAGTCATCTGCTCGTGGGTCCAGCACTAACTGATGAGCCTTCCATCTCTCCTGTAGCTGCTGCAGCACTTCTTCAGGAACACAGCATCTAGTGGTAGCCTTTTTTGACCCACATGTTTTAGGGAAAACTCCCAAAGACCACAAGCCCCGGGGTCACTACCTACTTTACGTGCTTCTGCTATAATACAGATTGCCATGCGGACAGCCTGACCTTGTCTGTACCCAATCCCTTGGGCCTAAAGTCTCCCAGGATGCCCCAGTCCATCCCCAAGTTGGTTCCTCCTAAATTGGCCTTTTCCCTCTCCCAAACCATAGGTAACCTTGCCTGGCTCTCTCAATTCCAAGTCTGCTTTTGTTGCAGTTGGCTCGGTTTGCCGAGTAGGCAGCAGCAGCCAATTCCATAATAGCAGCCAGTTCCGTGAGCAGCAGACATGGCATCTAAAAAGGTACTTATAACTCTCCCCCTCCTAGTCGAAAAGCTTTTCAGTATTGGCTTGGAAGAGGTTATCTCAGAGGACACAGGAGGTAAGAGTTCCCACATACCTCAGAACCATTCCTGTTGCCACACCTCTTTGGTAACAAATTCCCAGATGTTTTATTCCTTTCAAGACTCTTCGTCCCGTCATGATTAAAAATCTTCCTGTCTGTCTTTCAAGGACAAACCTTCCTGGCATGCCCGCCCTAAACCTTTCAAGTCCCTTTCCAGCAAATCCTCTACTGCATGAAGGCCTTCCCCCACGTGAGTCACTTTCCTGGAGATTGTGTCATCAGGATACAAAATAGAATTTTATGTCTCCCTCCAGAAGATTCTCCATGTCACCGCTGCCTCAGTCTTCATCTTTGCAGCTGCCTTTTTCAGGTCATTCATTCTCTTTGCACACTAGGTGTGATTGTACCCGTGCCTGCTTCCGAACATTTTTAGTGGTTCTACTCCAACCTCTTCATGGTTTCCAAAAAGGACAGCTTTCTGCCCCATGCTAGACCTGAAAACCCTTAATTGGTTTGTCCGGGTCCACCACTTTTGTATGGAATCCCTCAGATCAGTGGTGGCATTCCTGGAAATGGGCAATTTACACATTCTCATTTGATAAGAATTGGCTTAAATAAGTGTTTATTACCTCTCAGTTGGTTGAAAGTGAAAGTACCAGTTACACAGTCAGACTACATGCACACGACCGTACGTGGTTTGCGGTCCGCAAATTGCGGATCCGCAAAAAAAAAAGTAACAATGTCTAAAACGGACAAGAATAGGACATGTTCTATTTTTTTTGCGGGGCAATGGAACGGACATGCTGATGCGGTCAGCACACGTTGTGCTGTCCGCATTTTTTGCGGACCCGTTGAAATTAATGGGTCTGCATCCTATCCGCAAAAAAAATGGAACGGACACGAAAACAAACAACGTTCGTGTGCATGTAGCCTTAGAAAAACAGTTAACCCTTTGTGACTGAACAGCTCAATATTTTTAATAAAGGCCAGACCTCAGCAGCTACAGGCCGGTAGCACTGACCTCACACTTGATGAAGACCTTCAAGAGGCTGGTTCTTAACCATCTTCGCCCCCTGGTGAGGTCTTCATTAGATCCACTGCAGTTTGCCTACCAGCCTGGCATCAGGTTGGATGATGCCATCATCTACCTCCTACACCGAGCTCTAACTTACCTGGAGAGGCCTAGAAGCACTGTGAGGATCATGTTTTTATATTTCTCCAGTGCTTTTACCACCATCCAACCTGGACTTCCGAGGGACAAGCTGGAGATGGCAGGAGTGGACCACCACATGTCACATTGGATACTTGACTACCTCACAGAACACCCACAGTTTGTTAAATCTCAGGGTTGTGTCTCTGACAAGCTGATCTGCAGTACAGAGGCACCACAGGGAACGGTGCTGGC
This sequence comes from Bufo gargarizans, assembly GCF_014858855.1. Classification (NCBI taxonomy): domain Eukaryota; kingdom Metazoa; phylum Chordata; class Amphibia; order Anura; family Bufonidae; genus Bufo; species Bufo gargarizans. The sequence goes on along the minus strand of NC_058089.1, from coordinate 9,151,819 downwards.
ACCGTTCCTCTTCACCCTCTACACTGCAGACTTCTCCATCAACTCCCCAGGCTGCCACCTACAAAAGCTCTCTGATGACTCTGCCATAGTCAGCCTTATTACAGGTGAGGACGACTTAGAGTACAGACAGGGGACACAGGATTATGTGGATTGGTGTCAGTGGAACCAGCTGCAGATCAACGCGGGCAAAACCAAGGAGCTGTTGGTGGATTTCCGCAGACACAGGCCCTCTGCTTTGGTTCCAGTGAATATACAGGGAAGGGACATTGAGGTGGTGGACTCTTATAAGTACCTGGGTGTTCACCTGAACAACAAATTGGACTGAAGCCATAACACTGATGCTCTTTTCAAAAAGGGTCAGAGCAGACTCTATCTGTTGAGGAGACTGAGGTCCTTTGGAGTGCTAAAGACCTTCTTTTACTCAGTGGTGGCATCAGCCATATTCTATGGTGTGGTTTGTTGGGGGAGCAGCTTATCTGTGGCTGAGAGACCGAGATTAGATAAGCTCATTAAGAAAGCCAGCTCTGTCCTAGGTTGTCCCCTTGATCCAGTGCAGGAGGTGGGTGAGAGAAGAACTCTAGCAAAATTAACATCACTGTTAGACAATGTCTCCCACTCCATGCACGAAGCTGTTATGGAGCTGGAGAGCTCCTTCAGTGACCGACTGTTGCATCCTAGGTGCACGAAGGAACGTTATCAGAGGTCCTTCCTCCCAGTAGCGGTTAGGATTTATAACCACCACTGTTCGTCCGTCTCCAGCCGCGCTCCACTAATTTAGGCCCCGGCTTTTCGGGCCTACTAGGCCGCAACTCTCCGCCCACTTTCTGACTTCCCGGGCTTGCTCCGTCACCTCCCCTCTGTGGGGGGAGCCTGGGAGGGGCCTCTCCTGCCTACCAATCCAGCTCCAGGTTCCCTGCTCTCTCTCAGAGGGGCGGTTCTTCCTCCGGCTGTCGGCTCCTGCTATCTTTGGGTCGCCATCTTCTGCTCTCCTGCTTGGGGTGCGCTGCACTGCTCCTGGGGTCTGGTAGGCAGCCTCTGGCTGAATTTCTCTGCAGGCTCCTTCCCCCCCCCCCTTCCCCTCTCAATTGCTGCATTCTCCTGCAGCGCTGCCACCTGATCAATAGCTGCTGCAGCACCTCTTGGGAGCGTGGCATCCGGGGACAGATAGGACAGCCCTGCTCCTCTATGAGGGCCTCCTCTCCCAGCCTCCCTATCGGATTGCTAATTATTTCATGTGCGTCCGTTGTCTATGGAGTTTTCCATGTGGTCGCCTTGACCCCCCGGGGTCTATCCTGCAGATGGGCCACGCTCACGCTCAGATACAGGGTCACGCAAGGAGTAGCCCACGGACCAACCTCGGGTGGTCTCAACTAGCTTCCACCCCTCCTCGGCATCCTCAGGTCGCCCCAGGACAGGCCTGAGGCTGGTGACGAAGCCTTCTCTGTCAGTTGCCTCTGGGGACACCTCTGCACCGATTCCCTCGGAACAGAGCATCAGGCGGTCTTCCACCATGCAGAATCCCTCTGTGTGGTCAAGTCAAACGTGCATGGTGGTACCTACCCTACCCAGGTTTGGTGCTCCTCTAGTGGACTTTCAGATGGCGCTCTCCTGCCTGCACAGGTAATTACCGCACAGGTAAGGCAGCCGTCACCGTGCTTAGCAACTGGGACACCTACGCGGTGTCTCTGGTACGTACGCCCTCGTAGGCTTTACACAACAGACCTTCCTCGTAGGCTGTACACGACAGACTGGTTCCCCTATCCAGGGGCTATGTTCTAGGCAAGCTGATAATTCAGGCAAACGCCTCTTGTAGGGTTGGTAACCCTTCTCGGCCTCTAAAGGTTCTTTTGTAGTGCATGTACCAGAGAATACAGGCCGGCTTCTATTGCCGTGGCGATTACATCTGTCTGTTTCCAGCCACCTTGTTACTTTCATAGGTAGAGTTCCTACACCTACTCCAGATGCTGTAGCCATTACTCCTGGCTGGCTCTATGGTGTTCCATGCGGCACTATTTCCCCCTACCGGGCGAGATATACAGGCCGCCTTCAATTGCTGTAGCAATTGCACCTGTCTGTTTTCAGCCACCTTGCTCCCTTCATGGGTAGAGTACCTACACCATCTCCTGATGCTGTATCCAATATCCCTGGCGGGCTCTATTGTGTTCCGTGCGCCACTATTTTTCCCTTTCTGGCGAGCTATGAGGCCACTCAATTGCTGTCGCAATTGCCTCTGTTTGGTTCTAGTGGGCACCAGGCTGCCACCTTGCTCCCTTCATAGGTAGAGTACCTTCACTATCTCCAGAGGCTGTTGCCGTTGCTCCTGTCTGGCCTTATGGTGTACCCTGCGGCACTATTTCTCCCTTATTGGACGAGATATTGAGGCCACCTTGTATTGCCGTGGCCACTGCACCTACCTCATCATAGTGTGCACCAAATAGCCATCTTACTCCCTTCTTAGGTAGATTCCTGCACCGTCTCTGATGCTGCAGCCGTTACACCTGTCTGGCTCTATAGTGTACTATGCGGCCCTGTTTCTCTCTTTTCAAGCGAAATAGAGGGCCTCCTTCAGTTGCCATTGCACTTACTTAATTGTGGTGTGCACCTGTCGTTCTTTGTGGTACAGTGCGGCCCTATTTTCCCCTTCCCGAGCGGAATATAGGTACCATTGCTAACGTGGCAGCCGTTGCACTTCTCTGGTCCTAGGGTGCACCATGCGGCCACATTGCTCTAATCTTGGATCTAGTACCTCTACCATCTCCAGATGCTGTACCCATTGCACCTGTCTGGTTGTATCTCTGCACTACACAGCCGTATTTCTACGTTACGGGTTGAGGACCTGCTTCCTCCAAATGCGGTCGCATTCCCGGATGCTGTGGCTTTGTTTCCACTCTCCTTAGAGTGCAACATGCAGCCCCGTTACCTCGGTTTTAGGCGGGTATTTTTAGTACCCACGTGCTGGGCCCTATGGTGCAATCTGTGGCCCATACAGTCTCTGTATTTCTGGGTGCTTCCTTCCCCGGGCTCTAATCTGTGCTGCGGATGTAGGTTACTTCCCTTTTTGGTTCTTCCATACATCTGCCACTCCGTTACTGTCGTGCTCCTTGTACTTTTTCAAGGCACTGTCCACAATGGTCATCCTGGTTCAGCATGTACATGGTAACCATATCTGACAGGGGTCAGCGACATTATCCTCACTGGACGTCCTAACTGATGAGTCAGGGACAGAACCACTGAGCGCCACACACCTGAGGTGAATTTTCTGCTGATTGCTATGGCATTGGACAGGGTTCCGTAGTTCCTTCTGGGTCCGGGTGTTCCCTTATATTCTCTGCTTAGTTGTACTATCTAACAGAGGGCAGTCCCCTTGGACCTTGCTATTGTCTGCGCCTGTCTGGTACTTTCTCCCCCTGGGAGTCTTCTGTATGTCGGTCGCAGCTGGTTTCTACTTTTCGTGTAGTCACACCCTTTTCTTTTATAGCGACTTCTCCATTCCTTATGCATATGGGTGTCTGTTGTTTTAATGGTACAACCCAAGCTGCTGTACTTGCCTTCCCCGGGACAATGTATGCCGATTGCTAGCCTCTATTCTTAGAATGGCTAGTTGTCCATGGCCAATTCCTTCCCCTATGGTGGTTCTTTTAATTTTTTCTTGGATATTCTGGTTTTTGTTGTCCTCTGGTTCAGTTCCTGGTTCCTTGTGAGCCCATAGCAGGTACTCCTTTCTGCATTCCTTGTCCCCGTTCATTTGACCACACAGATTCTGTATGATAATCGTTGTTTGGGAGGGGCCTGGGTTGATTGTTCCCCTTGTGGGTTCCAATAGCCTTGTGGACCTCTTGCGATTCGTGTCTATCTTCCCATCCTCCCACGTCAAGTACCTGGTATTGAGTGGTTTAGTGCTATGGTTTGCATTTCCACCTTATGGTCTCCTTTGGGAGGGACTCCCTCCTGTTTGTAGAACCTTCCTCCTTAGACTGATGGGGGAACTCTCCTTCTACTCCCATGTCCCTCAGTCCAGTGTGTTCCTGCTGAGATTTCCTGGGCCTGCATCTCCCTGATACTTCATTTGGCCGGGGTTTCTCCGGTCTTGCGCTTCTCAGTGATATTTTGTTATCAGAGGCTCGTTCCTCGTCTCCTGGTTTGGGGATGCAGGTCTTATCTTATCTTTTCTTTTTTCCAGGCCTTTACTTACAACCCCGTCCCTTTCCAAGGGTTGGCGGTTTCCCTTAGCGCCTTTTGGGGTTTTCTCCTTTCAATAGGACGCTTAACTTCATCACCTGCTTTGCGGTGGGGGGAGACCTGATCCCTTCATATGTGAGCCTTGCTATGGCTTCCCTCACTCCAGTGTGCCCTTGCTAAGATATCCTGGGCCTGCATCTGGTCCCCTTTTTTCCCTGATACTTTGTTTGGCCAGAGTTTCTCCGGTCTGGCGCTTCTCAGCGATATTTTGTTTTCAGAGGCTCGTTTCTCGTCTCCTGGTTTTGGGATGCAGGTCTTATCTTTTCTCTTTTCCTGGTTTTTACTTACAACCCCCTCCCCTTCCAAGGGTTGGCGGTTTCCCTTAGCGCCTTTGGGATTTTTTCCTTTCAATAGGGCGCTTAACTTCTTCACCTGCTCAGTGAGCCTTGCTATGGCTTCCCTCACTCGTTTGGCCTTCAGTGATTTCATGTTCTCTTGCTCCCCTGGCCTGTCGGGGGTTGGCCCCAGGGTGTTTGTGCTTTCGCCTGAGACAATTAGAATGTTAGGTAGCTCCAATACTCGGTGCTGTCCTACTTTCTCTCCAGCCTTCGGCTGAGCTGGGTGTTCCCCTTTGCCTTCTTCTTGCATTTGGATCGTTCTCCCAGGCATTTGCCCTGGGGTGCTGGCAGTCTTCATTGTGGCTTCCTTGGGGTTTCTCCCTTGTTATGAGGCTTCTTGCCTATTCCGTGCTTTTCTCCTGTTGGGTCACATGGTTCTCCCGCACCTGTATACCCAACAGGTGGCATGGCTGTTCTTTTCCCACCCTCGGTGACTGCTTTGGGACGTCCCATGGTGCTGTGTCCCCCAATGCCATGCATGAGAAAATTGGATTTTTCGTACTCACCGTAAAATCCTTTTCTCGTAGTAGGCATTGGGGGACACAGATCCCACCCTATGTTTTCTACTTACGCTTCTCCGGGCTGGTCTCTTGATCTTTCCCGGTACGGTAGTTGTTGGTTCCTTGCTTTTATTCTCTCTCCTACTGCTTTTGGTACAAACTGATCTGCCTAGTGCCTGTGGATAGGGTATAGCCCAACGGGGAGGAGCCAACACTTTTTTATGTCTAATGTCGCCTCCTAGTGGTAGTTGGACATATACCCATGGTGCTGTGTCCCCCAATGCCTACTACGAGAAAAGGATTTTACGGTGAGTACAAAAAATCAATTTTTTTTGCCAAAAATAAGTTAAATGCAATCATTAAAAAAAAATTACTCTAAAGGTGTATATAGCCTTTAACCGCCTCCGGACCGCCTAACGCAGGATCGCGGTGCGGAGGCGGTTGTCTCAGGCAGAGTCATGCGTCTGCGCGTCATATCGCGAGACGCGAGACTTCCTGTGAACGCGCGCACACAGGATCGGCAGGTAAGCGAGTGGATCTACAGCCTGCCACACTACACTACACCCCCCCCCCGTCACTTATTAACCCCTTATCAACCCCTGATCACCCCAAATAGACTCCCTGATCACCCCCCTGTCATTGATCACGCCCCTGTTGGGCTCCATTCAGATGTCCGTATGTGTTTTACGGATCCATGGATCGGATCCGCAAAACACATACGGACGTCTGAATAGAGCCTTACAGGGGGGTGATCAATGACAGGGGGGTGATCACCCCATATAGACTCCCTGATCACCCCCTGTCATTGATCACCCCCCTGTAAGGCTCCATTCAGACGTCCGTATGTGTTTTGCAGATCCGCGGATCCACGGATCGGATCCGCAAAACACATACGGACGTCTGAATGGAGCCTTCCAGGGGGGTGATCAGGGAGTCTATATGGGATGATCACCCCCCTGTAAGGCTCTATTCAGACGTCCGTATGTGTTTTACGGATCCACGGATCGGATCCGCAAAACACATACGGACGTCTGAATGGAGCCTTACAGGGGGGTGATCACCCCATATAGACTCCCTGATCACCCCCCTGTCATTGATCACCCCCCTGTAAGGTTCCATTCAGAGGTCCGTATGTGTTTTGCGGATCCACGGATCGGATCGGATCCGCAAAACGCATACGGACGTCTGAATAGAGCCTTACAGGAGGGTGATCAATGACAGGGGGGTGATCACCCCATATACACTCCCTGATCACCTTCCTGTCATTGATCACCCCCCTGTAAGGCTCCATTCAGAGGTCCGTATGTGTTTTGCGGATCCACGGATCGGATCTGCAAAACACATACGGACGTCTGAATGGAGCCTTACAGGGGGGTGATCAATGACAGGGGGGGGATCACCCCATATACACTCCCTGATCACCCCCCTGTCATTGATCACCCCCCTGTAAGGCTCCATTCAGACGTCCGTATGTGTTTTGCGGATCCACAAAACACGGACACCGCGGAACCGCAAAACACATACGAACGTCTGAATGGAGCCTTACAGGGGGGTGATCAATGACAGGGTGGTGATCACCCCATATAGACTCCCTGATCACCCCCTGTCATTGATCACCCCCCTGTAAGGCTCCATTTAGACATTTTTTTGGCACAACTTGTGTCAAAAAATAAAATCTCACATGAACTCACCATACCCCTCACGGAATCCAAATGTGTAAAATTTTTTAGACATTTATATTTCAGACTTCTTCTCACGCTTTAGGGCCCCTAAAATGCCAGGGCAGTATAAATACCCCACATGTGACCCCATTTCGGAAAGAAGACACCCCAAGGTATTCGCTGAGGGGCATATTGAGTCCATGAAAGATTGAACTTTTTGTCCCAAGTTAGCGGAAAGGGAGACTTTGTGAGAAAAAAAAAAAAAAATTTCCGCTAACTTGTGCCCCAAAAAATTATCTTCTATGAACTCGCCATGGCCCTCATTGAATACCTTGGGGTGTCTTCTTTCCAAAATGGGGTCACATGTGGGGGATTTATACTGCCCTGGCATTTTAGGGGCCCTAAAGCGTGAGATGAAGTCTGGGATCCAAATGTCTAAAAATGCCCTACTAAAAGGAAATTAGGCCCCTTTGCGCATCTAGGCTGCAAAAAAGTATCATACATGTGGTATCGCCGTACTCAGGATAAGTAGGGAATGTGTTTTGGGGTGTCTTTTTACATATACCCATGCTGGGTGAGAGAAATATCTCTCTATAATGACAACTTTCTATAAAAAAAATGGGAAAAGTAGACCTTTAGAGAGATATTTCTCTCACCCAGCATGGGTATATGTAAAAATACACCCCAAAACACATTGCCCTACTTCTTCCGAGTACGGCGATACCACATGTGTGACACTTTTTTGCAGCCTAGGTGTGCAAAGGGGCCCACATTCCAAAGAGCACCTTTAGGATTTCACAGGGCATTTTTAACACATTTGGATTTCAAACTACTTCTCACGCATTAGGGCCCCTAAAATGCCAGGGCAGTATAACTACCCCACAAGTGACCCCATTTTGGAAAGAAAACACCCCAAGGTATTCCGTGAGGGGCATGGCGAGTTCCTAGAATTTTTTATTTTTTGTCACAACTTAGCGGAAAATGATGATTTAAAGAAAAAAAAAAAATTCTTATAAAGTCTCATATTCCACTAACTTGTGACAAAAAAAATTAAATTCTAGGGACGGGTTTTTCTACTGTCTGGGCATTGTAGAACCTCAGGAAACATGACAGGTGATCACAAAGTCAGAGCTGCTTCAAAAAGCATAAATTCACATTTTTGTACCATAGTTTGTAAACGCTATAACTTTTACCCAAACCACATATTTATTTTTTTTTACCCAAACATTTTTTTTTTGTCAAAGACATGTAGAACAATAAATTTAGAGAAAAATGTATATATAGATGTCGTTTTTTTAAAAGAAAATTACAACTGAAAGTGAAAAATGTCATCTTTTTGCAAAACTTTCGGTAGCAGCAATGAAATACCACCAAATGAAAGCTCTATTAGTGAGAAGAAAAGGAGGTAAAATTCATTTGGGTGGTAAGTTGCATGACCGAGCAATAAACGGTGAAAGTAGTGTAGTGCAGAATTGAAAAAAGTGGTCTGGTCATTAAGGGGGTTTAAGCTAGGGGGGCTGAGGTGGTTAAAGTAGTGCATGCTGCGTTTTTAAAACGCACATGTATTTTATGCACCCTATGAATAGCTGCATTAAAAAATTTGGGTGGAAATTTATCATGAGGGTAATATTTGAGGTCAGTTTTGCTGGAGTCTGTGTTGGTGTACTTTATGCTGCATTTATCATATGTTGCACGTTGTTTGATAAATGTCTCATCCTTAAACCTAACACTTTGGTATAGAAAAGCTCCTCCAATTATCCTATTCCAGTGGTTACCTATTAGAGAACCCTGCAAGTTTTACTCTCATTCTGTATCAACACTGAATGTTTGTACTTCCTTTATTTCAGAACCGATGTCGGTAAATTCTCTACAGATCAGTGATGTGACCTCATCTTCTGTGTCTCTGACGTGGAGTAAACCTGATGAGTATCAGACGTCTTACAGCTACAGAGTCCAGACCAATGTCACCTCATCAGTATCAATAAATGATACAAGTGTGAAAAATGATACAATAGGGAGAAATGAATCAGCGACAATAATGAATCTGACGGCAGGAGAAACCTATACATTCATGGTGTATACGAGAGCTGCCGATGACATCACTGAATCGGACCTGGTGTCACAATCTACCTGCACAGGTAATACCAATGTGTTTAAAGTATGACATTCTGATGAAAAAAAGATAAAAATTGTTCTTCTCTCTAACTTTAATAATACTGAAATGTGGCAGAGACATTTACATCCTGACAAGCTCTATTGCCCCTTCTCTGCCTCAGTTTAACTACAGTTGTTAAGCAGTATATGGGTGCCTGCACACGGTCCAGATTTGTGTGCAGAAAATCTACATGAAATCCACACCAGAATTGCACATAAATCCACACTATTTACTGTGTTTTTTGGGGCGTTTTTTGTTGCTGAGTTTTGTGTGGCTTTTTGGGCTTTTTTTGTTTATGTGAGCAATCCAATTGAAGTCTATGGGGAAAAGTACTCTACAGAAGGTGCAGAACAAATGACATCCTGTGGATTTTAAAATTCACACAACAGGTCATTTCCTGCACCTAAGAAATGATGTATAGCTAAAGTAGCGAGGTAACATATTAGCCAGAAAAATCTATGTGATTTTTGTGTTAAAAAAAGATAAAAGTATTATAGCAGTGATACCTTTATTGGCTACCCAAATTTTTTTTAGGGCTCTTTCACACAAGCAGATCCCGTACGGGTAATCCACTGCGTGAAAGACAGCCAAGCCCCACTCTGGACAGCAGAGACACAAAGCAGTAACATGATTGATAATGCTCTGTGCCTCTCTGTGATCTTTTTACTACAAAATCACAGTGAGATAAAGTTGTCACTGTGATTTTGTAGCAAAAAGTTCATATAGAGGCACGGAGCATTATCAATCATGGTAATGCTCAGTGTCTCTGCTGTCCGGAACAGGGCTTGGCTCTCTTTCACGCAGCGGATTCCACGCATGGGATCCACTCGTTTAAAAGAGCCCTTAGGCCTGTTTCACACGGGCGTCATGTTTTTGACCCGGATAAGATGCGGGTGCGTTGCGGGAAAATGCACAATTTTTCTGCGCGAGTGCAAAACATTGTAACGCGTTTTGCACGCGCGTGAGAAAAATCGGCATGTTTGGTATCCAGACCCGAATTCGGGTTTGGGTTAGATGTTGTGTAGATTTTATTATTTTCCTTTATAACATAGTTATAAGGGAAAATAATAGAATTCTTAATACAGAATGCATAGTATAATAGGGCTGGAGGGGTTAAAAAAAAATAATAATAATAATTTAACTCACCTTGTGAAAGGGGCCTTAGGCGAGAATTCCGTGCAGGTGCAATGCGTTCACCGGTCCCTTTCACACGGGCGAGATTTCCGCGCAGGTGCAATGTGTGAGGTGAACGCATTGCACCCGCACTGAATCCGGACCCATTCACTTCTATGGGGCTGTGCGCATGACCGGTGATTTTCATGCATCACTTGTGCGTTGCGTGAAAATCGCAGCATGCTCTATATTGTGCGTTTATCACACAACGCAGGCCCCATAGAAGTGAATGGGGCTGCGTGAAAATCGCAAGCATCCGCAAGCAAGTGCGGATGCGGTGCAATTTTCACGCATGGTTGCTAAGATGACAGTTTATTCACTGTATTATTTTCCCTTATAACATGGTTATAAGGGGAAATAATAGCATTCTTTATTACAGAATGCTTAGTAGAAGGTCAATTGAGGGTTAAAAAAAAAAAATTAACTCAACTCCTCCTCTTGATCGCGTAGTTGCCGATCTCTTCTTACTTCTTTAATCATGAGCTGCTGGCTAAAGGACCTGTGGTGATGTCACATCACATGGTCCAATCACATGGTCCATCACCGTGGTGATGGACCATGTGATTGGACCATGTGATGAGCTCAGTGACGTCACCACAGGTCCTTTGACAGGTCCTGAACAAAGAACAGGAGACCGGCAGCTATGCGATCAATTGGAGGAGGTGAGTTAATTTTTTATTTATTTTTTAACCCTCAATTGACCTTGTACTAAGCATTCTGTATTAAACAATGCTATTATTTTCCCTTATAACCATGTTATAAGGGAAAATAATTACATCTACACAACCTTGAACCCAAACCTGAACTTCAGTGAAGAAGTTCGGGTCTGAGTACCACATTCAGTTTTTTATCACGCTCGTGCAAAACATATTGCACCTGCGCGATAAAAACTGAACAACGGAACGCAATCGCAGTCAAAACTGACTGCAATTGCGTAACTACTCACGCGGGTTTGCCGCAACGCACCCGGGACGCACCCGGACCTGATCCGGACACGCTCGTCTGCAAGGGGCCTTAGTTGTTTATTATTTTTTAGTATTTGTCTAATCTCCTTCACTTTGCCAGTACTGGATTACACTGTGGTTTTTCTGCCTGAAAGTTGAGTAATCCATATCATGTGCAGCCACCCTATCTCTACTTTCCAGACTGTCGGACATGACTCACTGCAGACATTAGAGAACGAGAAAGCAACTTGGCAGCAAATAATGCCATTACCTGCACCAAATTTAGTATTAGTTTAATTTGTCTAAATGTAAATTGGAATTGTTATTATCGATAATTTCACAATGAAATCAATATTTTTAGCGATTTAGCGTTACTGATGATAATAGATAATTGTAGTATTTCAAAATGTATATAGCAGTGGTCTCCTCCGCTACTGAGCAGGTGGTTGCCGGGTAGGAACGCTTCCCTTCTGAAAATCGCCTGCAGAATCTGTAGGTATAATAGGGCCCTTAATTTATCCTCTTCAGTAAAAAATAGTTCAAATTTTACACATATACAATTGCACATACTGTCTATGACATGGGTTTCATCACTGTGTAAAAAGTACTTATAGATATGTTGATGGGTTCAATAAATGAAACAATTCATTTAATATAATTACACAAGTTTTAATTTGCACTGCAGGAAGCGTGTAGATGAGGTTAGTGCTGTAATTGCACCTAATTCATCAATGGGCGACTGTATGATACCATATTGTAAATATAATGTGTTTTGCTTTTAGTTCCAGAGGCAGCTGAAGACTTCATTTGTGCTGGTCAATTAAATTCATCCTCTCTCATTGTCACTTGGACCTGTCCAGGAGGATTGTATACCAACTTTACATTTATAGCAACCAACAACAACAACTCCGTCCACAATGATGTTAATACTGCTGCGTGCAGTCCTATTCAGCAAACTTATATTATGCAAGGGTTAAGTTTCAACACAATCTACAGTGTCAGTTTAACAACTGGGTCTTCATGTGGCAAATCCAGTAGGGTGGTGCAGAAGAATTGCTTAACCGGTATTGGATGTAAGTCATTATTCTATACAGTAATGTTCCAGTGTTGCATGTTCATTGGTAATGTTATTACATTTTATCATATTTTTGGATTTTGGGAAATCTTTTATTTTCACCCTCAGAATAATTATAATATAAATTGTAATTGTGCTAGAAATTTGTCCAAAATCAAACTTATTGACCTTCTAATCCTTATTAACCTCCTACAGTGATAATAATGACATATTTCTATATATTTTACTATTTTTCCTTTCCTCCTGCAGCTGTCAGTCCTGCAACTGCTCGTTCTCCTCCTCCAGACTGAAAGGGGGAGGGAGGGTGCTGCTCCAGATGCTCATATCTTTGGTTTGGTAGCAGCTAGAGATATTGTTTGACAGCTGGTATTCCAAGCTTTCAAACAATACTAGAATGACAGCATTATCTTCATTATATGGGAAGATATTACTGTTAGAAATTGAAATGCAGTGAATGTTTAAAGTAGTAGATAACTAGTGCGTTATCATTTGGCAATCATGCCTGCCTCATACACAGTGTGATCTAGACTTCTCCCTAAACACCTATGTTCAGACTTGTCTAGATGTGGTTGGTACATGTGCAGTGTGATCCCTTTTGAAATCTCACTGCCTTATGGTTGTTTTAGATAGCGCTGTCAAGCTATGAAAAGGTATGCAGTGTGCAGGGGCGTAGCTATAGGGGGTGCAGAGGTAGCAGTCGCTACTGGTCCCAGGAGCCTGAGGGGGCCCAAAGACCCTTGTACCACATAAGAAGACACTGGTATTATAGATTATACAGTGCATGCAGGTTTTTTTGCCTCAGGCAGCATGAAGGCTATGTGCTTTCCTGACCCGGGCCACAAAATACTGAGGTAAGGGGGGTCCAAGCTGAACTCTAGCACCAGAGCCCATAAGCCTTTAGCTAAGCCCCTGGCGGAATGACAAGCTATGTTAGGCTACTTTCACATTAGCGTTTTTTGCGGATCTGTCATGGATCTTCAAAAACGCTTCCGTTACAATAATACAACCGCATGTATCAGTCATGAACGGATCCAGTTGTACAGTGTTCATTTTAGGACATGGTCAGATATCATAGTCAAGTATCAAAATAATGCCAATGTAACACCTGACCCTGACTCTGACACCTGACTCTGACATCTGACTCTGACCCTGACACCTGACACCTGACACCTGACCCCTGACCCTGACACCTGACTCTGACATCTGACACCTGACTCTCATATCTGAGTTTGACTTATGCTCTTCATAGGTCAGGGTCAAAGTGAGAAGGAGTTATAGATGAACTATGTATTTTTCTGCTAAATCACACTGTCTATTGCTGAGCTGATAACTCTGTGCCAGGCAAGCTGGTAGCTCAGTGGTAATGCTGCTGCCCCATGTCCAGGCTTTCTGAGTTCAAAGCCCCTCTCAGCCTCCCAAAAATGTTTACATTTTATTATGCGCTAGATAAGAGGCAAATTTAAATGATGTGTGACGCTGATATCTGACGTCCTTCAGTTGTCAGTATCACAAAACATTTTAGCTTTACTGTGGTTTTGTATTCTACATCACATAGATGAACAAAAATCACAAGTTACACAAGGCAAGCTAGTAGCTCAGTGGGAATGCTGCTGCCCCATGTCCAGGCTTTCTGAGTTCAAAGACCCTTTCAGCCTTAAAAAAATGTTTACATTTTATTATGCCCTAGAAAAGAGGCAAATTTAAATCATGTGTTGACGCTGATGTGTGACGCTGATGTGTCACTTCCTTCAGTCGTCAGTATCACAAAACATTTTAGGTTTACTGTGGTTTTTGCTATACTACATCTCATAGATCAAAACAAAATCTGCATCTTTGCTGTCTAGAGCTATATTTCAGTGGTAAGACACTTGCTTTGCATGTAGTGTTCATGGGTTCAAAACCTGTTTCAGGCTTTAAATAAAATTAATATTTTATATTTTATTGAGCTCTAGATCAGAGACAAATTCAAGTGGTGTGTGATGTAAGTAGTCCTTTTTATTTTATTAAGAGTACATGTGCAGCACTATAGTAAAGGGGGCCCTGTATACAGAGCTGTATCCTGGATTATACATATCTACTGTATATATGTGTATTATACACACAGTGTGCTATAGCTTCACCACACTGAGATTTGCTCAGAAAGCTGATATACATATTACTGCTTTATCCACGGACACAATATATGATCATACAGATGGCAGTACTATGTGATAGCTTCTAAGTATAGAAAACCATGTGGTAATGTTATAGCTTGGAGGTTACATTAATGGCTTTGCTTGTTGAAGTCCCCAGAAAGACATATGTATTTTTTCTTTAATAGCATATACCAGTGATGGCGAACCTATGGCACGGGTGCCAGAGGCGGCACTCTGAGCCCTCTCTGTGGGCACCCACGCCCTGGAAAAAGTCTATGGTTAGACTCTTCCTTCCATTCATCAGCGCAGGGCACACTTTGAAAGAACAGGCAGCGCACTGAATGTAGGCAGGCTATTATATCTAAATGATAAAGTACATGGAAAATATACTGTACTGGACTGTAGTATTCAGGGTAAATTGCTGTGTTGGCACTTTGCGATAAATAAGTGGGTTTTGGGTTACAGTTTGGGCACTCGGTCTCTAAAAGGTTCACCATCACTGGCATATACTATAATAAATAATATGTCATTAACCCATAGGATACCAGTGCTGTACATGTATGTCGCTGGAAACACTGTCACAAATCCCAGCGCCATACAGGTACAGCGCTCTGATCGGGCGGCACAGGAGCTACTCCCTCCCGATCAGCTGCAGGGGTCCGGCAGGCACTAATAGTTGGACCCCTGCTGTATGCACCGGCATCGGTGAAAACCCTGATGCCGGCTCATTAACCCTTGCACTGCCGCGGTCAGCGCTGACGGCTGCATGTGCGGTATCCCCGTGGTGCTGTGATGTCAGCCTGCTGTCTAGCTCTGTCAGTCAATGGGGGAGGGGTGTGTGTGCAGAGCACAGGGTGTTATAGAGCATTAGAGAATAGGGTTGCCACCCGTACGGGAATGACCCGGACAGTCCGGGTTTGCAATCCTGTGCCCGGGTACAAGCCTTTCTCAGACCCAGGCACAGAATCAGCTGTGAATGATGGCGGCGGCGGCTGGGCACAGGGAGATGAGCGCTTCCATTGTGTAAGCGCTCATCGCCATAGTCATCTGTATCGCCGTCCTCAGGACAGCGATATAGACGGCTGTGCTGCGGCAGGGGAGGGAGAAGCGTCTCTCTCTCCTGTTCCTCTATTAGGCTGCAGGCACAAGGCCCGCAGCCTATCAGAGGCCGGTGCAGGCGGCGCGATGACGTCATCACACCGCCTGAGCCGTACAGCGCGGGACACAGGCTGGGAAGAGGCCTGCATCGCATCGTTGGAGGTAAGTAAAAGGTTTTTTGTTATTTTTTTAGAGAAGAGAGGTACCTGAAATTGGCACATATGGGGGAAGGAGTGGAAAGAGGCACCTTATACTGGCACATATTGGGGAGGAGGAGAAATGAGGCACTTGAAACTGGCACATATGGGGGAAGGGGGGGAGAGACACCTTATACTGCCACATATTTGGGTGGGGGGGGGAAGAGGCACTTGAAATTGGCACATATAGGGGAAGGGGTGGAAAGAGGCACCTTATACTGGCACATATTGAGGGGGGAATGAGGCACTTGAAACTGCAATATATGGGGGGAAGGGGGGAAAGAGGCACCTTATACTGGCACATATTGGTGGGGAGAAATGAGGCACTTGATACTGGCACATATAAGGGAAGGGGGGAAGAGGCACATATTGGGGGAGAAAAGATGCACTTCTTACTGACACATGGGGGCATCTATGGGGGCACTTCTTACTGGCACATTATTTGGGGGCTTCTACTGAGGCCACAAAGCAGGGGTATTTTACATGGGGGGGCTATGTGTGTTACTAGTATTATCAGGGGGTTAATCTGTTTATGCAGTATAGTATTGGGGAGCACAGCGGCACAGTATTGGGGTAGTTAGATGATTTGTCCAGAAGATGGGAGGATGATGGAAAAGTAGTAAACTAAGATCTTTTTTTTGTTGTTGTCAAACTGCAGAGACGAAAAATGGGTAGTCTGGTCTGAAGATCTGAAAGGAGAAGATGAGGAAAGAACATCTACATCAAAGGAGACGTCACTGGATGTAAGAGGTATGGGGTGCTGTATTTCTGTAGTGACGGGATCAGGGGCGTAATGATCGTGGTGCGACAGCAACCAGGGGTGGAGGCGGGACATGGGTGTGGCTGGAGGCGGGACATGGGTGGGGCCTGAAAGGGGCCCTCCCTCCCTTCTGTTCGGGTTTGGCTTAGAGAAAAGATGGAAACCCTAAACGCCATGCGCAAAACCCCTAGCATGGTACAAAGAAGTTGCGGTCTACTTGGTGCAGGTTGCCATGTACAACTCTTTTGTGCTGTCCCGGAGCGCTGGCAGCACAGGGACATTCCTCCAGTTCTATAAGGGCAGTCCTCAAGGCCATAATCTTTTCTGACCGGGAAAGAGCAGGCCGGAGTACCTCAGGAACTGGAGGCGCCCGGATCGTCCCGGCCAACACTTTCCAGGTATGGTTCCCCCATACTGGAAAGAAGGGTTGGTCCCAAAAAAAAAAGTGCAGCATGTGTAACAGGAGGGGGTAACGAAAGGACACCACCACTCAGTGTGAAACGTGTCCCGATCATCCGGGCCTCTGTATTGACGGTTGCTTCAGGGAGTACCACACTTACATGGAGTACTAAATTTATAATTCCCTTCCCCCATTTTAATTTATTTCTCCACAGTCTTCACAGGAATAGCTGCAAAGTGGAGGAGAAAATTCTAAATCTCCTTTTTTTACACTAACATGTAGCCCCTTTTATTTCATTTGTACAAGGGGTAATAGGAGAAAAAGCGCCCCAAAATTTGTAGCCCAATTTTTCCGGAGTAAGGACATACCCCATATGTGGACGTAAAGTGCTCTGCGGGCAAACTACATGGCTCAGAAGAGAAGGAGCGCCATTGGGATTTTGGTTGTCCAAAATCCCAATATCGCTCTTTCTCTTCTGAGCCGTGTACTCACCCGCAGATCATATTACGTCCACATATGAGGTATTTTCTGACTCGGGAGAAATTGGGCTATAAACTGTTGGGCAAACAAGTTTGTTTGCTCCACCATCAGATTCACAAATTGTTCACTGGAAAAAACAAAAAATGTCATATTTAGTGAAGCCCACTGTGCGAATCTGGATTCCTGGTTGGCCAACAAAGTCAGGAATCAAGGGCTAAAAATCCTCTGGGGTACTCCAGCCAAGTTCACCGGTAGAGGGCTCAGGTGAACTTTCCGGGTGGGCCGGAAAACTAGTACGAGCCCCAGGGCTGCTCATACTAGTGTGGGCCACAGGGTTCCTGGCACGGGGGGTTTCTGGCTCCGCCTGGCGGCGTCTCCGCCGCCTTGGAGCTCATCATCATCACTAGATGATGAGGAGAACGAGGATGACAACAGGAAAGTGGGGTCATCCTCGTCCTCACTGGGGCTCTCGGAGTCGGAGAGCAGCTGGACGTACGCCTCCTCGGCCGAGAACATCCGGCGGGCCATCTTAGAACGCTAAAGGGGAGTGTGTGTGTGTGTAAAACTTTATTTAGTGTGTGTGTGTAGGGGGGGGGGGGGGGCGGTGTGTGTTTATGTATACCCTACCCTAACCCACCCTAACCTAACAGAATCCCCCAAAAATTGCTCACAGCCCAAAAACTCACTGATCAGCAGTGGGGTGGGCGATGCGCTGACAGTGGCCAGGCGCTCTTTTACAGCTAAGAGTGCCGGCCACAGTCAGCGCACCTACAAAAAGAAAAAAAATGCACTTGCGCCCCAAAATATGTGGGTGGGAGGAAAGCTGCAGCACCCCTGGGGGGACGGGGGTCACACAAGTTGCTGTGGACCCCAGACACCCTCAGATCCGGGTGCTGCACACAAAAATTTACTTTTTTTTTTTCCCACTACCCCTACCTTACCAAAAGCTCTCCCTAAATGTTTATATGTCAGATGGCACTTTATGTAGTCTCAGGGGCCACGGATGGCGGAGGATCGTGTGGGATGCAGATGGACCGACACAGGGCTCCTCTGTCCTTACTCACACAGAAGTCTGTGGGCGGGGAGACTGGAGCTCCAGGATGTTATCTCCAGGTCAGTCCCTCCAACCAATCACAGGTGATCCTCACCCTCATCCTCCGTCACTGCCACCTCACAGGATCTACGGAGGGTGATTGGTGGTGTATATTACACCACTGATCACCCTACTATTCCGGGTCACCGGAGACCTGAATAACCTGGAAATGCTGCAAACCGCAGGTCTGAATTGACCTGCGGTTAGCAGCGATCGCCGATATAGGGGAGGATGGTCACAGGACCCCCCCTCGGCATTGTCACAGGGTGCCTTCTGAATGATTTCAGCAGGCACACCGTTCGTAACACTGACCCGCCGCACAGCGGTGATCGGAAATACACAG
This sequence comes from Bufo gargarizans, assembly GCF_014858855.1. Taxonomy (NCBI): domain Eukaryota; kingdom Metazoa; phylum Chordata; class Amphibia; order Anura; family Bufonidae; genus Bufo; species Bufo gargarizans. The sequence continues at coordinate 9,133,228 of NC_058089.1, read as the reverse complement.
GTACGCCCTGTGTCCATAAGAGGCTAAAGAGGCTCTGTCGCCAGAATCAACCCTATTAGACCATACGTACTGCCTGGTAGGGCTCATTATGCTGATTATGTATGATAAATAGCTGCAGAGATATCTGTGTTTTTATTCATATGCAAATAAACAATTTGAGCCCTCAGAGGCGGGGCTTAATATTCTGAGCAATGCTCTATCTATAACACCCTGTGCTCTGCACACACACCCCTCCCCCATTGACTGACAGAGCTAGACAGCAGGCTGACATCACAGCACCACGGGGATACCGCACATGCAGCCGTCAGCGCTGACCGCGGCAGTGCAAGGGTTAATGAGCCGGCATCAGGGTTTTCACCGATGCCGGTGCATACAGCAGGGGTCCAACTATTAGTGCCTGCCGGACCCCTGCAGCTGATCGGGAGGGAGTAGCTCCTGTGCCGCCCGATCAGAGCGCTGTACCTGTATGGCACTGGGATTTGTGACCGTGTTTCCAGCGACATACATGTACAGCGCTGGTATCCTATGGGTTAATGACATATTATTTATTATAGTATATGCTATTAAAGAAAAAATACATATGTCTTTCTGGGGACTTCAACAAGCAAAGCCATTAATGTAACCTCCAAGCTATGACATTACCACATGGTTTTCTATACTAAGAAGCTATCACATAGTACTGCCATCTGTATGACCATATATTGTGTCTGTGGATAAAGCAGTAATATGTATATCAGCTTTCTGAGCAAATCTCAGTGTGGTGAAGCTATAGCACACTGTGTGTATAATACACATATATACAGTAGATATGTAAAATCCAGGATACAGCTCTGTATACAGGGCACCCTTTACTATAGTGCTGCCCATGTACTCTTAATAAAATAAAAAAGGACTACTTACATCACACAGCACTGGAATTTGTCTCTGATCTAGAGCTCAATAAAATATTAAATATTAATTTTATTTAAAGCCTGAAACAGGTTTTGAACCCATGAACACTACATGCAAAGCAAGTGTCTTACCACTGAGCTATAGCTCTAGACAGCAAAGATGGGGATTTTTTTTTGATCTATGAGATGTAGTATAGCAAAAACCACAGTAAACCTAAAATGTTTTGTGATACTGACGACTGAAGGAAGTGACACATCAGCGTCAACACATGATTTAAATTTGCCTCTTATCTAGGGCATAATAAAATGTAAACATGTTTTGAAGGCTGAAAGGGTCTTTGAACTCAGAAAGCCTGGACATGGGGCAGCAGCATTCCCACTGAGCTACTAGCTTGCCTTGTGTAGCTTGTGATTTTTGTTCATCTATGTGATGTAGAATACAAAACCATAGTAAAGCTAAAATGTTTTGTGATACTGACAACTGAAGGACGTCAGATATCAGCGTCACACATCATTTAAATTTGCCTCTTATCTAGCGCATAATAAAATGTAAACATTTTTGGGAGGCTGAGAGGGGCTTTTAACTCAGAAAGCCTGGACATGGGGCAGCAGCATTACCACTGAGCTACCAGCTTGCCTGGCACAGAGTTATCAGCTCAGCAATAGACAGTGTGATTTAGCAGACAAATACATAGTTTATCTATAACTCCTTCTCACTTTGACCCTGACCTATGAAGAGCATAAGTCAAACTCAGATATGAGAGTCAGGGTCAGGTGTCAGGGTCAGGTGTTACATTGGCATTATTTTGATACTTGACTATGATATCTGACCATGTCCTAAAATGAACACTGTACAGTTAGTTGTATTATGTCTTCTATAGCCATGACGGATCCGTCATGAGCACCATTGAAAGTCAATGGGGGACAGATCCATTTTCTATTGTGTCAGAGAAAAATTATCCATCCCCATTGACTTACATTGTGTGTCAGGACGGATCAGTCTTGCTCCGCAAGTCCGCGATGGGGACGCAACCAAATGGAGCGGAATGCATTTTGGTGCATTCCGTTTTGTTCAGTTTTGTCCCCATGACGGATCTCAATAGCGGAATTGAAAACGCTAATGTGAAAGTAGCCTTACTCACACTATGAATCCTTTATCTTACCCCAGCACATTTGTAGCAATTCTTATCTTGATAATAGTGGGTATCTGGGAATTTGATATCGATGGCCAATCCTCAGGATGGGTCAGCAATATCAGATCGATGGGGTCTGACTCCTTGCACCCCTGCTGATCAGCTGTTTGATGAGGCCGCTGTGATTACCAGAGCTCCGGTCATCGCTGCACTCCCTTCACTGCTTACCTAGCGCAGTGCTGTACATTGAATAGCAGTTGTGCTTGGTGTTACAGCTCAGTACCATTCACTTCAATAGGGCTGAGCTGTGCCTAGGTACGTGACTGATGTATGTACAGTGACATCACATGGCCTAGGAAGTGGAAAAAGTGCTCATTGAGAGCCACAGCCTCTTCACACAGCTGATTAAGTTGGACCCCTACCAATCTGATATTGGTGATCTATCCTGAGGATAGACCATTAATATTAAACCCCTTTAAACACGTTAAATACACAACTACTGTGGCTTTTTTGACATGATATCACAGTCAAGTTGGAAACTGCTCCATCTGTAGATTGGTTAAGGATTATAAACCAAACATTGGAGGAAAAGTATTTTAAACCAAGTATTTATTTTTATTTTTTATGACAACTACTGTATATTGTGAAATAAGGCCCCATTCACACGTCCGCAATTTCGTTCCACATTTTGCGGTACGGAATTGCGGACCCATTCATTTGTATGGGGCCGCACGATGTGCTGCCCGGATACGGAGTTGCGGACCCGCACTTCCGGGTCCGCAATTCCGTTCCTAAAAAAAATAGAACATGCCCTATTCTTGTCCGCAATTGCGGACAAGAATAGGCATAATCTATTAATGTCGGCGACGTGCGGTCTGCAAAATGCGGAACGCACATTGCCGGTGTCAGTGTTTTGCGGATCCATGGATCCGCAAAACACGTTACGGACGTGTGAATGGGGCCTAAATCCTTTTGAAGACTCCCAACTTCATAGATATTTAGCAAGTAATGCTACTTAGGTATAACCATAGTGGTTATATCGTTTTATGAGGAATTGTGGAGTGTAGATAGTATATAATATACCATGCAATTAATCTTTTCTATTAATATTTTCTATCTTTTCCAGCACCATCTAACCAGAACATTGTGGTAGCTAAAAGCAACAATCCTACCTATTACTCTTTTCCGTTAACTTTTGATGAGTTTGATTCTAAAAACGGAACTATTAAAGCGTATGCTCTGATTGTATCAAGTGTGAATGGTAAAATATCCAAATTAAAAGCATTCAGTGTTCTTTTTTTAAAGAAAGACTTTAGGGAGCAAATGGATTTAAATTTAGTTCCACACCCAAACTGTGTGTTTTAGTCTTAGGCTTATGAGGGGTGGAATGAACTTTGTATTTTTGTGGTTTATTTTTTAGGGCAAACATGTTAAAATTACCATAAAATCATCTTAATGCTCCGGGCTATGAGTCTGGCTTGTTAATGGGCGGTTGGTTATCACCCGTTTGTTGCCTTTCTGCACCTGACTCACAAGGGTTTATGTATTAGCGCATTTACAGAGGCATGTGTTAATTAGTCATTATACTGACTTGGAGATTGGCCTACAAATCTTCAAATAAACACATTACCAGCAGGGTATACAGCTATAGTTTATGCAATGGGATCTGTCACAAATCCTCTTAATGTACACCTCTGACATACACTAGAAGTGAAATATCAATGGCACAAATGGGGCACTCTGCAGGTACTGGGGTTTGAGTGTGGGGTGTTTCTGCTGGCACTATTGTGTATAGTGATAATTGATGACACGGTTTATTAGGATCACTATGCTGGCATCTACAGGAAGCATTGTACTGGCTGTGATGGTGGGATCACCGACTATTATGGACATGTTAACTATGTATGGTACCATTATACCATATATTTGTACTGTATGGTGACATTACTTGTGTAAAATATAGGTGCAGACTGCATGCCTTGTAAATTGTAATGCCATTTTCTTTACATAGATCCCCTCTTTGATTAAACAACTATTCACAGAGCATGACATAGTACATAGTATATGTGACCCTTTTACAACTATTTTCTGCTTCATCTTAAGGTGATGGACCATCTGCAAATGATCTGGTAAAGACCTATAGTGATTTCAAGAGTAAGAGCACCAATGCATATGTAGCATATATCATAAAGGACGAAAAGTTACAGAGGTTGAGTCGAGCAGCTACTAGAACAGCGACTATCGGAGATGGCTCTGGCGAATTACAGCCTTATCAAAATGGACCTCTGGAGCCTGCATCATCATACTGGTAAATGCACATTTGGGCATAGTGTTACCCAATGGCTTAAATGTTTTTTTAGGTTTTTTTTGCTACTTTAATACCTATTACCTTGACCAATTAAATGATTGACTTTTTTTACCCAAATACACAGCCTAACATTTAGACACTAGAATGGGGCTGAGCTTCATTGAGCAGAAGTACCAGGCACTGCCACTACACCAAGTATAACTCTGTGCCTGTTGTCCAATGTAGGGTCATGTGCTCTGTCCCTTTAATCAGGTGTTTAGTGGGGTGTCAGGAGTTGGATCCCCACAAATCTGATAATGATGAGCAAATTCCTGTTTGCAGAGAGATTTACTGATAAATGCTGATGGTATAGAAAGCAGTTTAGTAACAAATAAGGCCCAATTCACACTTTTGCTTTGTTTCCTATCTCTTTAGAAAACATTTTTATTATTTTCTATGGGCCAAATGTATACTTTAATAAATGTGTGTAAAGGGGGCTTGAATCTTTTAGTAGTCTACGAGCAACAATATATATTTGCAGCACATTATCTATTTCTATAGCTATTCAAAATGCATCATTACAAAATAGTAAAACGTGTTCTAAGAGTTATTAAAGGCGAAGCCGCTTGATTTTCTGATAGCAGTACAATGTGCACTCTCCACTGATAGCAATCTAACAGCTAAATGATATATAAAAATCTAATGTGGCAGTGCACCACTTACCTTTTAACAAAAGTTTACTAACCAGTCCATTTTATGTTCCAGAAAAACAAAAAACAAGCGATAAAGTAATTATTTATTGATTAGTAATTATCTTGATCGTTTTTTGAAATCTCCTCCTAGGGTTGGCGTTGCAGGTTTTACTTCATATGTAGTTGATGAAAGTGGGAGGATTATGCCCAGCAAATGTTTATTTGCAATTTCTAATTACTATGGGCCTTTCCAGACAACAGTGAATCAAGGTAAGTGTCATGGAGTAGTGGTTACTATTAAATGGCAAACTACAGATGTAGCAGACACCAAACTAACAACAGGTGTTATGTTGCTCTATGATCTATTAAGTAGTGCAACATTTAAATACTAAGTATATTAACAGCACTACGTAATTGGCACACCCTTGAATAGGAATTAAGCTGCTGTAACCCAGCATGGCCACCACACTTTGAACAGGGCTGTGCTTCCAGCTCCAAGCCATAGTTCCAGTGCCGGAGGCTGCAGCAAACAGCTGGTAGGTGGGGGTACTGCATGTCAGACCCCCTACTGATTGAATATTGATGACTTGTCCTGAGTATAGGTCATCAGTATCAGGGGCCCAGTGAAACTCATTTAACATGACTCTAAACATGCAGCCTAACTATGTACAAAATGGATAAAAGCTGTCCTGGTCATCTGATGGATGCACATGTGCACAGCTCATTGCAAGATACAGATGACTGTACTGTAAAGTACTAAATGCCTGTGTGATTCTAACACGAACAGGACAGATTTACCTCCTCTGCACAGAAACAGTCTGTTTTTTAGCGCCTATTAACAAAATGACAGAATATTTTTTGAACCCTTTGGTATTATAGTCTGCCTAAAAGACGCATTATTGCAGTATGCTGTTTCTAACAAATCCACTGTACTCTGTACAAAATTGTACTGTTTTAGACTTCTTTCACACTAACATTATGAATTCCAGCAGGCTGTCTGACAGAGAACAGCCTGCCAGAGCTGTCCGGATCCAGCATAGCTGGATGTTACCGCAATGACCACCGTCCCCACTCTCTAGTCAACAGGATTGGCAGCATTGCGGTAACATCCGGCAATGCCTGATTCAGATTGCTCTGTCAGGCTGTTCTGGCATAATGCCAGTGTAAAACTAGCCTTGGTTTTAGAAATGTGAATTTTATAATGTGAATAATGTTAGGAGTTTCAAAAACAGTATATGGAAACGTATGTTTATTAGCCCTATAAAACTCTATACAAATGTTATGTATTATATTGCTATAGGTCAGTGATGGCTAACCTTGGCACTCCAGCTGTGGTAAAACTACAACTCCCAAGATGCCCCCCTTGCTTGGCTTCTCTCAGAACTCTGTAGAAAGAAATGGAGCATGCTGGGAGTCGTAGTTTCACCACAGCTGGAGTGCCAAGGTTAGCCATCACTGCTATAGGTAATCATGGCTGACCTTTGTATTTTCTCTTAGGAATGATTGCTGGAGCTGTAGTTGGAACTATTCTGGGTGTTCTTGCTATTGGTTTAATAGCATTTTTCATCTGGAAGATGAGAAGGTAAGAGTCATTTCAAATGTTATGACTGTGGCCAGTGGTGTACATAGAGAAGTAAGGGCCCCATAGCAAGGATCAAACCAGGCCCCCCACACAGTACAGAAGGGTTTCTGCCTAAACCCTTTTCAATGACCCGTGGGCCATTTCTCCACTGCTTCATTTGCTAAAAGTTGTCCATTTAGAGGGTAGAGTCTTGATCAGTAGAAGAGGAGATAATCCCAACTAAGACTGGGCCCCCTCTTGCCCTGGGCCCCCATAGCAGTCGCATGGTCTGCCGCTATGGCAGTTACGTCCCTGACTATGGCTACAGGTACACCCATGTGAGTTGGATTTGAAGCAGAAATTATCCTCTGCAAATATTACGAATTTTGCAGCTGCAAATCCGCACAAATTTTGCAGTTTGGTTTCCCGTTTCCTGAAAAAAAGCAGTGTATTCACATACCATTCTCCTGGTGCTCCCATGGTGGATATTTCTGGTCGCTGTTTCCCGGTCTCTACCAAAGACGTGCCATGTCGACCTATGTGATGACCGCAGCCTCTGATGCATACCTTATAGCTCACTTGCATGCAAATATGTAGCCATCATTTGAACACATTCCTTAAAGGGGTACTTCACTTAAGAGTGAAATTCATACGTTCCTACCTGACCCACGTGGCGATTGAGCATTATGAATGATTGCATTGACTTTGATTTGAGGAATGGTCTACAAACAGAGACTCACAACTACAAGGAGATTGAAAGAGATAGCAGCCAATACGTCTTGTTATAAAGCCATATAGGGAAGCTTAAAAGGAACATAGATAATGTTATTTTGATTAATTGATTCAGATTGCATCTTTGCATTTATATTGTGCATAGAAATGTTCATTTTAGTGCATCCATACTCTGTCAGTTTTACTTGATATGAAACCAGCAGATGGCAACAATACATTGCCTTTTATTACCAATAGATCTATCTGATGTGGCTGAAAGTGGTATGAATGATCTTCAGGGACTGCTTTGGCTTAGATAAATGCATGTTTTTTTAGTTCAGCAGTCCAATCATCACCCTGGCCTGCCCAAACACTACTGTTGCTCTTCTTCACCGTGGCAGCCTCTCTCTCCTTCTGCCAAGAAATATATGGTACCCTTGCAGGGCTAGCTCCCGGTGTATGTGGGATGTTGGTCAACTGGGGCCCCGTTTCTTCCCCCTCAGGTTGACAAGTACATAGACTATATTTGCACAATGCTTGACGTATGCCCAGGTTAATGTAGTGCTGACGAGGGCCTTGACTGCAGCCCCACAGGGCACTGAATGCAACACCCAAGAGTCCCCAGAGTGGCTCCAGGGAGAATCCACAGCTGAGCCCAGTTGCCTAGACACATGTCACAGCTGGTTACGTACCTTTCCTATAATCTGTCTAGTGAGACCTTAGCTGCTGAATAGTTTCTGGACTGTACACATGTACATAGATGTTTTACTTGTTACAGGAAAGGAGAGAAGAAACCTGATGTCTCAATGTTACCGTCATTTAAGTAAGTTCTTTTTAACATTTTGTCTATGACACTAGAAAGTATCAGTCAAAGCTTTTCAGACAAAATTAAAAACGTAAAATCACAAATTTAGGGGTAATATATATTTTATAGAGTAATGACTAGCATATGACTTCACTTCATGGTTGATTTGGGGGTGGGGGTCTGACCTCTGGAACCCCCATGGATCATAAGAATGAAAAGGAGGTGTCCATCTATAAGTTTTTCTTGCACAGTGGCTTTTGCAGGGTTTTGCAGGAGGTCGAGGTTCCTTTTGTGCAAGGAAAAGCAGTGGACAGGACACAGCATTGCACCAACATTGCCGCCCCTTGTCCAGGATCAGTGGGTGTCCCAGAGGTCCGACCGCCACCAGTTATAAACTGATGGCATATGATAGTGATAGGCCATCACTTTTTACGTGTCAATAATCCTTCAAGTATATATTACTCATTTTGTATTTAAAATAATTTGGCATAATTTTAATGAATCAATTTTTTCTCCTCACAGATTTTCTCACGCCATGAGTACGGCTAGTTTTATTAGTCATTTTGAGAGGCAGAAAGCTGATAGTAATCTGGGATTTAGTGAAGAGTATGAGGTGAGTTTTTTTTTTTCCAACTGTGCCACCTATAGGTTGATTTTATAATTACATGCAAGACTTCTTAAAAACACAGTTGGAGACCACAATCGCTCATAGCATAGCAGCACAAGCAGCACAAAGAGGTAAAAGGCATAAAGAGTGACTGATACTGTACTGTACCTCCTAACTTTTTGGACTGTCAGAGGGACACCTATGGTTCACCATGTGAAATATTCATATTTTTCATGCACGTCTATGCACTCTAATTGTTTTTAATTTAAATATTAGCGCAAAACTAATCTGAATATAGATTTATTTATTTTTTTGTGTTTTTTAGGTATATAGTAAGTTTATTAATGCAAATCGATTTTCCATGTAAAAAATGATTGCCATTTAGGAACAAAGAGGGACAGATGGGCTTGGTCCAAAATCCGGGACTGTCCATTCAAAAGAGGGACACTTGGGAGGTGTGCTGATATATTAAAAGGGTTGTCCAGGATTAGGAAAACATGACTGCTTTTATTTAAAGAAAAAAGCAGCAAAAACTTGTGAACAGGTTGTGCATGATTTTGCAGATTGAGACCATTTATTTCAAAGAAGCTGAGCTGCAACATGAGACCCAGCCCACAGACAGTTGTGGAGCTATAAAGCAGCCATGACATACTAAAGAACAGAAGCACTAGTATTAATAAATCCAAATTACAAGATATATTGTTTTTAGGTTTTATTTTACATGTTTCTGTTTGCAGACTTATAGGATAAGCTTGAACTTAATTATTATAGTTATGCCAATGTGGTTAATTATTTCCTTCTTTCTTTATTTTTATTTTAGAAATTAGCACATGTTGGGGTTGAACAAACTAAATTAGCAGCCGATAATTCAGAGAATAGACAGAAGAACAGATACACCAATGTGTTACCATGTAAGTATGTGTAAGAATAGCCATTATGCCATTACATACAGTACATTTTGTCTATCTAAAATTGGAAATCTGTTCCATACATCTAAATAGGATTGTTTCTGCATCATGTGCACGGGTTGTTACAAACCCTATTCTGATTAATCAAACAGTCACCCAAACTTCCAAAATTAATCTGCCTCATGCAAACATACATTAGCTTCTGCACACAGCATTGCTGTTAGCTCTTAGATGTTTGGCCCATAAACAACATTTATCCCCTAGCCACAGGATAAAGCCGGGTTCACATCACTGTTATGCATTCTGTTATTGCTCTCCGTTATAACGGAAAATAACGGAATCCATAAGACAGAAATCAAAACGGAAGCCTTTAAGAGGCATTCTGTTTTGATCCGTCATAATAGAAGTCTATGGGCAAGCATAACGGATCTGTCTGGTTTCCGTTATGCAGGACGGAAACAAAGTCCTGTCGACAGGACTTTGTTTCCGTCCTGCATAAATGGAGTGGTGGATCATTGTGTGACCACTGCTCTAATTACCTCTATAAGACCTGATAGCCAAACGCTGAATTTTGCAGCCCCATAGAAGTAAATGTGGCAAGAGTCATGCTTCCACGCCACTGCTGCGGTCACACTATGACCCCAATTCTTTTAATCAGTGGGTGTCCCAGTGATTGAACCCACAGCGATCGTAAAATTCTTCTCTCCTGTGGATAGGTGATAAATGTTGTTCATGGTCCAATCTGTTTTACATGTATGGCGGATGTCGATTCTTTAAAAATGGTACCCCTCCAGAGGGGAGCAGGGGCAATAGAAACTGGCTGACTGTTGTGGCTAATTTCCACGATCGGCATTACCGCCTCATTTAACCCCGCAGATGTCAAATGTGACCACGCCATTTGAGAGTCCTAAAACCCTAGCCTTCTAGGCTCATTACTCGTATATTACAATTCAGGCCAGAAGGTGGCAGCACTGAATAGTAATATAGCTATTTCTGTATAGGTTAATGGAGAAAATTCCATTACTCTATACAAATTGTAATTTGATGATTTGCATGTTGGGGTCCACTTGGGGACCTAAAAAAAAAAGTTAAAAAAATATCGAAAATCACATCCCCTTTCCTCAAAATAAAAAAATAAAAAATTATGGCCATCACTGTGTTCGCAAAAGGTAAATGGCATAACAGAAAAGAAAAATTGGCTGATTCACAATTTTTTCATCACTTTAGCCCCCCCAAATTTTTTATAAAAAGTGATTAAAAAAATCATACACACCCCAAAATGTTCTTAAAAAAAATTACAGATCATCCTGCAGAAATATTAGCCCTCACTCAGCACTGTAGATATAACTATAAAAAAAAGTTATGGAGCTTACAATATGGTGATGGAAAAAAAATGTTTTCAAAAGTTTTATTTTATTCAGTAATTAAACACAACACAAACTACACAAATGTGGTATCGCTGTAAGTAGAGATAAGCGAATTTCATATTTTGAAATTCGTTCACACTTTGTTTGGTGGTAAATGGTGAATTGCGTTATGGATTCCGTTACCACGGACCATAACGCAATTCTATAACGGAATGCATAACTGAATGCCTTTAGAGGCATTCCGTTATTAATTTTATCATAATAGAAGTCTATGGCCTGCAAAACGGATCCGTCCATGTTTCTGTTATGCAGGGGAGTTCTGCATTCCGTTATGCATTCCGTCATAGAATTGTGTTATGGTCCGTGGTCACGGAATCCATAACGCAATTCACCTTTTACCACCAAACGAAGTGTGAACGAATTTCATAAGTGGAAATTTGCTCATCTCTAGCTGTAACCATACTGATCTGGAGAATGAAGAGCACAAGTTTTACCAGACAGTGAATGCTGTAAAAGCAAAACCCATAAAACTGTGGTGGAATTGCGTTTTGTTTTTTTTTTCTAATACCACCACAATATTTAATGTTGCCTTTAGAAAGTAAAAAATTTTCCACAAAAAATAAGTCCTCATACAGCTATGTGAACGGAAAAATAAACATGTTATGGCTACGGGAAGGTAGGGAGAAAAAAACTAAAAGGTAAAAATGGAAAATCACTCTGTCAGGAAAAGGTAAAATGATCTTGCCCTTAGTAGCTATTTCTATCATTCATGAGCGTGTTTTGTGGCTAAATAATAATGTGCTGCATTCAATAAAAAAGTAAAAAAGGTTGTGCAATAAAATTGCTTTGTGTAAATATCTCTCATTCTATCGACTTTTCTTATCAGATGATGTCTCGCGTGTTGTATTGTCCAGTGCGGAGAACCTCTCAGAAGACTACATTAATGCAAACTATATTCCTGTAAGCTTCTTACAAATAAGAATCTGCTTCTCTCTACACAAATATGTGTCTCCATTTTATAAGGGAATAATGGCTTGTGAAATGTTCTTGTATAGTGTCCATGTTTCTTCCATGTGTCATTACATTTTCCTACAATTTTATGACACTTGTTGTGTATGGAGGTGGTAGGTGGTAGAGAACACTTTGAACAGGAGATTGGTTATCATAATGTTTGACTCTAGGTTTTAGGTAGATATTTTACATTGTTCCAGGACACAAACATTTTGAAAGACTTTACTATTAAGGAACTTTAAAGGGGTATTTCAGTTATGTGACATAGAAGTTACATTTAACTATACAGCAAAAGGAATAAAGTCCATAATATATTGTCATTACCTGTCTTCTACTGTTCACTCAAAAAATATTACCTATGTAAGCCACCCTGGGTAATATTTTTGCCTTTCTTTCCACTGGTTACGACCACTAGGCTATTGGCCTGCCCTGATCGCGCATGCACAGTTCGTTCCTGTTCTGCACAAAGGAGTCTTACAGATCCCACACAAGTACCAAGTTGTATACGTTAGAAGCAGGGGCGTAGCTAAAGGCTTCCCTCAATGCTTTGTGGCCAGTGGTGGGAAGCACATAGCCTTCGTGCTGCCTGAGGCAAAATTCAATAATGTACCCCCCCTCCCATGCCACATTCTTGACCTTCAGCCAGAGGTGTAACTTGATTAGCATGCACTTTCTATAATAAAGGTGTCTTCTTATGTGGCACAAGGGTCTTTGGGCCCCCTCAGGCTCCTGGGCCCAGACCTCTGCAACCCCTATAGCTACGCCCCTGGTTAGAAGCCAGTGAATGAGCAGAGATTCTTATGAAGGTGCATACAAACTGGTGGTGGGATATTGTAGGAATTAAAGCTTGAAGAGATTGAATCTGCTCACATGGGACAGGAAGCACAGGCATGATAATCTGCAGAGCGATCAGCGCACAGCAGGAGCGGACTGGAGGAACAGAAATGTAAGGGTACAGAATATATAGTACAAGCTGTGGATAGCATTTAAAGAAATAGGTTTGGTAACGGGAATATCCCTTTAACTGGAATATAATTGCCATGGGAGATTACAGCAAGATATTCAATGACTGCTCCGGTAGGGGCTGGGAATAAAAAGTCGTTTCTGGGAAGCAAACCTTTAAAGCTGTGTGTAATCTGATAACCCTGGTATCTCACCTGTCTCTCGCTATATTGTTCTGTTTGTCTTTTTCAGGGTTACAGTTCTCCGAAAGAGTTTATTGCAGCGCAGGGTCCTCTACCAAAAACTGTCAGTGATTTCTGGCGCATGATATGGGAAAAAGATGTTAAAGCTATTGTCATGCTGACCAAATGTGTTGAACTTGGAAAGGTACAAACGGGTAGTAAAACTTTCTTCATGTGCCGCAGTTACCATTTTAGACTTGCGTATACAATTTCAAGTTGTTATTATGTATTTTCTTATTTAATACACTATACAGAGATATGTTTTAATTATACATGGACAGCCGTATTCTAAGTTTACACAACAGTTTAACTGATATGATCTGCTTCTGGATCTCTACAGTGAAGTGCATGAAACCATAGATTAGTACAAATTTGCAAATATTCCTGGTTTTCCTTTAGGAGCCAGTAACATCATTTAAATAAGAGGTGCCCTCATACATATCCTTTTCTTTATCATTTTGATTGTTAGCTTGCTTGTCAAAATGGCAGCCAGAGTGCTCTTCTCATGAACTAGAAGGCCTGCCAGATACTGATCTACCAAATAGCTGCCTGTGCTACATGTCACTAGCATGTTTATAAGTAGCACTGTGCTATATGTTGATACTATATAAGCAATACAGAGCACATATATATTATATTTATTGTATTATGTAACATTTTAGGTGAAATGTGAGGAATATTGGCCCCAGAAAAGCAGCAAGGTTTATGGTAACCTGTCTGTGTCCATAGCGGATGAAAATATTCTACCAGACTGGACAACCAGAGATTTCATATTAGTAAATGTAAGTACACCGATAAAAGCAGACTACAAGAAAACTATAAGGCTGGGTTCACATCACTTTTTTCCCATCCTTTTAACTTATACAAAAAAAAAGGTATAAGTTAAACAGATGACTCAGACTAATGCCATTAGTCACCATAGAGTATACTTTTTTTAGCATTGTAAAAAAAACGTATATTTTTTTTTACCAGGATACAAGAACGTGGTGTGCTGCATTTTGTATAGTTTTTTTATTCTAACGTAAACTCAGGCATAAAATGTGATGTGAACCCACCCTTACAGTACAGACATAAAAATGTAAATATGCCCTATTAACACTTCAGCTCCTCTATGTGGTGTTGTATAGAGGATCTGGCGGCTCTCCTGTGTGGTGTAGTATAGAGGATCTGTCAGCTCTCCTGTGTGGTGTAGTATAGAGGATCTGTCAGCTCTCCTGTGTGGTGTAGTATAGAGGATCTGTCAGCTCTCCTGTGTGGTGTAGTATAGAGGATCTGTCAGCTCTCCTGTGTGGTGTAGTATAGAGGATCTGTCAGCTCTCCTGTGTGGTGTAGTATAGAGGATCTGTCAGCTCTCCTGTGTGGTGTAGTATAGAGGAGCTGTCAGCTCTCCTGTGTGGTGTAGTATAGAGGATCTGTCAGCTCTCCTGTGTGGTGTAGTATAGAGGAGCTGTCAGCTCTCCTGTGTGGTGTAGTATAGAGGATCTGTCAGCTCTCCTGTGTGGTGTAGTATAGACGATCTGTCAGCTCTCCTGTGTGGTGTAGTATAGAGGATCTGTCAGCTCTCCTGTGTGGTGTAGTATAGAGGATCTGTCAGCCTCTCCTGTGTGGTGTAGTATAGAGGATCTGTCAGCTCTCCTGTGTGGTGTAGTATAGAGTGTCACGGGGTAGCGTCACGGGTATAAAGATAGAGCGGAGGTGCGCCTCCTGATCTGCCACCTGGTTCCCTGTCTCTGCCTACTTGCACCACCCTCCCTAGGTGACGGGGCGCAACTGGGCGACAGTCCCAGACCTGAGTAAGTGCAAGCAGAGAGATAGAGACAGCAGGCAAGCGGACAGCAAATGAGAGGTAGCACTCGAGCGGACAGAGAGGTGGAACAAGCAAGGTACCACCAAAAACGGAAGGGCGAGGCAGGTCAACTAGCCAGGGTCAGTCCAGGAGCAGATCAAGGGTCAAATCCAAAGGTGAGCTAAATAACAATAATAATACACAGCCTAAGGGACCAAACCCACAGGCAACCTGTAGCCAGCAGGTTGCCTGTATTTATAGTGGGGAGTGAGGGTCATGTGACGTGGCCAGAATCACATGACCGACAGACAGGCAAGTCGAGCACCGAGTGATCAGCTCGGCGCTCAAGGTAGACCTAGGAGCACGGAGCCTCCCAGCTAGCAAAGCCGCCCTGGGAACGAGGCCGAACACAGATCCTCGCTCCCGAAGCTAAGCAGCAGGTCTGCGGCTGATGGGAGACCGAGTGCGCCTTCGGCGCCCCGTTACATAGAGGATATGTCAGCTCTCCTGTGTAGTGCAGTCTAGAGGATGGGTCAGCTCTCCTGTGTGGTGTAGTATAGAGGATCTGTCGGCTCTCCTGTGTGGTGTAGTATAGAGGATCTGTCAGCTCTCCTGTGTGGTGTAGTATAGAGGATCTGTCAGCTCTCCTGTGTGGTGTAGTATAGAGGATCTGTCAGCTCTCCTGTGTGGTGTAGTATAGAGGATCTGTCGGCTCTCCTGTGTGGTGTAGTATAGAGGATCTGTCGGCTCTCCTGTGTGGTGCAGTATAGAGGATGGGTCAGCTCTCCTGTGTGGTGTAGTATAGACGATCTGTCAGCTCTCCTGTGTGGTGTAGTATAGACGATCTGTCAGCTCTCCTGTGTGGTGTAGTATAGAGGATCTGTCAGCTCTCCTGTGTGGTGTAGTATAGAGGAGCTGTCAGCTCTCCTGTGTGGTGTAGTATAGGAGATCTGTCAGCTCTCCTGTGGGGTGTAGTATAGAGGATCTGTCAGCTCTCCTGTGTGGTGTAGTATAGAGGATCTGTCAGCTCTCCTGTGTGGTGTAGTATAGAGGATCTGTCAGCTCTCCTGTGTGGTGTAGTATAGAGGAGCTGTCAGCTCTCCTGTGTGGTGTAGTATAGACGATCTGTCAGCTCTCTGCAGTATAGAGGATCTGTCAGCTCTCCTGTGTGGTATAATATAGAGGATCTGTCGGCTCTCCTGTGTGGTGTAGCATAGAGCAGGGGTGCACAACCTTTATTGGTCTGCAATAACCAATAAGCATTCTCCCTTACTAGTGGGGAAAGCTCTTATTGGTTAACACTTTAATAACCAGGCCTGAACAAACACTTATTTGTTTGTAATTGAGCGCAGGTGGTGGTTCGAACGGTTGTAACTTTTTTTAGGGGAATACCAAAATAATTTTTGCAACAATTTTTCACTTGACACATAGGCCTTATCATTAATTTTTTTGTTTTATGTGGGGGAAACTGTACAAAACTGTTTTTTCAAACTATAGCTCCTTATTCTTTAAATATGCAAACTGCCACCAAAATAAATTAATATAATTAGTTCCCTATTTTGTGTCAGTTGTTTTGTTATATAATACGTATAGTTTCACGTGAATGGGGCGAAGGTTTTGGTTGGTGTTGATGTTTTTTCTTTTATGTATTTTATTATTTTTTAACTTTTTTCTGCCTAATTATTAATATATTTCTGCTACAAATAATATCCCCCAAGAGGTCATAAAAATACCTTTGGGTGACACTGACACTTTTTTATGTAGCAGGAGCAGGTCTGCACTCCTCTGCCCGCAAGCTGGGTCCACCCTGCACAGCGCTCCGCTTACCTATCTAAGGGGAAGGAAGAAGTGCTAATGCACTGCTTCTGCCTTCTCACTGACAGCCAGGAACAGATCTTCTCCTGCTACAGTGCGGGAGCAGGAGCTGTAATGCTCCATCGTGCGGAGCTGCGGCAGGAACACAACTTATCACACGATCAGCTTTGTTTCAGTCCAGGGCCATGGGTTGTGCACCCCTGGTATAGAGGATCCATCAGTTTTGCTGTGTGGTACAGAGGATTTGTTGGCTCTGGTGTATGGTGTACTATAGAGGTTCTGTCAACTTTCCTAACATGTAACTTGTAACAACTCTGGTGCACCTTTTCTTAGACCTCTGTGTTACACAATTCTTCTGTTATTCCTCTTGGTATTGTATAAATAATTTGACAACTGTCAATTTCCATTTCCTTTGTCAGTAGGATTTGGCCCTGCACAGTATGGCACTGGTTGGACAGTGTCATACTGTGCAGGGACGTGTAGTATGGTAACACCCAAGTGTCATTGTATTCACAATTTTGAGAAAGAATCTGTTTTTACTGGAGTTTTACATGAATCATACGGTAGCTAAGTACACCAATTAACTCCAATGTGAAACAAATTTACTAAACTCTAACTAGTGATCAATGGTGCTTAGTTTTGACATTTTACATGTTAAATTAATGAATAAGATAATAGAATTGAAGAAAGACATCAAGAAGTAATTGTTTATTTCCACTAAAGCTACAAACTCAAGTTTAGAAATGAAGATTTACTGATGCTTTACGTCCACAATCCAATAAAACACGCAAGATTTGCTGACAGCTTGTCATTTACAAGGCATATTTTTAAAACCACCATCATTGTCTCAATGCGCTTCTACATGTTCTTTATGTAAATGTATATTCCCAGGTATTTATTCTAAGAAGATGGTAATTTAATTGTCATGGACAGATGGCTGAATAATGTTTTTTTTGAAGGCCTGCATATATTATTATAACTTTTGTTTCCTCTTGTGGAAAAGATAAAGAGAGTACGAACAGAATGACTGGTATTCGTTCATGTACAGTATACTGTGAGGGGATATGGAGGGAGGAGACATGATAGGAAACACATTCATGAAACCAAGGTTGTAAAAAGCCAGTGTCATGATAAACAATGATGTTATCTATGTACTTATTCCCAAGAATTAACTGATTGATTGCTATCAGTAACCTTCTGTGCATCACTTTATTTTTACGAATCCCATTGTCAGAAATTGTCAGCATAACACCTTAATGATAGACGATGCGCCAATTTATGGTGGGTATTAATGGTCTCTGTTTAATGTTTTTATGGCATTCTAGAATAATGGCTGCAACAGATTTTGTGCAGTCTTGGGTCAGGTCCAGCACCCAAAAATAAAGCATAAATTATATTTTACAGTTTCTGCATCTAGAGTATTTTCCTGAGAGTGACAATAGTCAAGGCTACTTTTCCCTTTAAGGCTTATATTAGTAAGGCAGATCTTCAAGGCGATTGTCTGGAAGGAAGTATTCCTTCCTGGCAATCGCCTGCTTGCTAGCTGAGGTGACCATTCTTATTACATGCCGCAATCTCCTCCACAGTATGGGGAGCAGTGATTGCTAATGCCATCGCTCGTTTCTATACTGATCACTGTTTGCCGGCAGCAGATCGTGATTAGACAGCACAATTTGCCGCCAGCAAACAAGGATTTTTTAAAGCTTTTGAAATATTCCAATTACCCGATGAATTAGCTTTGGCTCATTCATCAGGTAATCGGCAGCAGTATTACCCTGCCAGAACATCGTTAACGAGCATTCATACGAATGCTTGTTAGCAATGATCTGAATGATTATCTACCTGTCTAATGGGGAAGTGAAGCTGTTGGGGCAGCTCAGTTATATGGGAAATAAGTAATAAAAAAAAATAACAATCAAGTCCCCAGAAGCTGTCTTCTGACCTTTTGGGGCACACATTTAAAAAAAACTAATATTTAATTTTTACAATTGTTTTATTTATTCAAACTATCATTTTCTTAATATTTAGGGACAGTGCCCCAGGTTTAATAATGTGTCTGCGCCAAAAATCTGTCTAAAAAAATTGTGCAAATTGGCACATCTAAGGTTGCTACACTTTTTTTTCCCAACATGCTAAAAGGGGATGGAGCCTAAGATGCATTCTTTTTAATTCTGGCGTAGAGAAAAGTGTCTATTTCTGAACCAGACTATCATCCAGCCTGAGCCCCTGTGATAACTCTGGCGCAGGTCTAGATATCCGGTCTAAGCTTACACAATCTACAGGCTTAGTAGATCTGGGCCAGTAAGTGTGTTTTTGTAATAAAATTTATTAGGGAAATATGTCAATTTTTATTTGACAACTGTATGTAAAGTCTCTCTTTAGCAACTCTCTAACAGTTAAACTTTATTATTAGTTTTTTTTAACACAGTAAAAGGCCAATATTGATTAAAAACAAATCAAGCAAGCGCTGGTTGTCTGGCTAGTAAAAATGTTTCAAAAAGGATCAGAATGGCTTAAAAAGTTATAGTTACCTCACCAATCCCCATGCAGGTCACCTTCCGACAGTTCCCAGATCACCACTGAAATGTGACTGCTCAGCCAGGCATAGGCCGCGGTGGGTCGACGCTGTGACCAATCATTGGCTAAGCGGTCACATTTCCTGTTTTAAAGAGGGACCAGGAAGCAGAGACAGCATGGAGGACCCAGAAATTGTCAAAGTGAGGTAGACTGAGATAATTGAGGTGAGTATGGCTATACTATGACCATTCTCATCTTAATTGAAAAAAAATAGCAGGCTGGATCTCTGGCCACAGCAAGGAACAGTCTGCCGGACCCTGCTGCCGCAAGTGTGAAAGTAATACTAGTAGATGCAAAAATTGGAAAATTGTACTGGTCACAAAGGGATTAATATTGTTTTCTGATTTCTCTTTTAGGAGCAAAGCAGACAGAGTAAAAAAGTGCGGCATTTCCACTTTACTGCCTGGCCAGACCATGGTGTTCCCAGGACAACCAGTGATCTGATACAGTTTAGGAATTTAGTCCGGGAATACACAGCAAATTGCTACCCAGTAAATTCACCTATACTGGTTCACTGCAGGTATGTGCAAGGCCTAGATGATGAGGAATTCTCAAATAAATATACTGGGGAGAACTATATAAATGGTAGAAATAAAAAAAATTAATTCAACTACCGGGGAATTGTTTGATTGGGTTACTTGAGGATTTTATGAAGTGACTGTTGAGACAATGTAAAGCATTCTATGGAAGTTTTTGAAGGGTTATTGTTGCTGTGCTATTTGTAATCTTGTAATATTTTGTTTCTGTTCAATTTCTTCTTTTTTTTTTTTTTTTATTCAATAATTTTTTATTAAGTTTATCAAGGTATAAAGGAACATAAAAGCCTCGGGCATTCCCGATTGGCAAACAATATAATGCATCAAACTAATACAATAAATGCCTGTTATCAGCGAAGTTATCATTGATTAGGAGTAAGTGGCTACCTAAGTCTACTATTTCCGAAGCCAGCGGCCAACCTTCCTAACTGCCAACGAATCCTTTCCCAGCCCAAGACAATTGCAGGCTCGTCTGCTTACAATGGGGCCTCCCTATATCTCGTCCGTAATGTTAAAATTGGACACTGTAACTAGAATCTGACCACGGTTTCCAATTTAGGAGGAATTTACTATACCCCGCTCCTCCCATAGCTATAATTCTCTCATACGTATAAGAAATGTTAATTGCAGCTGTCAATTCAGCGATATCTGGTATATCTTGGGACTTCCACTTACGTAACAATAGTAGCTTCGCTGTTACACAAAACATACAGTGAATGGCCCTTAAGCGGACCGGTAAGGCGTCAAGACCTATCAATAGTAAGACCATTTGTGGTGACCAAACCACTCCTCGTGGTATAAGTTCAGCCAATAACCCTTTACATTGCGACCAATATGATTGTATCTCAGGGCATTGCCACAAAATGTGGTACAAAGTACCTCTACCTCCTTCAGCCTCTCCAACATCTGTCTGAGACCGAGTCATACATTATTGCTAGTTTATCCGGGGTATAATACCACCGTAGAACTGTCTTAATAACAGATTCCACATGAGATACGCACTTTAAATGTTTGTGTATCATTCCGAGGGCCTGCAGCCATTCCGTTTCAGAAATAGACAGATTCATGTCCTTCTCCCACGCCACCATCAAATGCGAACGTTTAAAGGACTCTGATTGAAGAATGGTGTTGTAAAGGGATTTCAGGCCTTTCAGACCACTGGTAAGATACAACCTTGCCAATCTGTCCATTTTTACTCCGGATGGCCGCAGGCCCTGCAGAAAGTGACGAAGCTGGAGATACTTGAAGAACTCCTGGTTAGGAATAGAGAACTTGTCCCTGATCCACTGAAATGATTGCAACACCTCTTGCACCAATAAATCTCCTACAGTTAGTATACCCGCTGACGCCCAAAGCGACAGATCTGTTTGGGGAAGCAATGCGCGTATAGTTGAAAAAGGGAGAGAAGCAATTGTAGGGGGACTATCTGCGTCTGCTAGGACGTGATACCTGGACCACGCCTTCAAGGATGCTGACACCACCGGGCCTAACTGTGTGTTCAATTTCTTCTTATCACTAGGAGCCTGGTTTAGTTTAGTGTCTCTTCCACCCAAATAATGTAGAGTGCCCAACATACAAAGTTTTGCTCAGGGCCCTCCATGGGCTCTGATTCAGCATTGTTTTACCTCCAAAATCCAATTAAATTGACTTAAATAATTAGCATAAATATAACAGTATTTGTTTATAAACTACTTGGTAAAGAACTGGCACATATGTGGAAACCGCTGCGAAAGATGCACTTTCCTATATCCTCAGACATGTAAAATAGTGTCAGTGAAGGACAGGGTCATGGGGACTTCCACCAATTTGCTAGAACAAAAGGAATGCAGCTTTCTTCCAAGAATTGCGCCCCTTTTAGGATAAGTCCACATGTACTGAATTTGTGCAAGTAAAAACTGCAGCAGATTTCATATTTCTCATCCACATGTTGCAAAAAAAATTCTGCTTGGAAATTCCCCTGTATCTCAATGGATTTGTTCAGAGTATTGTACCTCTTCAGTCAAGGGTCGATTCACACGTTTGCAATTCTGTTCCGCATTTTGCGGAATGGAATTGCGGACCCATTCATTTCTATGGGGCTGCACGATGTGCTGCCCGGATCCGGAAATGCGGATCCTCACTTTCGGGTCCGCAATTCCGTTCACGAAAAAAATAGAACATGTCCTATTCTTCTCCGCAATTGCGGACAAGATTAGGCATATTCTATTATAGTGCCGGCGTGGATCTGCAAAACACATACGGATGTGTGAATGGACCCTAACAAGGTGGAATCTGATTGCAGTGTCATTTGCTGTTAAAAAATCTGCCATGTTTTTAACTACTTTTACTTAGTTTCAAAATAAGCATACATAAAAAATTACAGCAGAAAATGCAACCCAAGGAATGGGGAAAATGATATAATATACATAAGGCCTCATGCACACTAACGTATTTTGTTTCCGTGTCCGTTCTGGGTTTTTTTTGCGGATAGGATGCAGACCCATTCATTTTAATGGGTCCGCAAAAAATGCGGACAGCACACTGTGTGCTGTCCACATCAGTATGTCCGTTCCGTAGCTCCACAAAAAAATGAGAACATGTCCTATTCTTGTCCTTTTTGCGGACAAGGATAGGCATTGTTACAACGGTTGTGTGCACGTAGCCTAATCGGTCGACAGAACCCTGACCTTAACAAAACAGCAAAAGAGACTAACAACATATAAATAGTGACAATGTTCAAGAGCAACTGAAGATATACCGTGAAATAAAGCCAAGACATGACAATCCGAATTGGAATAGTCCAATGTCCCATGAGATGCCAATCCAGTCCAAGAACTGCTAAAGAAATATAATATTGCATATTTGAGGAGTGAGTTAATGCTGCTATTTTATCTCCAGTAATGAGCAGACAGTTATCGGGTGGGAACAGTCCTTTCCCATTGATTGCCTGCTCGCTAATGCGGTGTAAATGCAACATAAGATGAACTGAATGACTGTAGTTTAAATTGGGCATGCTTCAAACTAGCCGGCTTGTCATCCACCAGACAAACCTAAGGCAACTTGTGAAATAGAGAACCCAGGACATGTGTTATTCAACAAATGGAGGACCCAAAAGTAGTAGGACCAGCCCACCAAGTATGATACATAGAACCAATAGACCCACAACCCTGAAAGCACATAGGTGAGATTGTAGGGGAAATAAGGTGAAGGCGTTCAGGTACAAGGTATATCCTGCACAGGGACTTCAGAGATGTTTCAGTCAAAGTGGCCCCCTAACTCTTCTTGCTAAGGTTATCTGTGCATGCATACCATTTAGGTAAAGAAGAAATGTCCTCCTCCCACTTTAACATATATGGTAATTTTTCAGCCAAAAAAATGTATGTGTATTCTATGTGGGTGGTGGTAAAAGCCTCTGCCAGACACTTTGGCACACATTAGACTGTTGCCGGGTTCGGCCAACAAAGGAAAATGTGTATGGCCACCCTTAAGGTGCATTTACACAGCCTGATATTAATTCCCGTCAATTTGCCCATGTGAATGTGCCACTAATCACTTAATGAACGAGCAAAATGCTTGTTCATCAGGTGATCCTGTCATTCATGCAGGCATATAAATTATCGCTGTCTAAAAAGTGATCTGATGCCCAGAACAGGGGCGTATCTATCGCGAGGCAAACAAGGCATTTGCCTGGGGCGGCACTTGCCAATGGGGCGGCAAAATGCCTTGTTTGCCTAGTTAGTTAACGTACACATCGATCCGATCCAATCCTTCACTATGCTGCTGCGAGCGGCAGCATCGCCGGCGCCGCATAGTGAAGGAGTGACTTACTTACTCCCTCCTCCTCCTCCCGCCCCCAGGTGTTTCCTGAATTTTTACCTACCCGGCCTTGCTACCCACGTCACTTCCAGTAGTGACGTGGGAGGTGCGTCTCTCCCCTCCGCTCCTGACTGGCTCTGCTGGGGGTTTGTCGGCGCAGGCAAGGAGGATTCCCCCGTAGCAGAATATTCCGGCCCACTGCGCATGCGCCGAGTCGTCTTTTTTGCGCATGCGCAGTGGGTCAGAATATTCACAACACAAGCGGCAGCCACAGCCAGCCGGGAAAAGTCCGGCTCCCTCCTCACACATCCGTCAGACTCATAGAACAAAGTTGGCCACTTTGCCTGACTCCTGGCCTACCCTGCGAGGAATGTCCAGACAGAGGAACAAACAGGAGTGAGTGAGTTAAAAAGCAAATCGTGCACAGTGAGAGTGAGACATAAATAAAGGTGGTATGATGTCAGACTGACTATGGTGGCCCTGGCCTCTCCTTGAGGCTGCCCCATACAGACTGGGGCAGCCTCAAGGAGAGGCCAGGGCCACCATAGTCAGTCTGACATACATACCACCTTTATTTATGGGGGCAGTCACAAGGAGACACTAAACTGTATGGGGGCTGCCACAAGCAAATAGTGCACTCTGCACTGTGTCATAAATAAAAGGTGGTATGTCAGACTGTCTATGGTGGCACTGGCCTCTCCTTGAGGCTGCCCCATACAGACTGTATGGGTCAGCCTCAATGAGAGGCCAGTGCCACCATAGACAGTCTGACATACCACCTTTATTTATGACACAGTGCAGAGTGCACTATTTGCTTGTGGCAGCCCCCATACAGTTTAGTGTCTCCTTGTGGCTGCCCTGGCCCCGCCCCCATAAAGTATAACGTCTCCTTATGTCTGCCCCCCATACAGTATGTATAATGTCTCCTTGTGGCTGCCCCCGCCCCCCATACAGTATATCGTGTCCTTGAGGCTGCCCCCATACAGTATAACGTCTCGTTGAGGCTGCCCCAATACAGTATAACACCTCCTTGAGGCTGCCCCCATACAGTATAACGTCTCGTTGAGGCTGCCCCCATACAGTATAACGTCTCCTTGAGGCTGCCCCCATACAGTATAACGTCTCCTTGAGGCTGCCCCCATACAGTATAACGTCCCCTTGTGTTTTTTTCTTTTAAACAGGTATTTATTGTGAGATATATATATATATATATATATATATATATATAGTTATCGCGATACATTTTTGAATATTATTATGCAAAACAGGAAAGGGTGGAGCCTAAAGAGGAAGGGGTGGGGTTTACAGAGGAAGGGGTTTGGCCGTGACAGGAAGGGGTGGATCAAATTTATATTAGGGGGGTGCCCAAGTTTAGTCTCGCCTAGGGCAGCACAAAACCAAGATACACCACTGGCCCAGAAACAATGATTCTGTATGGGGATGAGCAATGGAAATAGCAATCCCTCGTCCTCATACTGTGAAGGAGATCACTGCATATAAATCCTTCACTGAACGAGCAGCCAACTGTCAGGAAAGAACGTTTCCTTTTCGACAATCAGCTTTAACTCGGTCCGTGTAAAGTCCCTTTAGACTTAAAGGGGTATTCTGTTGTTTAAAGTTAGCCCCTATACGCAGGATAGGGGATAACTATTAGATTGGTGGGGGTCCTATCGCTGGGACCCTAACCGATCATAAGAAGTGAAAGGAGAGCATGTCGCACATGTGCATGGCCGCTCCATTAACTTCTGTGGGAGTTTCAGAGATTCACGATTACAGCGCTTACTTACGGTAATTCCTATAGAAATTAATGGAGCGACGGCATGCCTGCCCCACCGGCCACACCGTTCATTTCAGGGGGGCTGCAGGGGGCTTGGGGCCCCCGTTCTCCTGATTGGTGGGGGTCCTTCTGCTGGGACCCCCACCAATAAAATGGTTATCACCCTACCCTATGGATAGGGTATAATTTCAAACAACCAGAATGCCCCTTTAATATCCTTGGTATCATCTTGGAGTCTTGCTTCATATATGAATTCATAAAAGTTGGGCCAAGCTCTCTGCTGTATTATATTTAATAAAATTTAATAATGAAAAACCGCCCTTCTGTTCGTGAAAAATCATAATAGAAAGTTTGGTTCTGATATGTTTACCTGCCCTAATTAAACATGTAATTTGAATTTTATTGTAAATGCCATTTATGTTGTATATATTGTGTTGTCATTTTTTTCCACAGCGCTGGAGTGGGCAGGACGGGCACTTTTATAGGGCTTGATCGTATTATAAAGCAAATTGAAACAGAAGCGCGAATAGATGTGTATGGAATAGTCTATGATCTCCGGATGCATCGGGTATTAATGGTGCAAACTGAAGTAAGTGGATGGAATTTCATTGATTTCACATGGCCAAGGTTTAATGAGATACTGTATGTTTGTATATAGTATATGTATGTATTAGAGTAGTTACATCCATGTCAGTCGGATGAAGCATGATAATAGTTCTATTCTTATACACAGGAGCAGTATTCTAGTAGTTACATTTTTGTACATAGGAGCAGTATTATAGTAGTTATATTCCTGTACATAGGAGGCAGAAATTTAGTAGTTATATTCTTGTACATAGGAGCAGTATTATAGTAGTTATATTCTTGTACATAGGGGCAGTATTATAGTAGTTATATCCTTGTACATAGGAGCAGTATTATAGTAGTTATATTCCTGTACATAGGAGGCAGTATTATAGTAGTTATATTCTTGTAAATATGAGCAGTATTATAGCAGTTATATTCTTGTATATGGGGGCAGTATTATAGTAGTTATATTCCTGTACATAGGAGGCAGTATTATAGTAGTTATATTCCTGTACATAGGAGGCAGTATTATAGTAGTTATATTCTTGTACATAGGAGCAGTATTATAGTAGTTATATTCTTGTACATAGGAGCAGTATTATAGTAGTTATATTCTTGTACATAGGAGCAGTATTATAGTAGTTATATTCCTGTACATAGGAGGCAGTATTATAGTAGTTATATTCTTGTAAATATGAGCAGTATTATAGCAGTTATATTCTTGTATATGGGGGCAGTATTATAGTTTTATTCTTGTTCATAGGGAATTATCTAATATATAAAGCTGAGTGTATGTATGTATGTCCTCTAAAGGAATCTGTACCGTCTCATTTACAATCACGAAATTTGGCATACAGATCCATCAGGTGTCCGGTTTTTAGACCAGGTCTCGGCTCTCTAGGACGTACCGTTCCTGAGATATTCCCAAAAAATGCATTAGCCAATAGAAGCTTGGACCCTTGACTCTTATAAGCCAATAGAAACTTACAGGTCTTCCACCCTCCACATACACAGTTTTTCTTCAGGTTTCCATAACAACTAAGCCATTTATCTTCACTGCTGTAGGAGAGCTTTAAAGGAAATCTGTCACCAGGATAATAGCTATTGAAGTAAAGCCATGGCCTAATAGCCCTTAGTACCTTATTTCAAGATGTGCCTTTGTTCCAGCAATAGATGGTTTTATCCTCTGAAAATCCAGTTCATTTGGTATGCAAATGAGCCAGTAAGGTGCCCAGAGGGGCGTCACTCTTGCAGGAAGGAGCCCAGACTCGCCCCCTGCCAAAATGTGTCCACCGTCAAAAGACTTAAAACCTCGCCCCAGGTCCCGCTAATCCACGCCCTGATCTGGTTAGGCCACGCCTCTCACACTCCTGAGCCAACGAGGATTGAAAAAATGAAGGTAAAAATCAACTTCTGTCGGCTACAGGGGTGGGAGTAAGGGTGACTTTCTCCCTGCAGCATACACTCAGACAGCACAGTGCTGCTGCCTTAGAGTGAGCTGTTCAAAAGGACATGCCCCCAATCCAGTTAGGCCGCGCCCCTCCAACTCCTCAGCCGACTGATATTGAAAAAAATGAAGTTAAAAATCAACTTCTAGGTCATGCTAAACCATGCCCCTATCTTGTTAGGCCACACCCCGTACACTCCTCAGCCGACAGGGATTGAAAAAATTAAGGTAAAAATCAACTTCTGTCAGCTGGAGAGGTGGGAAGGAGGGTGACTTTCTCCCTGCAGCTCACACTCAGACAGCATAGTGCTTCTGGCTTAGAGTGAGCTGTTCAAAAGGAGACGTCCCTGATCCAATAAAGACCACTGTTAAGGGGCGGACCCCTGTGGAGGTCACTGTCAAGGGGGTGGTATGCTGTGAAAGTCACTGTTAAAGGGGAAGGCTGCTGTAAAGGTCAAAGTTAAGGGGGTGGGCTGCTGTGGAGGTCCAATTTTAAGGGACGTGCACTGTGGGGGGGGTCTGTGTTGAGGGGTGGGGGGCTGTGGAGGTCACTGTTTTGGGGGCGGGGTGCTGTAGATGTCACTTTTATAGTGGATAGTGTTGATATCTTTTAACGACACACACAAACATTAAATGAAATAGATTAAATATACCCGAGCGAAGCCGAGTCCTTCTGCTAGTACATCTATAAATATCAAAACCAACCCATATCAGACTAAATTGACTCCAACATCTACCAACATATACATCTATATGTTCATAAATGTTAATAGCCAAATGTACTATTGGCATATGTTTTGGGCATTATACATCCACACACTCATACAGCGCTGATATGTATGCAGTGTACGGGTCTATGGATTCCAGTGTACAGCAGGCATAGGGGCCACAGTGAGCGACGTCCTGGCAGGATCAGAAATGCTCCAGCCTGTTCCCATTTAACTCAGCTGAAGCATGTCATAACATATCTCAGGTACAGGCATGATCACCCAATGAATAAATACGTTACAGAAAATAATTATATGACATTAAGATTAGTTTTAAGTAAAGTTTTACAAAAGGTTAGTTACCCTTTAACCCCTTAGTGACCGCTAATACACCTTTTTACAGTAGTCACTAAGAGATCTTAGGCTAGACTGCTACCTCTTTACAGTGGTAACAGTCTAAGCACTGCAGTGGCGTGGAACAGCAGAAAGGCTAATCTGGGCCGTTTAACCCCATAATTGGCAGCTGTCAATAGCGACGGTTGCGTTTAAGAGATTACAGAAGGAGCAGACTCCCTCCGTCTCCCATCTGCACCCATGAATGAGATTGTGGGGTGCAGATGTCTGTGCACAGCAGCATGGGGCCTAATGAAGACCCAAGCCTGTCTTAAGTTGATTCGTAGCAAGATGCGCTTCTCTGGCACAGCCTGCTGGTGGATTTCAGTATAGCACTGATGGAATAATAAATTGCATAAGCAATGCAATGTATTATAGAAGGGATTGAAAAATCACCTATTAAGTCCCCTTCAAATCAATGAAAAAAAAAAGTTTTAAAAAGTTTTATAAAATAAAAACATTCCAAGTTAAAAAAATACATATTTTTATGCTTATTCGCCTAAAAAGACAAAATAAAAAGTAATCAAAAAGTGTTATTTACCTTAAAATGATACCAATGAAAAGTACAAGTCGTCCAGCAAAAATAAACACTCACACAGCTCCACAGAAACAAAAATAAAAAAGGTCTTGGGATGGGCTGAGGCAAAAAAACTTTTTTTTCTTAAAAAAGAGTTGTGATTGTGCAAATATTTAGTAAAATGTAAAAATAAAAACGACTCATCTGAAGTATGAAGTTATAATGTTATGAATGCTGAACAATGAGTGTCACAAAATATATAACATAAAAACTGCTGGTATTAGTTGTTTTTTTTTCATCTCCTCCCGTCCCCCCCCAAAAGTTAATCAGTAAGTTATGTGTACCCCTAAATAGTCCCATTAAAACTACAACCTGCATAAAACAACTCCTCATATGGCTATATCAATGGAAAAATATTCAGAATTGATGATAAATATATGAAAAAAAATCACTTCCTTACTAAGGTCCAAAACAGGCTGGTCACTAAGAGGTTAATTCTGGATATGTGTTGATTTAGGGCTCATGCACACGGCCGTGTGCTGGCCGGGCTAGTTCTGCGGACTGCAAATTGGGGTTCTGATCCGTGCTTCCGAACCTCATCTCCCGGCATGCAGACCCATTCAAGTGAATGGTCCACATCCATGATGCGGGGTGCACACGAACGGTGCCCCGTGTATTGCGGGGCCGCAATACGGTGGCGGTAGGGCAGCGGCCATGTGCATGAGCCCTTAATCACCTGGTTGAAGATGTTATCCATTGCTCCTCAAAATTTTCTCCTAACAGTTCGTCCTTCTTTACATTGTAGAGCCAGTACATTTTCTTGAATCGGTGTGCGCTGGATATTATCAAGGCTCAGAAGGAAACGGATACAGATCTAATTTACCGAAACACATCAGCGATCTATGACACTGTCAGTCCTTAAATAAAAAGGTCTGACTTTTAGTCATTATTCATGCACTCTTCTCAGAAGACAGGCTCTCGGGACTAGCAGCTTTACAACAATCACCGGACCAAGAAGGGAATAGCACTTTGAGTAACTTTATTTAGTCTTGTTTTTTTTGTCCAATATAATGTAAGAAATACAATGTTACCGTTTGTTTTATGGAATGTGCTATTAAAATCTGCTGGATAGATGTAGTACATCTTATACTAAAGAGAAAAGTATGTAATGTTTTTTACTAGCTATTGCTCTAGCTATGTAGATATAGGTGTATATATATATGTTGCTAGCACAAGGGCTATATATATATATATACACTGTATATATATATATTTAAAAGTAGTATAAAATCCTGCATTGTAATAAAACTGCATAACCAAAATGCCTAACCCTAACCCTAATATTATACCAGAAGCTTAGACCAAATTTTTTGGTAAATTTATATTAAATCGTGTAAACTATATGGAAATATATATAAAATTTTGTATATACTGAATAATAAACATTTATTAAAGCCTATATGAAAGAAAATATAGGGGGCCCCCATAGCAACCATTACAGTCCTACAGGTTGCTGTGGGCCAAACCTTTTTCCTATGCACTGAAGTTTCTTTTGTCTTGAATGTAAATGATATATTTGTATCCTGTGGAGTCTACAAAAGGGATATTTTCCTATATGAATCTGTTTTTCTTTTTTTTGTAGAGCACTGCAGTTCCAGGGAGTCTGTCTAACAATGACACTAGCCAATCTATACAAACAGTGATATCATTATTGTATCTTAAATCCATGGAAGGTTTATACAGATTTACTGGATTTATTTAAAGTTGCAGAAGATTTTACTCAGGGTATTTTTGCACTGAACTCATGTAATTTATAGAATAGATAAGTTTTACATTGTTGTATATGTACTGTATATATGAGACAAAAAGGACTTTCCTATTTTTTATTTGTACAAAGAAGGTGCCATATAGGGAATTTAGCTCTTTCAGGTTGCCCCTGTGGTCTATGAAAAAGCCACTTGAGACTTAACAGGGCCAGTTCACTTTAGTATGTCGTACAGTACTTCATATTCTTATATTCATTTTATAAAACATGGAAAACAAACAATATTTGCCATTAGGGATGAGCGAATCGACTTCGGATTAAACATCCTAAGCCGTTTGCATAAAACTTCGGTCCAATACTGTATGGAGCGAGCGCTTCATACAGTATTAGAATGTATTGGCTCAGATGAGCCGAAAGTATTACTTCACGAAGTCTCGCGTGACTTCACGTAATAAATTCATAGATTCATTTTTACTGTAAAAAAAAACATTTCCCGAACTAGGGTTCGGTTCCAACCCGAGTTCAGGAAATGTTTTTTTACAGTAAAAATTAATGTATGAAGTTATTACGTGAAGTCATACGAGACTAAGCGAAGAAATAACTTTGGCTCATCTTAGTCAATACATTCTAATACTGTACAGAGCGCTTGCTCCGTATACTATTAGACCGAAGTTTTATGCAAATCGACTTTGGATGTTTCATCCGAAGTCGATTCGCTCATTCCTATTTGCTATTTACAGGGTATAAAAAAATGGCGCCACCTGATTTTGAATGTTTATAGTAATGTCCACCTAAGGAGCTGAGTGATGGTGAGCATGCATCTTCCTGCACTTTACTCACAGCCAGGTCTTTGCATAGTGGTCCTCTATTCAGCCAATAGAAATAGCATTCTTCCCTTGCTTGCCTCTGCAGGAACCTGGCATTATACCAAGGCTAGAAGTCTTCTACAGGGAAAGTAAGAAGGGTCTATATTATCAGCTGCCAGAGGGGGAAGGAGACTGATACTGCCCCCACACATCGAAAACAATGACTTTTTTATGCTAGAAACACTGCATATTACATTAAAATGGCTATTCGCTGCCTGTTAGGATTTTTGGTATGGAAATGATTCATGGCATAACTCCTTTTTAAATCTTTTATTGTTTTATTTTTACAACTCCTGTGCAGAATTATGTGTTTCCATGGTTATGCATATCAAACTCCTTCTTTTCGTTATCCTACAGACAATAAAAGACGAGGCAGGTGAATGGTAGTAACACATGACTGCAGGACCAGATTACAGAGGGTTGGTAATCTATAACCATAGGAACACAGGTCATCTGCATGAGACCCATATTCACAAAATGTTAGATTTTTACTGTAGTTAATATATTTTCAGGGTTGTGCCATTTTTTTTAAATAGACAGAGAAAATAATAACAAAAAAATAAAATAAACACAAAACCCTAGGTATGAACATACCTTTATGTGTTGGTTCATACATGTATTCATTCTTTTTCCATTTAGTTTATCTGACCATATCCAGAAACACACACATTGAATACCTGAGACCACCAAGTTTATGAAATATGAAGGAACCTTTGTTACATTTCAATAACTTGCTGCTATTGTTCCTGTATGGTGGTGCCATGACCAAAACACTACTGTGGACCAAAAACACCCTAAACAAAGGGGCAGTTAGCTCCTTTAGAAGCCCAGGGGTCAATGACATGCTCCATATAACAGTAGAAATATTTTCTTCTCTTCTGTATCTTCCATATTCTGTCTGTTATAATCCAGGCAGAAGTTGGATATCTTGCTATGGTTGCCTTTTTAATGTAATCAGGGGATTTTATTTTATTATAGAGAATGTTTTTAAAGTAATCATATCTGGTAATTATGCACAGAGGTGTTGGAATACTTGAAAAATATATATATTTTATGTGTAATTTAATATGAAAATGAACTGTATTGTGATATTTTTTTTATATCATTTAATATAATTATTGTTTTATTCCTTTAAATACTGTGAAGGAGCCAATATTCTAAGGGCAAGCAGGTTCAATGGTTTGAAGAGTCAAATGTGAAATCTGTCATACACTGTTCCTTGTGTTATAAACACTGTAAAGATAAACTGATCCAGCAATAAAAAGGTATCCTTTCTGAATGGGACATTGACCTCATTTTCTTTTCTTTTGTGTGTGTCTGTAGGAACAGCATTTGTGTAGGAACAGCAAAATCTTGAGAAATATGTATATTTTAGGCCCTTGGGACTGTGGAATATCATAGAGGGTGCAGAGGTTACAGTTAGGGATCGACCGATATTGATTTTTTAGGGCCGATACCGATACCGATAATTTGTGAACTTTCAGGCCGATAGCCGATAATTTATACCGATATTCTGGGAATTTTCGTTTTTGAAAAAAAAAATAAAAAATTCCCACAAATCTGCTGAAAATTAATGTTTATTGTTAATGTGTATTTTTTATTTTTTTTGTAAATCTTTCTTTTTCATTTATATTGAATATTTAGATGTTTTTATTTTTATAACTTTTTTTTTTTTAAACTAACTTTTAGCCCCCTTAGGGACTAGAACCCTTGTCCTATTCACCCTGATAGAGATCTATCAGGGTGAATAGGAGCTCACACTGTCCCTGCTGCTGTGTGCTTTGTGCACACAGCAGCATGGAGCTTATCATGACAGCCAGGGCTTCAATAGCGTCCTGGCTGCCATGGTAACCGATCGGAGCCCCAGCATTACACTGCTGGGGCTCCGATCGGAGGAGCAGGGGAGAGGGAATCCTGTGGGGGGCGCACTGCGACTGGGGTGGGGGGGGAGGGGGGCGCACCACTGCTTAATACTGGGGGGGAGGGGGGGAGGGGGGGGGCGCACTGCGCCACCAATGCTTAATACTGGGGGGGGGGGGGGAGGGGGGCGCACTGCGCCACCAATGTCTGATACTGGGGGGCTTGGGGGGGCGCACTGCACCACCAATGAAGCTTAATCTCACATTTATTCGTATACAGGAGGCGGGAGCTGGCTGCAGGATCACATAGCCGGCTCCCGACCTCTATGAGCAGTAGCTGCGATCCGCGGCACCTGAGGAGTTAACTACCGCAGATCGCAGCTACAGCTCATAGAGGCCGGGAGCCGGCTATGTGATTCTGCAGCTCCCGCCTCCTGTATATGAATTAATGTGAGATTAAGCTTCATTGGTGGCGCAGTGGCCATAGCTCCTCCCCTCCTCTTGTCCCCTGTCCTCCCATTGGCTGGAGCGGCAGCAGCAGCACAGGGGTAGGAGACATTGCTTCTTCTCTCCTGTGCTGCTGCTGAGGGAACACGGAGAGCGCTGTCAGCAGCACGATCTGTGTTCCCAGGACGTTATCGGAATATCGGCAAAATAAATGCCGATACCGATAACGTTCAAAATCCTGAATATCGGCCGATAATATCGGTAAATCCGATAATCGGTCGATCCCTAGTTACAGTCATACCTGACCCTTATGTGAACATCAGTGCTCAGGTGATAATTCCACAATGGTGTAAT
Organism: Bufo gargarizans; assembly: GCF_014858855.1. Classification (NCBI taxonomy): domain Eukaryota; kingdom Metazoa; phylum Chordata; class Amphibia; order Anura; family Bufonidae; genus Bufo; species Bufo gargarizans. The sequence goes on along the minus strand of NC_058089.1, from coordinate 9,098,864 downwards.
GACTATAGAATTAGTTACTGTCATAATATGTTTAGATCCTATAAAGTGTGACGTCACTGCACATAATGATACTTGGGTGACACAGATTTTACGCTGGGCCCAGGAGACTTTTGTAACGCCTTCATGCTCTGCCCTTATCGATGTGCACACCCATATTTAAGTCCCTCGTTTTAAAGTGCAAGTCTAAGGAAAAACTGAAGAGGAGTGCAATGCAAAAAATATCCAACCTCCTGCTGCTTTCAAAGTGCATTCTACCCACTAGATGTTTATCCACGGATGCAATCACCACTATTCAGAACATTTTATTTTATTTTTTTCCTGTTGCTCTTACGGCACACACATATTCCGCTGTACAGAAAATATTCAGGCTCACAGCAGCACTTTATCCCCAGTGGGGCTCACAGTCTAAATTCCCTATCTCAAACACACACATAAACAGAAGGGTCCAATATTATAAGAGGCCAATTAACTTGTCAGGATATGTTTTTTGGTGTGTGGGTGGAAACACAAGGAGAACATACAAATCCCATGAAGATGTTGCCCTAGGTCGGATGAGAATCTAGGACCACAGTGCTGCCCATATCCAAACACAGACAGATATTGTGCCGATGCTATAGTTTTAACCATATTCGGTTCTCTGCGAAAATTGAAAATTACATTTTACATGGGTGCATTTAGGGTACTTTCCTAGCACCTCAAATCCTCCTTTTTTGAGAAGCAGCCATCCAGTTTTATCTTAAATTATATGTTCATTTCAGCCCTGGCCAAAGCAGAAAATACCATGATCATCTAAAATCACCAGGAAAATTTATGTCATCCTTAAACAGGTTTTCAATATTTTTTTTTACTGATGACCTAGGATAGGTCATCGGTATCTGATCAGTGGGGGTCCAAAGCCCAGGACCCCCGTCGATCAACTGTTTGAGAAGGCAGCAGTGCTAGCAGTATCACCGCGGCTTCCTCTCTGCTTTTCTAAGGCCGAGTGATGACACGTTCATGTATCAGTGGCCTAGGAGCAGCTCAGCCCCATTTACGGTAAGTTAATGAGACTGAGCTGCAATACCAAGCACAGCCGCTATACAGTGTATGGTGCTGAGCTTGGAGAGCTCCGAGAAGCCAGCGGCGTTCGCAGGAACAAAACAGCTGATCAGTGGGGGTCCGATACCCGGACCCCCACCGATCAAATACAGATGACCTATCCAGAGACTAGGTCATCAGTAAAAAAATCTCAGTAAACCTTTTTAACCCACCCCAAACATCCAGAGAAGACATGAAGTACAGAGATGACAGGCAGGACATGCTGTGGTAATGGAGACCACATACAAGTGCTGCTGCTCATTACCCCACCTCCTCTCTGTACTTCATGTCTCCTCATGACCTCCATTCCTACAGAGATTGAGCTGAAGATCTTATCAGCTGTATTCAGGATCAGGCAGAGGAAGATGAGGCAGCTCTGTAGCTCAGTGTGGTGAAGTAACTCATCCTGTTTGTGATTAGGACAGGTTCTGTGTGTACTAATAGGACAGCGGACATTTTATTTCTCCTAATGATTGCTCCCCAGACAAAACGAGCCATTATAACTAATGAACGGTATTTGAGAATATATTCATCATAATGTAATATTTATATATTTTCATTTTCATTCTTAATTCCCACAGAACCCTTGTGCAAATAGTGTAGTGGGTGGGGTGATTCTTTAAAGAGTTTTGTGACTTTGTATTAAAACATTAATTAATTGCATGTTTTGATGTAAATGATCCACAAGGAGGGCTGTGCACCATGTTGTTGCCAGGTACAATTCAATGTGATTATGACAAGAGATTGGGGCCCAGTTAGCAGCATCCCTGGTGTATAATAGCACATCCATAGGAAATAATAGGACAGCAATGAAACATGATCAATGCATGCAACTTCTTATTTCTCCAGTGGCTACAGAATATCCAATGCACCGATATGGATCTAACCTAAAAAGAAAAGGTATTTTTTATAAGGCTACCCAATATGTCTGTAGGTTAGATGGTTTGAACATTTTTTGTATAAAAATACATTTTCCATGGTAAAATTATTCCATTTATAATATAGCGATGCGACCCAAGGGAGTTGCTGCATGCGTCACTGATGTTCAGCAAGTTCAAGTGGTCAGGGGTTTGCTCTATGAAATATGTTTCTTATATATAATGTGCTCAGGTGAAAATGGCTTTTAAAATACATCACAAAGAACCCTACAGAAAGCTGGTGTCAATGCACAGCATCTTTACAGCAAGGTGACAACCAGACTGCACTGGTTTGATGTCCTTTGTATACAAAACAGATAATACTGAATCCATGTCTCACGCTGTAAATGATTTTGGTAAAAGGAGCGCCATGGATGGTGGAGGGGACAGAGTGCGCCTTCACAGGCTCTTTTGGCATAATGTGGGAATAAGGAAGAAGGAGACACACACACATTGGCCCGGTGTCTAAACCCCGGGCCAATGTTAATTAAGGGCTGTAATGCACCTTCAGTATTCAAAGATATTTGTTTTCAGTGAAAAGGGTCACGTGTCGCGCTGCTTCTGGTCCCCAGTGGACCAGAAGGGTGTCCCATCCATAGTCAAATGCACCACTGCAGCCATTCACTAGCACCATGTGGTCAGTGAGCCACTGCAATCATGTGCCGCTCAGAAACATGTCACAGCTGAGACCACTGAATGGCTGCAGCAGGTTACCACGGATGGGCTGTTACATTTCAGGTCCACAGGGGACCAGAAGCAGCAGAGAAGGAGCAATCAATGCTGGAACAGAGCTGTGGTGAATAGGTGAGATAGTTTGTTTCTTATTCCCGACATATGACGTAGTAGTACATCATAGCGGCCAGGTGCATTCCCGCATTTTGACGTACTATTATGTCATGGTGATCGGGCAGGCACCGGAGCAGGTAGGGGCCCTGGCAATCCCTGGTAGCCGGGCCCCTGCTGTATCCGCCGGCATCGCTGTACAAGCCAATGGCGGCGGATTAACCCCTTCTATGCCGCTGATCAGCGCTGGCCGCAGCAGAGAGGGGATTTGTGGCGGGTGAGGGAGCCCACCGAGTCCCCGCTCTGCTGTGGCCTGGGACCCGATGGGTGAAAAGGAAGCCCGATGCCGTGCATAGGCTACCTAATGCCTTGCAGGGCATCAGGACCTGCCTTCTACGGGTGCCCAGGAGATCCAGCCCCAGGCTGCATCTCCTAGGCAACCTGTTAGTGTATTACTCAATGTAATACACTAACAGGCAATGCATTACAATCCAGTTACACTAATTTTATAGAAAAAAAAATAGAAAAAAAAGAAAATACACACATATTAAGTATTGCCACGTCCGTAACAACAGTCTCTATAAATATATTACATGATCCACCCCGTCTGATAAACACCATAAAAGAAATAATAACAACTTTAAAAAAAGCAATTTTTGGCACCTTACATCACAAAAAGTGTAACACCAAGTGGATCAAAAAGATGTATGCCCCCCAAAATGGTACCAATAAAACTCATCCTCATCCTGCAAAAAAAGAGCCCCTACATAAGACTGACAATCGCCCATAAAATAAAAATACTATAGCTCTCAGAACATGGAGACACTAAAACTTTTTTTTTTTTTTTAAAAATGCAATTACTGTGTTAGAGTGAAATAAATAAATAAAAGTGTACATATTAGGTATCACTATGTCCGTAACAACCAGCTCTATAAAAGTATCACATGACTTAACCCCTCAGGTGAACATAGTAAAAAAAAAAAAAAAAACTGTGCCAAAAAATCTATTCTTTTGTCACCTTACATCACAAAAATTGCAACACCAAGCCATCAAAAAGGCGTATGACCCCAAAAATAGTACCAATCAAACCGGCATCTAATCCAACAAAAAATTTGCCCATACCTAAGACAATTGGTCAAAAAATAAAAAATCTATGTCTTTCAGACTATGGAGACACTAAAACATTTTTTTGTTTAAAAAAATGCTATTATTGTGTAAAACTTAATTAATTAAGAAAAAGTATACATATTGTTTATTGCCATGTCTGTAACTATCTTCTCTATAAAAATGTCACATGACCTAACCCCTCAGGTGAACGCCGTAAAAATAAATAAATAAAAACTGTGCCAAAACAACCAATTTCTTTGGTCACCTTGCCTCATAAAGTGTAATAATGAATGATCAAAAAATCATATGTACCCAAAAATGGTACCAATAAAAACGTCAACTCTTCCTGCAAAAAATTAGCCCCTGCACAAGACGTTTGGCAGAAAAATAAAAAAGAATATGGCCTTCAGAAAATGGAGACACAAACACATTTATTTTTAAAAAATGCTTTATTATGTAAAACTGAAACAAACAAAGTAGACATATTTGATATCACTGCATCCGTAACAACCTGCTCCATAAAAATAGCATGTAATCTACCCTGTCAGATGAATGTTGTAAAAAATAAAAACAGTGCCAAAACAGCAATTTTTTTGGTTACCTTGCCTCATAAAAAAAACCTTATAGAGCAATTAAAAATTATATGTACCCCAAAATAGTACCAATAAAACTGTCACCTTATCCCCTAGTTTCCAAAATGGGGTCACTTTTGGGAGTTTCTACTGTAGGGGTGCATCAGGGGTTCCTTCAAATGGGACATGGTGTCTAAAAACCAGTCGAGCAAAATCTGCCTTCCAAAAACCATGTGGCAGTCCTTTCCTTCTGCGCCCTGCCGTGCGCCATTACATCCGTTTATGACAACATGTGGGGTGTTTCTGTAAACCTCAGAATCAGGGTAATAAATTTTGGGTTTTGTTTGGCTGTTGAGCCTCGATGTGTTAAAGAAAAAAATGGATTAAAGTGGAAAATCTGCCAAAAAAGTGAAATTTTTATATTTTATGTCCATTTTCCTTTCATTGTTGTGGAACACCTAAAAGTTTAACAAAGTTTGTAAAATCAGTTTGGAGTAACTTGAGGGGTGTAGTTTCTACAATGGGGTCATTCATGGGGGGTTTCTATTATGTAAGCCCCACAAAGTGACTTCAGACCTGAACTAGTCCTTAAAAAGTGGGCTTTGGAAATGTTCTTAACATTTTTTAGAATTGCTTCTAAATTTCTAAGCCTTCTAACGTCCCCAAAAAATAAAATGACATTTACAAAATGATGCAAACATAAAGTAAATATATGGGGAATATTAAGTAATAAATATTTTATGAGGTATCACTTTGTTTTAAAAGCAGAATTTTTTTTCTAAATTTTTGGTAAATTTGGGAACTTTTCATAAATAAAGGTGAAATATATTGACTCAAATTGATGACTACGTGAAATAGAATGTGTCACGAGAAAACAATGTCAGAATGGCTTGGATAAATAAAAGTGTTTCAAAGTTATTACCACATAAAGTGACACATGTCAGATTTGCAAAAAATGGCCTGGACAGGAAGGTAAAAACTGGCCCGGGGTAGAAGGGGTTAAAACATTCATTAATTTAAGCAAACATGAGCACATTTAAAAGCCTCTTAAAGGCTCTGTACTCATATCAGTTACAGTCTTTCAGTGAAGGCTGAATCTGTAGTTCAGAGGCACAACAAGCCTAATAGTACTCATGTAAAGGTACTAATTACAGACCATATATACTGTCCATAAGTAGTCCCAAGGGGAGCCTCTGTGCTACAGAGGCCATGTTAGGCCAATAGGCCACCAGGTGTCCAGATGCAAGTACAGCACTTGCCCAGGATATTTCTCCCCCCATGGCTCCACTGTTCCCAAGAGGCTAATCCATGGACCAGGACATTAGGTCCTCTTCAGCCCAGCTGCACTAACCCTTACTGCTTACTGGATATTTAGCAGCACTGTCGGCTATCTCTCTCATGTGGCCATCTATGTGTCACCTGTGACTTTTCCTAGCCAGCCATTCTACTTCAGGCCTCTTCAGACCCCATTAGCGACTAAGGCTATATTTAACTGGAGGATACACACAGCATTCTCCACTACTCTATGCCTGCTCCTTTAAATGGGAGAGGCACTCTTCCAGTCTGCCAGCAAGCTTCACTAGAGCATGTGCCCAACTTCTCTAAAAGTTTTCTGGGCAATTCTCTTTATTAGGGCCCCATCTACTCCTTGTACCACCCAAAAAGAGGGTGGCTTTCTGTGCTTTTTCTGAAGAGTGGAGTGGAACCAGATCTCGCCACTACAGTTCATAAAGTGAATAAATGGAGCTTGCACCTTGTTCTGGCACACCATTTTGGAGAAGAGGAGACACTTTGAGGAGTGGTGTTTTTTTTTTCTTCTAAGTGTCTTCCTCTGTCACCTTGCATTAGCACAGATAGTACTGCCTCCTGAGTCATCCTGTAAATGCTGTAGGTACAGATAGCTGCCTTCCTACAGGAAAGGGAGGAATTGCAAAGTATTCCCTGTAGAAAAGCTAAAAAAAAAGGTTACTAGGCTCAGAATTTGAATATAAGAGTAAAAGTGGTTTAACTAAGACGTAGGATGGCATTTAAAGATGGAATAGCAGTCCAATGCATTCAGAGGGAACAATGTTAACCAACCCCAAAGAAATTTTAGTGCACTAGCAGCTTGTTGCAAAGCATCTTGGTCCTAAAGGCTAAAACAAAAAAAAGCTGAGAATATATAGAGAGGCTGAGCACTCTCCACCTGGACCACACAGAGGCTGACGCAAAAAATACTGATGATAATATTTATTACACCTAGATGCAGATCAATGACTAAAACAATAAAACAAATTTAAACAATAAAATATTCAGAATAAAAACAGCATCATAAATAACTGAGCATACATGAAATGCAATGGGTGCTTTATAAAACTCGGAATAGTTAATATATCCTAAGGTGTGTCTATAATCGATGGAAGTTCGATATTAAATAATCGAGAGTATGAAAAAAATCGAGAGGTATTTTTTGTCGAATGAGTACTCAAATATTCAGGTTAGTGTCCGGACAAATTTCGATGAATTTCTTTCGATTATTTCATTCGATTATTACAATATATTTGACGGATATCCCCAGTATGGCAAAACAATAATCACACTTGCGATTGCCGTCTGACTAAAGCTCACAGTGGCATCATGCTGAACGCCGAGGTGACTGAGGGCAGCCAATCTGTAGATTCCTACCCCAAACTCAAGTTTATGCTTGATTGGGAGACGGAATTGGGTGTTACTTTTACTGGGGATCAATGGAAACGTGCATTGCTTTTTACGCATAAGATCTCTATATCGTGTAATTTACAAGAACTCAATTATAAAATACTTACCAGATGGTATCGGACACCGGAGAAGCTGCATCGACTCTTCCCCTCGGTTTCTGATCTATGTTGGCGGTGCCAGGGTGCTAGGGGGACTATGACCCATATATGGTGGGATTGTCCGAGGCTTAACCCACTATGGATAGATGTCTTCAAGCTCTATAATTTTCTTTTCCGGGCCTCTATAGCATTTTCCCCTTCCATCGCTCTGCTATCTATTTTCCCGGGGCGGATCTCACAGGTTAAGAGAGGTTCATTGCGGCTCTTCATTCTGGCCATGAGGCAAATAATCCCACGCAATTGGAAGTCAACCGAGAGGTTGAAAAGGATTACTTGGACCTCTGCATTGGAGGAGCTGATACACAGGGAGGAGATGTGTGCCGCTGATCTCAACAAGATTCCGGCGTTTCTTAAGAGTTGGGAGCCATGGTCCAGGTTTAGATCATCTACGTCATTTGCGGTTTGGTTGGCATCTGGGGTACTCCCTGATTCTCCTCCTTAATAATGCCTAGCCATTCTCTAGTTATGCCCTATGATTTCTCCCCCCCCCCCCCCTCCTCTTGTGTGTCTTCCTGTCTCCCCCCCTTATATGTCAAGTTTGTCTAGAATTATTGGCCTATACATCATTTGTTTGAGGCCTTATTTTGCCCTCCAGGGCCTTTGTTTCCGTTGACTTTTTGTCAGCTGACTGTTTGTTATTCAGATACATGCTTTTACCTTGTGCTATGCTGTACTGCGGTTCATGATTGCATGTCGCAATGTATCTTTGTATGCGGTATGTATACTGCAATTTGTGTTGTTCTCTTGTGATTGTAATTGATAATTATAATAAAATCTTATTGAACCATAAAGCTCACAGTGGCGTCCCACGTGGCTAATAATGTCAGATCCGGCGGTACCTGATTATCATAGTTCAGCTGGAGCGGTGCAGGCAAGTTGACAGCCCGCAGTGGTAAAAAAAAGCGATTTAACACCTTAATCACGTCTATATATAAATTTTATGTGGGTAGATTCACTTTTTTAGAATATTTTTATATTGTTAATCACTTTGAGTCAGTTAGAGGCTTAGGCATTTAACCCTTTAACGCATAATGTCATACAGCATTAATGTGCAGGAGATATATGGAGCAAGATATATGGAGCGTCTGCTCCATACAAGGCAGGTTCAAGCTGTATAATACAGCAGGCACCCACCAGTAGGTCCAGCAGTGACCGAGATCGGAGACGATGCTGATTCTGGTAATTTAAACGCTCAGATGCCTCTGTCAATAGTGACTACAATATCTGTGTGGTTAGGCAGAGGAAGGCCCTTGTGGTGAAATTGTGGTGTTCAAATTGGTTGTCATTGCAAGCTGCCTGAAAAGCCATGTCTGAGGCAGCCAGTAAAAATCCCACACACTGCAATAGTATTCTATTGCAGTCTATGGTACAAGTGTTCAGAAGATTGCACGTACCCTATGGGGGCTATTACAGTGTAACAAAATATATAAAAAAGTACAAATATACAAAATACATACAAATACATACAAACATAAACATACCAGGCATCGCCATGTCCAAACTGTTAAAATATAATATATAGATTTTCCTGTGCAGTGAAAAAAATAAACCCAATTTTTTGTCACCATGTCCCCCCAAAATATGGTAATTAAAATATGATCAAAAAGTTGTACAAACTCCAAAATGGAACAAATAAAACATACAGTTCGCGCCACAAAATGGCAATACAAAGATATTTTTTTTTCAAAAGTATTTTTTTAAATAGTAAAGCATAATAAAAAGTATACAAATTTGGTATCTCTGTAACCGTACTGACCCACAGAATAAGAATATCACGGCATGTTTGGCGCTTAATGAATGCCATAATAAAAACCCAAAAACCTTGGCTGAATTTATTTTTTAATTTCAATCTGAAAGCAATTTACCCCCCTGTTTTACAACACAATATACGGTTAATTAAATGGTGCCATAAAAATAGGCTGTCATACAGTAAAGTGGATGAAGAATTTAAAAAGTTGTGGCTTTTGGAAGGTAGAAAGGAAAAAACAAAAACGCAAAAAATTCTATTGGATGAAAAAAAGAAAGGCTGTGTATTGCAAACACAATGATAAATGAAGAGGCGAGAATTGGGAGCCCAAGCTGATCACTAGAGAGAGAGAGTGTGTGTCAAAGCTATTGATTTCATAGTGCCATTAGCATATTGCTGGGCTGTCTCCTGCAGCCTGCTCCATCTCACAGCTGTGCAGGTTGCATTCTGCTAAAAACTGTTGGCATCTCTGAAATTAATAGTGCAGTGCTAGTAGTTAATAATGTCAGGTGCTTTGTGCAGCCGGGACCCCTGGGTACTGCACATATGACAGTTCTGCACATAAGACTAATGGGTAGATACCCCTGTGTGCTATGACAGCTTTGCGCAATTTGATTGGCTGCACTATCGCTTCTTGTGTTGGCAGGCCTCCAACATCGCTGTACAGGCAATTGTAAGGAAAATGACCGAGGAGGCTTCGCCTGCCTGTGGCTATAGGGAATCTGTGCTGGGAAGAATCACTCATGCCTTGCTGTACTGTAAGTAGAATGCATGTACCCCTGTGAATTTCTCTACCATAGACATCTGCATTCCCTTCAACAACCCTAATACACTGTGCCGTCCTAATTCTCTAATGGTATTCACATTTCGAGGTTTTCATAGTATAGAGAATAATCAGGCGCAGAAAGTCATTTCATCAGCACAGGCTTTCATCTTGCCACAATAGGGACATTTCAACGGAATACAGATTTCTCTTACAATGCGGCATCGTCAGGGATGGCATGTTCTCATGTTGACAAGCAGTTTGAAAATGTCTTGTGAATCTAGAAGAAATCTCTGTGATCTGTGGGGGGGGAATGCATGGTGGGAGCAGATTACTGCATTGCACCCAATCTAGTTGCAAGACTTATCATTAGTATAGACTTGAGGAAGTTTGAAAAGTTGTTACTAGATTGCACCGACAGATGTGTCAGTATGCTTTGTGCTTGATTGAAGAATATTACTCCAGCTGTAGAGCATTACAAAAAACTGTAATTAGGGTATGACTCATTATCCCCAATATACGGTACCCCACCCCACATCACTGTGTACTAATAATATAGTGCCTCTGCAAGGTTATGTATATGCAAAGATTTGTATTGTGCCAATGCACCCACGAAATTGAAGCAACTAATTTTATGTATACAGCACATAGGTATATCCATGGGTACAGACTACAAACAAACTCTGTGTATTCTAATGGTTCATGCACACGACATATGTATTTTACGGTCCACAAAACACAGATCTGCAAAAATGACATTTGTGTTACATCTTTTCTTTTCTTTTCTTTGTGGATTCATTGTAACAATGCCTGTCCTTGTCCGCAAAATGGACAAGAGTAGGACATGTTCTATTTTTTTTCCGCAACAGACTTGAAGACATACGGATATGGAATGCGCACAGAGTAATTTCTGATTTTTAAGGCCCCACTGAAATGAATGGTTCCGTATACAGGCCGCCAAAAAAATGGAATGGGCGCGGACAAAAAATATGTTCGTATGCATGAGCCCTAAGTTTGCAGTCATTCCTTACTCCACAATCTCTCCTCCCTCCTTCTTGATAAACTTCATACAGCGCTGACAGCTATACCACTCCCGCATGGGGCAGAAGGAGTGGAGTGGCACATGACTGCAGCATACTTGCCAACATTTCAGTTTCAGTAGCATCAGGGCATATAAACCCCAAACCCACCCCAAAATACCCACTTGTGGGTGGGCTTTGCATCAGCACCACCTATTTTTGGCCCAGGACATTGCAAATTTGCCAGGACTGTCTCTGAAAGTCAGGGATAGTCCCGGCAAATTCGGGACAGTTAGCAATTATGCTGAAGGATAAGACTGTACAGAGTTTGTTTGTAGTTTGTAACCATGGAGACACATAGGTCTGCATTAGACCTTATTTACACATCCATGAGTAAACCCGTGATAAGCTGGTCCATGAAGAATCTGCGTTTGGTTCGTGTGTCATCTGTGGTCCACAGACATGGCGCAGCTGAGAATTAATTTTCGGAGCATCCCCTATAAATGGTCCATGAAACAGATTGGTTCCTTCTTGGGTCCATGTTTTTCACAGACCCACAGACTAGGACCTATGTGCTTTTGTGCTAAAACCATGGACCCACAGGTCGCGCTAACACCATGGATCCAGGGGCCATTGCTAAAACACGGATGTGTGAATGGGTAGGAATGCTGTCTGTGAAGAACACCTACAGCACACCTCCGTAAATCACTAAATAACGTCTTAGAGCTGTACACACAAATCTGCACGTTTTTTTGTTTTGTTTTTTTAAATCAGGGTCAACATGCTTCATTTTTTATTTGACATGCTTTGGAGCAATAAAAATGTTTTTCGCAAAAGTCTATATACCCTTTTTACCCTAATTCTATAGAATCTATAACTATAGATTCTATCCTAGTCTTTTTTTTAATTGAATAATACAAACTAATGGAAAAAAAAAATTATACTGACGTCGGTTGTCATCAGTGCTGTAAATATATTTTCTAACACACAGACATAGTCATTGGTTGTCATCCATTTTGCTCACTGTAAATGACATTGATGTGATAAAAAAGTGCAAAAAAAAAAAAACTATGTGAGGGAGGTTAGTTGTTACCCATCACATTGTTTCTACATCCGTCACCCCACTGACTGCAGTGTTACAAAAAAGATACAAAATGGTCATTTACGAATATTTTTACACCAGCTTTTGGCGTAAAAATAGTCACAAGACCCTTTTTTTTAAACAGCTGTGCAACAATATTTTGTTGCATGGGCATTTTGCACTGTCCTTGCAACTTGAGTGTGGCGGGGGTCAGAGCTGGGACTTTTATTATCTTTCTGCTAACATGTAACAGAGGCGAAAAACCACTCTAGTCAGCGGCTGGAATAGTTTATACTCCAGGCGCCCAGAATGCCGGAGGTGCCCTTAATTTACGACGAGGCCTGAGCTTTCTCTGCTAGCACAGAGTGAACACTGTGCAAACACTGGCATAAAAAGCTGGTCTTTGTAAATGATCCTCAATGACTTTATTTTTGCATCCATTGACACTAGAAGTACCAGCAGATACATTTTGTGGGAATCATCACAATCTTCCTTCTGAAGATCTTTTGGGTCACAAATAAAAGTCAAAGCCTGAAGCCACATTTATACAACTGTAAAATAATCATTTTTTTTTTCTTTTCTTTTCAATTTTTCAAATGCATTGTCTAAGTATATCCTTAGGATTCATGGATGTGGCACAACCCTAGTGTACACAAAGCCCGTATGGCACTGCACAGTCGGGAGGAAGGGGGGGGGGGGGGGGGGTGCATTTCTTTGTTTGTCTTAGGCCTCATGCACACGATCATATTATTTGTCCGGGTGCTATCGGTATTTTTGTGCTATTAGGAAAGTGATCCTTTCACTTCTATGGGGCTATGCACAAATCCATATTTTTAGCATATCTGTGTGGCCATTCTTTTTTCTGTCTATATTGTGGACAAAGCTAGTCCTTTCTCTTGATGGGAGTAAGAAAAATGCAGAATGCACACGGATGGTATCTGTTTTTTGCGGACCAAATTACAGTCCGAATTAAGGACGTGGCTGGTTGCATGAAGCCTTAGGCTACCTGCACATGGGTGCGGGTGAACACACATAAGATCCATATGAATTTTTCGAGCAGATTTATGTGCGTTTCTGTAGCATTTCTGCACCAAATTCCGCAATGTCTAACAGCATTTTTTTGGTGCGGATATGATGGACTGAAAAATACATACGGTCGTGCAATGAGCCCTTAGTCTGGAGTATGATGTGCCAAAGGTATTAACAGGAGCATGCATCTTGGCGCATCCAGGTTCTACAAACTGAAATGTATGCCAGCTATGACCTGTTGTACATTTGTGCCACAATTTACTATAATTTCTGGCATAAATTAAATCTGTCGGGCATTTTTTCTTGTCATTTTTAAAAGTGGCAAATGAACCATAAAAGGGCAAAAAAACACAAATTGTTGCACAAAAATGGCTTGCACCAAATTATGGGACTTTTTTATGCCACAAAACTGGCAAAAGACCTTGATTTTAATTCCCTTCCCCCTTATTTTTGTTCAGAGATCTTCACACCTAGAACCAATGCTTCTTTACATAGGGAGTGAGATACCAGAAACCTTTTTCTTTTAGATTTGTATTGAATCTAACTCTGCATACCTCTGTATGATCAGTTTATGATCTATCGGTTTATAGAGCGCCTATACACCTCTGTCATGGTCTAGTACTGATCAGTACAAAACAGCTGTAATACGACCAAGTGCATGAGCCCTTGGGCTAATTTCAGAAAAGCATGTCCTGTGCGGAAATCACTCTCCGTGTGTGAGTGTGATTTCCAGTTATGGACACTGCTTGTCTTGCTGGAGTGCACGGCATTATAATGATTTATTAGGGTCCATTCACACATCTGTAAGTGTTCTGCGGATCCGCAAAACACGGACACCGGCAATGTGCATTCCGCAATTTTCGGATTGCACATCGCCGGCACTACAATAGAAAATGCATAATCTTGTCCGCAATTGTGGACAAGAATAGGACATGTTCTATTTCTTTGCGGAAACGGAAGCACGGATGCGGAAGTGCAGATCCGCAAATGCGGATGTGGATCCGCAAATGAGGATGCGGACAGCACATTCCAGCCCCATTAAAAATTAATGGGTCTGCACCTGTTCCGCAAAATTGTGGAACGGATGCGGACCCGTTTTGCGGACGTGTGAATAGACCCTAATGCTGTGTGTCTCTGCATGACCTTACCTACAGAACTGGAAATTACAGTTTTTTGTTGGCATTAGGCTATAATTACATGAATAAAAGGAGAGGCCTGAGTATTGAATTGTGATATGTAATTATTGCATAATAATTTGTAACTATTATATTATCTTTTTATTCATTAATTTATAGGAAATACTGTATGTAACTATGTAGTATAATATTAATAACATGGGTTGCATATTGGTCTAGTGGTTAACACTGCCGTCTTACAGCAGCACTAGGGTCTTGAGTTTCGGTAAATCTGGCAGGGGATAACATCCGCATGGAGGTTTTATATTTTCTATGTTGTGTTTTTTTTTTTTCAGTGTACACCTATGCAGTCCATACCGCTCAATGTTTTGGACTGTCAAAGAGGGGCACTTTGGGTTCATCGTGTGGAAGATACACTTTTCCTGCATATTAATACATTCAACACAATAGCGCAAAAATATTTCTGAATATAGAAATTTCAAAAATCAAAATTACATCAAATAATGAAATATTATACAAGGTGGGGGTCTAATATACAGATAGGAACCAGACAAACACTTTCTGGATCAATATTGTAAATGTGATCATGCAAATCTATATATCAGATCAAAAAGAGGGACATTTAAGGAGCAAAGAGGGACGGGGGTCAGAGGTACTTTGGTCAAGACTAGGGACTGTCCCTCAAAAAGAGCGACACTTGGGAGGTCTGACAGTCTATATTGCTATCTTTAAGGCCTCATGCACACGACCGTTGTTTCATTCCGTGTCCGTTGTTCCGTTTTTCGTGATTTTCTGCAGACCCATTGACTTTCAATGGGTCAGTTGAAAACTCGGCTAATGCACCGTTTGTCATCCGCGTCCGTGATCCGTGGTTCCAGTCCGTCAAAAAAAATATAACCTGTCCTATTTTTTTCACGTAAAACGGATCGCGGACCCATTCAAGTCAAAGGGTCCGTGAAAAAACGCGGAGGCACACAGGATTGTCATCCGCGTCCGTTTTTTTCCCGTCATTTGCATGGCAAACTTGACTTTGACTTTTTTTTTACTTTCCTTCATGTCTGGTGATCCTCCAAAAATAAAGGAAGACACACGGAAACAAAAACGGAAACGGATCACGGAACAACGGAACCCCATTTTGCGGAATGGAACACAACAACGGTCGTGTGCATGAGGCCTAACACTGAGAGAAGGGAGGGGGAGAACAGAGAGAGCCATCAGAAACAGGATCAATTCTCTGATGGATTTATGTCAGTTTCGGAAACAACAATAAAGCATATATACACACATATAAGCAGTCCAAAGGTTTGGCAGCACATGTTCTGGAGTCACATTCTGTAAAGATGCTCTCTGCCAAGCCTTACAGTATCTGTGGCATTGTATGGGAGCATTCCTGACTGATTTTTTCAATTACCAATTTGCTATGTGACAAATCTGCTTTTTGCAGTTGCACCTTGTAGGGAGGGAAACATGTAGATGCCCTAATGTAAAGCGATCGCTCTGATGACCTCTTCTGACGCTGCTATTACCAGTAAGCCCCATACTGTGCATTATGCCTCTGTGATGGATGCAAACACTGGAACAATGATATGATGCATAGGAAAGCTAGTTCCTCTCTTTATATATTTTAATCCTGAATAAGTAATAACTATAATAGTAATGATCAAGGTTGATGAAATTGATTTCATGTACATCTTACATAGTGATTATGACTCACAGTAATAATTTCACGTGATGTTTCTATATTTGAGTTTTGCTTTATATCTACTCTGCGTCATTATTATATACACTGAAATTCAGCTCACAAGGTCAGAATTAGCTTTCCTGGATTGTGTGGCTAAGACTCTGCCAACATTGTATTCATTAGCATATTATAAGGAAGGAATGCTGTATATACAAGTACAAAAGGTGACTTTAAACCAAAGGTCAAATGCAAAGTTTCCTGCTGCCCCCCAACCCCACCCTACATAATGGCAAATTATTTATTATAACTATCTAATTTGTAATCACAATCCAGAACTGGTTCTCATGCTCCATCTTTATTTCCATTGACGGCTGGGATAGGAAGAAGTTGATGGCACAAATGGGACAGTAGTTCAGGACTTAAAAAGACTATGGCGAGCGAGCATATGTGGACTGTGTCCTGAATGTGGGCTTCTTGGAAAAAAGTAGAGTTGTCCTTTTATCCTAGACAACCTCATAAAGGGAAAATGCTGTCTGCAGTGTAAGGCTAGTTCTACACGACAACATTTGTCGCGCGACATTGGTGCAACATTCGAGATGGATTTTTCTGCAACTGTCGCGTTGTAGTCGCAGCATGTCGCATGTTGCAGTGCGACACCATAGACTGCCATTATAAAAAATTGTTGCGCGACATTGGTGCAACAAAATGTTAGGCAACAAATGTTGCAGTGTAGTTGTGCCCTATCTGTCGCGCGACAAATGTCGTCATGTAGACCTAGCCTAAAATGACTTGAGCAAATACAATTCTGCCTCCATTTACCACTGAGGGGAGCTTCAGAGCTCACTGTATACTGTTATTACAGAGTTCAATGTATCATCAGCAGGCAGGAAGCTCCTAAGCTCCCTCTACTGGTGGCTACCAGCAGGTAGAATTTTATAGTTTAATCCTATGTCCATGCAGAAGGTTTGGTGCTGTACAGAATTTGGGGCCCGTTCAGATTTAGATGGGATATTCCCTTAAGCCTTCCTGCACTGTGCCATACATTAACAGCACAGCATGAAGATACCGAATGCTCCATACATGTAGCAGTGGGCACCCTGCTGCAACTACTAGCTCTGATCCTTGCAGTTTAACCCCTCAGATACAACAATCAATAATGACTAGCAACTCCATCAACCAACCCACACAACACAAACAGTACAAAGGCTTGCATGGTTCCCATCTTAATACTCCACCCTGCCATAGACAGGGCCTGTAAGGTTGCCTGTTAGTGTATTATACTAGAGATTGGGCCCATAGTGAGGAAGTACTCCAGAGGGCCTTAAAAAAATGTAACAACCTGAACAATTACATTTTCACAATATTTAACCCACATGGAAAATGATAAAAAGATAATACTGTTCTCTGGTTTTGGTCACCTCAGCTACACAAAATGGAATAAAAAGTAATATATGTCCCAAAGTGTTATCAATAAAATCTACAGCTCATCCCACAAAAGCTCTATTGAGTTAAAAATAAGTTATGGCTTTCAGAATATGGTGACACAAGAACCAATTATTTTCATTTTAATCATTTTTATTGTGCAAAAGTAGTGAAACATAATAAAATATATATATATATATATATATATATATATATATATAGTATCGTCATAATCATACTGGCTCACAAAATAAAGGCAAAACATTATATCTGCTTGCTGCATGGTGCAAAATTAAAATGTAAATGAACAATTACAAAATCGTTGAAAAAAATTGAAAAAGTTGATCAATAAGCTATATGTAATCCAAAATAGTGTCATTGAAAAATACTAAAAAAAAAAAAAAAAAAAAAGCCTAATGGGAGACCCAGCTGTCCAGACTGAGCATAGCCTGAGTCTGCTTATGAGCATAGTTTTTATGAACAGCAAGGATTGATATATACACATTCACATATATATATATACTCCAGTAGTATTACAGTATTATGAGCACTGTTGTTTACCCTCGGCAGTACCAGCCTGCTATTCATCTTCACTGCAGAAAGATGGCGCTCTATCAGAATAAAATCACATGTTGCTGAGGGCATTTAAAGTGTGTTGCATAGCAACCATGCAAGAAAGTGAAAACATTCATGAGCAGAGGAACATCCACATTTATATAAGTGAAGGAAGAGACGGTAGCTTTCTATAACCTTTTCATATAAGCCAGGAAAGATTATCAAATCAGCATTTTCTATGAGTGGAAATGACTGCAAACTATTTAAAGGGACATAAACTGTATATATGATTGCATTATCTTAAGCTTCTATGTATCAGTAGATCTAATATGACCGATATTTTAGCACATAGATTGTTTTCATATGGTATATTACACGATTACAGATACTTCCCCCCCTGATTTCCGAATGTATTAGAATTCACACTGTGAGTCAGACTGAATCAGCCAACATAATGTTCTTGTGGTTCAATGGCTACAAATCCCGGCATCCATGTTCAGAAACCTACTTGAAAGGGTATGAACACAATGTGCAATCCACATTTTATTGCTTAAAGGGAGTCTGTCACCACATTTGAGCATATTAGACTGATCAAATAGCGTTATATGTGGCACGAGAACTTTAAAACTGTACCTTTGTTGTATCTAATGGAGTTTTCTTTCAGCCAAAAATTAACTTTTAAGATTCTGTAAACGCACCCTCTCAAGTGCCCAGGGCGGCGTCTCAATTGTCCGAGCCCCAGGCAGCACCTCCTTAACGGCTCATAACTCTGCATAAAATATTTCCATAGTCCATACGCTCGGCACATCTTAAATAGCAGTTCCCATGCAGAGGTGCTATCTCTTAGGCCCCTTTCACATGGGCGAGTTTTCCGCGCGGGTGCAATGCGTGAGTTAAACGCATTGCACCCGCACTGAATCTGGACCCATTCATTTCTTTGGGGCTGTGCACATTAGCAGTGATTTTCACGTAGCAAGCTCTATTTTGTGCGTTTTTCACGCAATGCAGGCCCCATAGAAGTGAATGGGGCTGCGTGAAAATCGCAAGCATCCGTAAGTGTTTGATGACGTCACTATGCTCATCACATGATCTTTTTTACCATGGTGATGGATCATGTGATGAGCGCAGTGACGTCATCAAAGGTCCTATTCCTCAAAGAAGAAGACAGAAGAGATGCCAGCTGCGCGAACAAGTGGATTAAGGTGAGTTACATATTTTTTTTTTAACCCCTCCAGCCCTATTTTACTTAGCATTCTGTATTCAGAATGCTATTATTTTCCCTTATAACCATGCTATAAGGGAAAATAATACAATCTACACAACCTTGAACCCAAACCTGAACTTCTGTGAAGAAGTTCGGGTCTCGGTACCACAGTCAGTTTTTTATCACACGCGTGCAAAACACATTGCACCCGCGTGATAAAAACTGAACAACGGAACGCAATCGCAGTCAAAACTGACTGCAATTGGGTACCTACTCGCGCGGGTTTGCCACAACGCATCCGGACCTTATCCGGACACCCTCGTGTGAAAGAGGCCTTAGAGGTGCAGTCATTTATATAAAATCCATATTCACATTCCATAGGTCCCACAGGGACCTCCCTGATACAGGGGTAAATTTGGGGCTTTGGGCCTTAAGTGCCTTACAGAAGCACAGCATATCCTCTATTTCTGGCTGTTACACTTGCCCAGAGCATTAATCCAGTGTTCCCAGGGACTAGCGGTCAGACAAGGGCACTGTCTCCTCTTTGCCCCAGCGTCACTAACCATACTGTAATCTGTCTCTTCTCCTGCAGACACAGCTCTCCCCAGGCACTTCCCACGCTCGTCATCGCTTGTTATGGCTGCAGCCAGTTGCATCTGTGTTTCTTCTACCTACCGTAGCAGCCATTGCAGTAGTCCTTTGTTCCCTGCTCACCCCAGCAAGGTAGTGAGAGAAATCCACGTGGCTCATGCCACACTAACTGCAAGATGGAGCTGAGCTGACAGTCACTTTATAACAAGGTCCCGCCTTCCCTTTGAACGACATGTGACTAGAGTGGCCATACGCCCAGTTTTTGGCCGGACAGTCCAGTTTTCTGACTCTCTGTCCTCTGTACGTGCAGTGCCTGGATCAATGCAGGGATGTCCTCCACTTCAGTAGCTCCAAAGTGTGGTGCTTTTTAGGCCTCATTCACATGACCGTATTTTTGGTCCACGTCCCATCTGCATTTTTGGCGGATAACAAGTGGACCCTTTCACTTTAATGGGGCTGCAAAATGCGGACAGCACACGGATGTCATCCGTCCATTTTTTTGACAAGAATAGGCATTTTGACAAAAGGTCCCATGGAAACTACAGGATGCACACAGCCAGTATCAGTATTTTGCACATCCAGTTTGCAGACCACAAAATACATACGGTCGGGTGCACCTTACATACATTCCTTTTCCAGAAGAATGGGGGTCATAGCAGCACAGAGGTAGGGGCAGACCCATAGTAATGTCCATGGCTTTGAAACATTTGGCACATTTTATGAGATCTTTAGGGGTGCACTTACTTTTGACCATGTGATGTATATGGTCAAATGTAAATTCGAAAGGGGCAATTTACAGTATATAAAACAGTTTTCTATTAAATCTTCTGTGCAGCATGAAATGTTTTCATTTTTCTGCCCTCAACTCTATTTGTAAATGTTGGCTTTTATATGTAATTTTTTACATCATTTTCTCCTTCATTCATACTCCATTGGCAGCAGGCGAGGTGACTCGTGTCACAGACATCAGAGATTCCTGCAGAGATCCCCGTTATGAATATATCTCACTCCAAATTGGTAATTTGCCAAATAACTCTTCTTGCTGTGAAGTATTTTTATATATATATGTGGCTCTATCATTATCCGGCAGAAGTGGAAATTGATCATCAATATTCTGTCCATAAACCTTCTGTGACATATGGAAACTATTTAATTGTGATTTATCTTCAGAAAGATTTACAGGGAAAATCCACCCCTCCAAAAATGGCCTCATTAGACATTAGTAGGTGTCCATGAGCCTGGATATAGATACCAAAACAAAGGGCCACAATATGGACAATAAAAAGAAATGGGGCTCCCCTATTCTTTGGCTAATGTGGGGTATACAATGTATGGTGCTGGTATACCCCACACCCACTGTAGAATAGAAGGATGGGAAAGACTGGCTCCATGTCCACCTTTGTCAATGCTGCAGTGCCCCTAAAAAGGTGTATAAAGGTGGTCTTATTTAGGTTTTCATCATTCCTAGAAGTCTAGATGTCAACCAATCAGAGCAGAGTATTTGTTACAGTTCTATCCAGTTTAAACAATCCTCTAGTACATTTTACCTGCACTGAGCTAATGGAACAAATTATCAAGAGAAAGATTTGCATGGCCGATGTATTTTGCACACTGGGGATTGTCTAGACTGGATACATTTGCAGCAAACCCTCGGCTGTGAGAAGTATTAGTTCAGCATGGTTCTCCAGCATTTGGAATGTTTTCATTCACTGACAATAGGCAGAGATCTTGTTAAGGCCTCATGCACACGACCATACTGTGTTTTGCGGTCCGCAAATTGTGCATCCAGCAGAACATGGATACCAGCCGTATGCGTTCTGGACTTTGCGGAACAGAACGCAAAACGGACAAGAATAGGGCATGTTTTATTTATTTATTTTTTTGTGGGGCTGCGTAATGGAGCAACGGATACATACAGACAGAACACTGAGTGCTGTCCGCATCTTTTATGGCCCCATTGAAGTGAATGGTTCTTCATCCAAGCCGCAGAAAATGCAGCTCGGAATGCGGACTGTAAAGGGGGAATATTAATTACCAATTTTTATGCAAATATCGATAAATATTTATAAATAGGAGGAGCCGTCTATTGAAGACCCTGCCTATTTATACCTTTATATTAATAACAATACAATGCTTTCACTATACTTTGCCTTACGCTAATCACTAAGCTAACTGCATGGGCCTTACTAAACTAACTATCGCTAATAACCACACATTACACAGATAGTTATATATAAAACACAGTATTTATTATTACCAACAATACACTACGCACGCAATACACTAACAATACAGTATTAAATATACCGTTCTAAACTACACTACACGTTCCCAAATTCCTCCCACAAACTACCTATACAATACACTCACACACATGTATTAGCAGCACACCCACCTGGTTCTACTTACTGTCCCTATGGGGTACGACAAGGGTTAACGGTGGCACTGCTGGGGTGTATGCAGGCCACAGACACAAATACAGTAGTGCAGGGCTACACAGCAATGCAAGGGTTAATACCCTTGCAACTGTAGCAACCAGGGCCCAGGGGTTATCCAGGGGAGTAGGGGTTTGGAGGTCAGGGGTTAACCAGGGGTTATTCAGGGGAATAGGGGTTTGGTTATGCAGGGGGGGGGCTAATCGTTGGTGGGATAGCGGTATGAATAGTTGGTGGTATTCCAGGGGTGTAGGGAGGGGACTACCAGGGGTGTAAGGGTTAAGTGGTAGGGGGTCAGGGATATATCGTTGGTGGGATAGGGGTTAATAAATAATCGTTGGTGGGATAGGGGATATGGGAAGAAGGAGGGGATACTCAGACTTAGTCCAGCCAGGGGGGGTTGCTCCGTTCCTCTTGAGCGCCGATTGCGCTCTCCTTCAGAGGGGCCGGTCGGGGTCCTCAGCCGGGGGGGGGGGGGGGGGGCGCTCCGTCTCCTGAGTGCCAATCGTGCTCTCCTTCAGGGTGGGCTGGTAGGGGGTCCTTCAGCCGGGGGGGTGGAGGGCCGCTCTGTCTCCTGAGCACCGATCGCGCTCTCCTTCAGGGTGGGCCGGTAGGGGGTCCCTCTTCTAGTGCAGGGCTGCCGGGCTTTATACCCCGCAGCCTGCACTCCCGGGCTGCGGCGCATGCGCTGCGCGCGCCTCAGGTAATGACACATGGGCCAGCGCGGTGATATGACATCACCGCGCCAGCCCGCGCGTCCCTGCACACGCACAGCAGGGTCGCGCCACTTGCAGACAGGTGGGAGAAGCCTTTGATCTCCCGCCTGCAGCACCTTGCATTCTGGACAGCGCGATAATAATCGCGCTGCCGGACTGTGCATAATAGAAGGAGGGGAGGTTTCTGGAGATAATTAGAACAAAGGACTCAGATTCTGTTGAATCTGTTGAATTTGAGTTCTTTGTATCCATCAGGATGACCGGACCCTTGTCCGGTCATTCTGATGCAATCAGCCAGATTGCATCAGTGTGAATGCTTGGGGCACATTCACACTTGATGCACCTGGTTTCAGGTGTCTATGGAGGGGGATATATGTATAATATACATGTGCATGAATGCTTGGGGCACATCCATACACATGTATACACCAATATAAGGGATATATATATATATATATATATATATATATCTCTCTATCAGGGACACATATATATATATTATAAGGGGGATTATAAGGGGGCACAGTTTCCAGGGACCACATAATTCCCACAGGGGCCACCATGCACATTTGCGCACATCTTCCTATAAAGTGACCTTTAATGCATGCATATATATCATACATGCATGCACGTGTTTGCATGCATATATGTATATATATGCATGCGTCTCAACCCTTCCTCAACACGGACCAAATCAATAGTCGTGTGAATTATATTAGAAACTTAAAGAATGCTGGATCCATAATTTCATTTGTCAAAGCCAGGTGAAGGTTGTAAAAAACCTGCAGATTTAGCGCCTAACAGTTTGTTCACATGTTACAGTTTAAATGTAAATTGTTTACCAATTTCCTGCAAACCAACTGGCACATCCAGCATGATAAATTTGGTGCAGTTCGCTAGGCATGTAGACACATTTCTCTTCCTCATGCCGCTAGTGCTACTGCTTAGATACATGCAAACTAGGCTCGCGCCTTTAATATATATACTTCAACTATTGACCATGCAGTTTTTCTCAACACAAAAAATATTCCATTTAGTAATTTCCACTCGCTATGTAAAAAACGTTCTCCTCAAACATGTGGCATTTTCTGGGTACCAGGATGTTTTAGGACAGTCTGTACCTGCAGCAATGAGCTTTCATGAATTCTGCCTGTAGTACACTAATGGATTTGCAGGGCAAATACTATAAATGGGGCATCATTTATAGTATCATAATATAGTAACAAAGTTTGTAAGGCTGAAAAAAGACACCTGTCCATCCATTTTAGCCTATTACCCTCCAGAAGCTAAAATCCTTCCTGACTCCAAATCAGAATAACTCTGTGCATCATTGATCCATCTCCAGTAATCTAGTAGCTATAACCTGTAATACATCCAGGCCCCTCTTCTCCTAATGAGTTAACCATCACCACCTCCTCATGCAGAGAGCTCCATAGTCGTGCTGCTCTTACCATAAAGAACCCTCTTCTGTGTTAGTGAAGAAACCTTCCTTCCTCTAGATGTAGAGGGTGTCCCCTTGTTATTTCTACAGTCCTGGGTATAAATAGATGATGGGAGAGATCTCTGCACTTTGATACATAGTTATTAGATCTCCCCTCAGCTGTCTTTTTTTCTAAATGAAATGACCCTAATTTCATAATCTTTCTGGAACATGTAGTCCAACCATTCCAGTTATTACTTTAGTTGCCCTCCTCTGAATCCTACCAGTACATAATATAGTCCATATACTGTCTGACTAGTGATTTGTAAAGTGGTAGAATTATGTTCTTGTCATGTGCATCTGTGCTCCTTGATCTTATTAGCCTTGGCAGCAGCTGCCTGACACTGGTTGCTACAGTGAAGTTTACTGTCAACTAAAATTCTTCTAATGTTTCTAACTAGGCAAATATAACAGCTTTCCAATTAACTCACTTTATCTCCAGTGGCTGGTTTATCAGATTTGCACTGAGGGTCACATGACTTGTGATGTCAGCTTCTCTCCCCGCTCTGATAAAGTTCGTTTACAAGCCTGTAAACGAGACTTCACTGTGCTGGCCACGCCCCCTTCACTGCCTGCTGTCTGCTCTATCCTAGGATTTTTAACCCCTTCAGCTGCACAGACTGGCTAGCTGCAGCAGTGATAATTCTGGGCACAGGAGCTGACCGACTAGAGAGAACATTGCACAAGAAGGTAGGGGGAAGATCCTGCTGTGTATTAGCAGTGTCATTATACAGCTGTGACTTGTAGTTCTACACTTACAAGTTGCTGTTGATTCTCCCAGCACTCAGGGCAGCTCTTGTATCCACTTCCTTAGCAGTGTCATTATACAGCTGGGACTTGTAGTCCTACACATACAACATGCTGCTGAGTCTCCCAGCATGTCACTCAGGGCAGCTCTTGTATCCACTCCCTTAGCAGTGCAGGGGGAGGGGCAGAGAGTGGTTTTTTTTTCCCATGTAAACAAAGGGCCAGAAGAGAACCAGGGAAATGAGGAAATAAATATATTTTCTGTGCTATATATTTTTTTCCATAACTCGGACAACCCCTTTAAGTCTTTTCCATATACTGTATATGTCTGTAAAGCGCTGCGGAATATAGTAGCGCTATGCAAGTGCATAAAATAAATAATAGATATATACACAGGATGTCTGGAAGTGGTAAACCAAGGTGGTCTCACTGTGATTAGTAGGCACAGACCTCACATTAGTGTTGTGCTGATTTTTGCAGGTGAGCACCATACAGCACCTGGGACCTATTTACTCTATGAGCGCCTTTGTTTATGCCATTTCCATGTCAGTTTTACCCAGTGTTTTCCCATTTCATTGGTAATCTTAGGTTGCTTTTTATGCAGTTGCCATTACTTTGTATGGGATTTAGATAAAATAGTAAACAGATAAGATGGAGATTGTGGTCAGTATCTGCCTACTCCCCTCTCTGCTCATCCTCTGTGCTGACATCAGACTTCAGTGGATGTGCTGCCTCCTCCTGCTGTCCCAATGGGCTTGTGCTCTGCTGTCTGCACAGTCTGCCGCTGACAACGCTCGCTCTTTGCTCTAGAAGCAGCAGCTGACAATTCTCCATCTGTGGATACTGTGCAGCAGGAAGGGAAAGTGAGGAAAGACTGGGCTGCAACATTTCCAGCCTGTGCCTGCAGTCCACAAGGAGGAAAAGCCTGGGTCAGTGCACAGCACACAGGAGAAGGCAATGATCTGCGATGAAGTTCCTGCTTTGGAAACTCACTAGCACTGGGGCAGTGTTCAGTTGCTCCAATGTGCCAATAGATCCTACCCTTGGCTGACAAGGTAAGACATAGAAACCCCTCGCCTTTCCTTGCTCTCTCCCTTCGCCAGTGACTTCAGATGCTGCGAACACGATTTTCCTTACCAATGTTGCTGGTGCCTTTTATTTCAGAACATACCGATGAGAGAAATGTGACGATAGTTGGAGGAAGAAAGACGTAAGCAATGGCTGCATTCCTGACAGAGGTGGATAATGAATGACTGGGGGTGCAGAGTGGGTCGTGTTGATGACCACGGGGAAGGGGATAGTGGGGGTTGTGTGAACGATAATGGGGTGCACAGGGGTTTGTATGAATGACCATGATGGACCTTGGGACAGTTTATATAGTAGGGGGGTTGTTTGAATGACCATAGCGTACAATGGGGTATGTCGGATATAATGGGGGTTGTATAAAAGCTATTGGATATAATGGGGGTACAATTGGGTTTGCCCAAAACAGCTTTAGGCCTAATGCACACGGCTGTAGCAGTCTTTGCGGTGCGCAAATTGCGAATCTGCAAAACACAGATATCATCCACGTGCCTTCAGCATTTTGCAGAATGGAACATCCTGCCATCTGTAGAACAGGCTTATCCTTGTCTGTAAAACGGACAAGTACAGGACATGTTTTTTTTTTTTTTTGTGAGTGCCGTAGAACGGACATACGGATACGGACGGCACACGGTAGGCTGTCTGCATCTTTTGCGGCCCCATTGAAGTGAATGAGTCTGCATCCAAACCGCACAAAATGTGAATTGGATGTAGACAAAAAACACGGTCATGTGCATGAGCCCTTACACAACTTCATAGTGCAGCTTGTGTGAACGACCATTGGGTGTAGTGGGGACTGTAAGATACAGTGTATGGCCTCCTGCACACGACCGTAGCTGTCACGTTGCCGTATTGCGGACCTGCATTTGCGAATCCGCAATAGTCGGGCGCCGTTCCGTGGGAATTCCACATCACAGATGCGGACCAATTCACTTTAATGGGTCCACAAATCCGGAGATACGGAACGGAAACCCACGGAAGCACAACGGAGTGCTTCTGTGGGGTTTCGTCCCGTACTTCTGTTCCGCAAAAAGATAGAACATGTATTATCTTTTTGCAGAACGGGCGGATTGTGGACCCATTGAAGTGAGTGTTTCCACGATCCGCTGCGGCTGCCCCACGGTTGGTGTTCGTTCGTGCACTGCGGCCCGCAATTTGCAGGCTTCAGCACGACCACGGGGTTCACACGTTCGGGTGCAGGAGGCCTATAACTGCACAAATGGCTAAAGGCTACTGCATAATGAGGGTTAGACCAATGACCATGATGGACATTTGAACAGCTTATATACCTTCATAATACGAGGTTGTATGAATGACCATAGAATACAGTGGGCTTTGTAGGAAGACTGTAGGATATAAAGGGAGTTGTACAAATGCCATAGAGTATAATGATGTATGTCTAAGGGCTCATGCACACAAGCGCACTTAGTCCCCGTATTGCGGAGTGTTAAAGCCTGGTTCGCAATATACGGGCTCTGGCCTTGTGCACTCCATATCACAGGTGTGCACCCATTGACTTTCTGGGTCCGCATCTGCCAGATACGAACGAAGATAGGACTTCACCTATCTTTTTGTGATGCGGGGAGCATGGATCGTAACTAGGGATGAGAAAACTTCTGTTTATCCCGTTTGGCGTACAAAGTTTTATGGACCATGGTAGCAGAATCCATAACAGAATTCTTAAATAAATCCGAACCTGGACTTTGTACCCTGAACTTGAAAACAGAAGTTCGCTCAACACTAATCATAAGTACTTTGAAGCACTTCCGTTGGCTTCCGATCTGTACCTCCGCACCACAAAAAAGATAGAACATTTGGCCCTAGTTGCAGATCGCAGACCCATTCAAGTCAGTGGGGGAGATTTATCCAAACTGATGTAAAGAAAAACTGGCTTAGTTATCCCTAGCAACCGATAATCAGATTCCACCTTTCATTCTGCAAAGGAGCTGTGAAACATGAAAGTTGAATCTGATTGGTTGCTATGGGCAACTAAGCCATTTTTCCCTTGCACCAGTTCTGATAGATCTCCCCCAATAGGTCCGCATCTGCAAGTGGAGTTTACACGGCCGGTGCCAGTGCATTGCGGATTGGAATTTAGTGTCCGCAGCACAGGCACTGAGCAGGTACACTCATGTGCATGACAAGCGTACACAACGTCTTAGGCCCCTTTCACACGGGCGTTGCGGATTGGGGCCTGATGCGTTCAGGGAAAATGGTGCGATTTTGACACTAAAACATAGTCCATTTTAACCGCGATTGCGTTCCATGTTTGCGTTTTTTCAGCGCAGGTGCAAAACATTGTAATGCGTTTTGCACGCGCGTGAGAAAATTCGGCATGTTTGGTATCCAGACCCGAACCCGGACTTCTTCGCAGAAGTTCGGGTTTGGGTTAGGTGTTGTGTAGATTTCAATATTTTCCCTTATAACATGGTTATAAGGGAAAATAATAGCATTCTTAATACAGAATGCATAGTACAATAGGGCTGGAGAGGTTAAAAATAAATAAATAAATAATATAACTCGCCTTAATCCACTTGATCGCGCAGCCCGGCTTCTCTTCTGTCTTCTTCTTTGCTGTGCACAGGAATAGGACCTTTGATGACGTCACTGCGCTCATCACATGGTCCATCAAATTATCTTTTGCCATGGTGATGGATCATGTGACAGACCATGTGATAAGCGCAGTGATGTCATCAAAGGTCCTATTCCTGTGCACAGCAAAGAAGAAGACAGAAGAGAAGCCGGGCTGCGCGATCAAGAGGATTAAGGTGAGTTATATTATTTTTATTTATTTTTTTAACCCTTCCAACCCTATTGTACTAAGCATTCTGTATTAAGAATGCTATTATTTTCCCTTATAACCATGTTATAAGGGAAAATAATAATGATCGGGTCCCCATCCCGATAGTCTCCTAGCAACCGTGCGTGAAAATCGCACCGCATCCGCACTTGCTTGTGGATGCTTGCGATTTTCACGCAGCCCCATTCACTTCTATGAAAAACCGTGAAAAACCGCAGAATATAGAACATGCTGCGATTTTTCACGCAACGCACAAGTGATGCGTTAAAATCTCCGCTCGTGTGCACAGCCCCATAGAAATGAATGGGCCCGGATTCAGTGGGGGTGCAATGCGTTCACGTCGCGCATTGCACTCGCGCGGAAAACTCGTTCGTGTGAAAGGGGCCTTAGGCACAGGTACAAGGGACAGAACGAAGACATCCTGAATTCTTGATGCATACTGAACAGATTGCTTTCCTTTCAGAATGCATTAGGACAAAACTGATGCGTTTTTTTTTCCGTTATTGAAACCCTTTACTGGATTTCAATACTGGAAAAGAATAATGGGGCATAGTGGGGACTGTAAAATATACATGTGCACAAATGGCTACAGCCCACTTTATACTGGGGGTTATACAAATAGCCATGAGGTATAATAGGGGTTGTACAGATGAATGAGGATTACAATGGTGGCTGTCCAAAACAGTTTACACGACTTCATAACCAGGTGCACCTAGCCTTCCTGCTGCCGAAAACTGAAACAGCGCCCCCCCCCCCCCCCAATACCAATTTCTTAACCTAAGGGCTCATGCACATGACCGTATGCCCTCCGAGACATACGGTCCGTAAGCGGGCCATATGTCCTGGAGCGTCATACATCGTGCGCACGGAAGCACACAGCATCATAGGGTACTATGATGCTGTGTACATCTGGCCACCCGCAGGGGCTATTGTCCCACACTCTTATGATATTAAGAGTGCCGGACAATAAACCCCCGGGGCGGCCCAATGCACACAGCATCATAGTAACCTATGATGCTGTGCGCTCCCGTGCGCACGATGTATGCCGCCCTGGGACATATAGCCCACTCATGGACCGTATGTCTCGGAGGGCATACGATCGTGTGCATGAGCCCTAACCCCTTCCCTTAAGCCTATGGCCCTTCGGCTGCCCCCCTTCTTGCCCCTACCTGGTGCTGCCTGAGGCGATCGCCTCACCTGGCCTCATTGGTGGTGCACCACTGACCATGGTGTATAGTGGGAGGTTGTGCAATTGACTGTGGACCCTAATGGGGGTTGTAAACATAACCGAGGAGTAGCATGGAGGATATGTGAATGATTGGGCATAATCCTGCAAGTAACTATAGAGTCTAATGGAGTTGAATAAATGATAAGATATGCTGGGGGAGATTCCTGATATTACATGGCTTAAGAAATAGAATATGCAGTACAATGGGAATTGTATAAATGACCATGGGGTACAGTGGGGACTGTACAAATGACCATAAGGTATAGCGAGTGTTGTGGCAATCAATGCCAAATTTAGTTAAAGCTGCACCCACCATGAGAGAGAGTAAGGCTAGGGCTACAGAACGACATTTGTCGCGCGACAATTTTGATAATGGTAGTCTATGGTGCCGCAATGCGACATGCTGCGACAGCGACGCGACAGTTGCAAAAAATCAATTTGAGATAGATTTTTCTGCAACTGTAGCGTCGCAGTCATGGCATGTCGCATTGCGACACCATAGACTACCATTATACAAAATGTTGCGGGACAAATGTTGCAGTGTAGTTGTGCCCTATCTGTCGTCGTGTAGACCTTGCCTAATACCTTTTACGCTGCAGCTCCCTGTCAAGACTGCAAGGGGGCAGCACTGTAGCTGGAGTACACTACTGCACTGGCTCATCTCTAAGGCCTTAGGGCTCATGCACACCACTGTGGTTATCTTGCAGTCTGCAAATTGCGGATCTACAAAACATGAATACCGGCCATATGCATTCTGTATTTTGCGGAACAGAACAGCCGGCCCCTAATAGAACAGTCCTTTCCTTGTCCGTAATGTGGACAATAATGGGACATGTTCAGTTTTTTTGCGGAACGAACACAGAACGCACATGGAGTAATTTTATTTATTTATTTTATTTAGCAGCCCCATTGAGAGTGGTTCCACATGCGGGTCGCAAAAAAAACCCGGAATAGAAAATAACTTTGTGTTCGTGAGCCCTTATTCACACAGTCAGTGATTTCCATCAGTGATTTTGAGCCAAAACAGGTGCAGATCTTTCCCTTATACCTTATGGCCTCAGGCACACGACAGTATTTTTTTGCGGTCCGAAAAAAGGGGTTCCGTTGTTACGGAAACGAGTCACGGGTGTCTTCCTTTATTTTTGGAGGATCTCTAGACATGAAGGAAAGTAAAAAAAAGTCTAAGTCAAGTTTGCCATGCAAATGATCATGGACATGAACGCGCGGACGCGGATGATAATCTTGTGTGCCTCTGCGTTTTTAAACGGACCCATTGACTTGAATGGGTCTGCGAACCGCTTTCCGTGAAAAGAATAGGACAGGTTATATTTTTTTGACGGACTGGAACCACGGATCACGGAAGCGGATGACAAACGGTGCATTAGCAGAGTTTTCAACGGACCCATTGAAAGTTAATGGGTCTGCAGAAAATTCCGAAAAACGGAACAACGGACATGGAATGAAACAAAGGTCGTGTGCATGAGGCCTATGTCTGTATAGCTCCACTCCTGGTTTTCACTGATGTGTGACTAAGGCCTAAAGGTACTATTACCCAGCAGATGTCATGCAGATCACAATAAACGATCGAAGATGTAGCGACTCATTAACGATAAAAGTTTAGCTTATTATAGATAATCGTTGTACTTGCGGTTGTTACCTGTTCGCTTTTAAAGTGTTCCATGTTATTACATGTAAAGATGCCGGACAGATGCTTGGTCAAAAGACATGTATGAGATCGTTAGTGAGTAGACGACTCCATATTATATGAACAGATCTATTAACGAGGAGGGATCATTTTGTAGCTGAAAGATCGTGATGGACAAGAAACAAGTGATTTGTCGCTCATCTTTGAATCATTCATACATATTACATCACACGATTCTCATTCACAATATTTGCTTCATGTAATAGGATCTTAGGGCTCTTTGACATGAGCGGATCCCGTGCGGGTAATCCACTGCGTGAAAGAATGCCAATCCCCGTTCCGGACAGCGGAGACACAGGACATTAGGCTGGTTTCACACGGGCATTGCGGGAAAAGGTGCGGGTGCGTTGCGGGAACATGCGCGGAAACATTGTAATGCGTTTTGCATGCGCGTGAGAAAAATCGGCATGTTTGGTACCCAAACCCGAACTTCTTCACAGAAGTTCAGGTTTGGGTTAGGTGTTCTGTAAATTGTATTATTTTCCCTTATAACATGGTTATAAGGGGAAATAATAGCATTCTGAATACAGAATGCATAGTACAATAGCGCTGGAGAGGTTAAAAAATAAATAAATTAATAATTTAACTCGCCTTAATCCACTTGATCGCGCTGCTGGCATCTCTTCTGTCTTCTTCTTTGCTGTGCTGATGACATCACTGTGCTCATCACATGGTCCAATCACATGGTTCATCACCATGGTGACGGACCATATGATTGGATCATTTGATGTGACGTCACCACAGGTCCTTAGCCGGCAGCTCAACATTACAGAAGAAGACAGAGATCCGCAACTACACGATCAAGTGGACTCGGTGAGTTAATTTTTATTTATTTTTTTAACCCCTCCATCACTATTTTACTTTGCATTCTGTATTCAGAATGCTATTATTTTCCCTTATAACCATGTTATAAGGGAAAATAATACAGATTGCGTTAACATGTGATCTTTTAACTACAAGATCACAGTGAGATAAAGTTGTCACCGTGATTTTGTAGTAAAAAGGTCACAGAGAGGCAAAGAGCATTATTAATCATGTTAAGGCCCCTTTCACACGGGCGAGTATTCCGGCTCCAGCACTGAATCCTGACCCATTCATTTCTATAGGGCTGTGCACATGAGCTGTGATTTTCACGAATCACTTGTGCGTTGCGTTAAAATCGCAGCATGCTCTATATTGTGCGTTTTTCATGCAACACAGGCCCCATAAAAGTGAATGGGGCCGCGTGAAAATCGCAAGCATCCGCAAGCAAGTGCGGATGCGGTGAGATTTTTACGCATGGTTGCTAGGTGACGATCGGGCTGGGGACCGAAATAATAGCATTCTGAATACAGAATGCAAAGTAAGATGGAGGTGTTAAAAATAAAAAAAGATTAACTCACCGAGTCCACTTGATCGCGTAGTTGCGGATCTCTGTCTTCTTCTGTAATGTTGAGCTGCCGGCTAAGGACCTGTGGTGACGTCACATCACATGATCCAATCATATAGTCCCTCACCATGGTGATGAACCATGTGATTGGACCATGTGATGAGCACAGTGACGTCATCAAAGATTTTCCACTTTGACTTCTGACAGGATCGCACAGCATTATACTGTACTTGCTTATTGATTTATAATGCTGTGTGTCCCTACGAGACCTGGAATCTATTGAATTGTTCTGACATTGAGGGTCATTTACCAGAACCGCTTTTTACACCAGTCTTAGGCTACTTTCACACTAGCGTTCGGGGCTCCGCTTGTGAGTTCCGTTTGAAGGCTCTCACAAGCGGCCCCGAACGGATCCGTCCAGCCCTAATGCATTCTGAGGGGATGCGGATCCGCTCAGAATGCATCAGTCTGGCACCATCTGTTCTCCGCTCCGCTCAGCAGGCGGACACCGTCCGCCTGGCCGTGCGGAGGCAAACGGATCCGTCCAGAGTTACAAAGGAAGTCAATGGGGGCGGATCCGTTCGAAGTTGACACAATATGGCTCAATTTCAAACGGATCCGCCCCCATTGACTTTCAATGTAAAGTCTGGACGGATCCGTCTGAATACAAATTGTACTTATACTTTTTTAGTAAAATATAATGCAGACCGTTCTGAACGGATACCATCGTTTGCATTATAGGAGCGGATCCGTCTGTACAAATACCAGACGGATCCGCTCCGAATGCAAGTGTGAAAGTAGCCTTAGATTCCCCCGATGTGCTGCCATATGATTTTGGCTAATTTATGGCACCTCATCAGCAGATCTGCACCTGGAGCGAAAAACCACTCGACCCCTTGAGTATTTTTTCACCAATATTTACATCTTCAAATGGCGTAAATGTTTCTAAATTTGTCGGGATCCATGTCCCAGGCCTGGCCCACTACACTCCCAAGTGGAAAATACGGTCACATGGGCATTTAAAAATTAGCAAAATGGGGGCTTTTTTTTTTTAACGACATAAAACTCTATATAAATGATCCCCCACTTTTTTCTCAGCTAGAAGCTCTCAAAAGGTATAGTGGGGGCTGAGAAATTGTGCTATAAAATATGGGCCAAACAAATGACCATGGAGTATAGTGGGGTGTACATATATGAATAATCATGGGGTATATTGGGGGTATGTATGAACGACCATGGTCTGTTTTGGGGAATATTGGGGTATGTATGAATGACCGTGGTCTGTTTTGGGGAATCTTCTGGTATGTATAAGTGACCAAGGTCTGTTTTGGGGTTTATATCAATTATCATGGGTAGGAGGCTGCGTAGTTTGGCTGTGCCATAAAAAGGATGTCTATGGGGTATATAGGCGTAGCTATAGGGGGTGCAGAGGTAGCAGTCGCTACCGGGCCCAGGAGCCTGAGGGGGCCCAAAGATTCTTGTGCTGCATAAGAAGACACCAGCATTAGGCCTATTGCACACGGCCGTTTTTTTTCCCCGTTTACTGGCCGTTTTTTGTGGTCCGTATACGGTCCGTATACGGAACCATTCATTTCAATGGTTCCGCAAAAAAAACTGAATGTACTCCGTATGCATTCCGTTTCCGTATTTCCGTATTTCCGTTTTTCCGTTCCGTTTTAACATAGAACATGTCCTATTATTGTCCGCAAATCACAGTCCGTGGCTCCATTCAAGTCAATGGATCCGCAAAAAAAACGGAACACATACGGAAATGCATCCGTATGTCTTCCGTTTCCGTTCCATTTTTTCTGAACCATCTATTGAAAATGTAATGCCCAGCCCAATTTTTTCTATGTAATTACTGTATACTGTATATGCCATACGGAAAAACGGAACGGAAAAACGGAACAGAAACACAACGGAAACAAAAAACGGAACAACGGATCCATGAAAAACGGACTGCAAAACACTGAAAAAGCCATACGGTCGTGTGCAATAGGCATGCTGGTCAAGTTAGGCCTCTTTCACACGAGCGTGACGGATTAGTTCAGGATGCGTTCAGGGTGCGTTCAGTGAAACTCGTACTATTTTGCAAGCAAGTTCAGTCAGTTTTGTCTGTGATTGCGTTAATTTGTTCAGTTTTTTCCGCGCGAGTGCAATGCGTTTTGATGCGTTTTTCACGCGCGTGATAAAAAAACTGAAGGTTTACAAGCAACATCTCTTAGCAACCATTAGTGAAAAACGCATCACACCCGTTTTTTTTGCAGCCCCATTCACTTCTATGGAGCCAGGGTTGCGTGAAAAACGCAGAATATAGAACATGCTGCGATTTTCACGCAACGCAGAACTGATGCGTGAAAAACAACGCTCATGTACACAGCCCCATTGAAATGAATGGGTCAGGATTCAGTGCGGGTGCTATGCGTTCACGTCACGCATTGCACCCGCGCGGAAAACTCGCTCGTGTGAAAGGGGCCTTACACCTCTGGCTGGAGGGAAGAGGCTAGGTCAAGAATTTGGCATGGGGGGTGCCGTTTCAATTTTTGACTTGGACGGCACAAAGATTTGTGCTTCCCTGGCCACAAAGCACTGAGGGAAGGGGGGGGCCCAAGCAGAACTCTTGCACTAGGGCCCATGAGCCTTTAGCTACGCCCCTGTATATAGGGGTGTATATAAATGACTATAGGGTTGAACAATTGCCTGTAGATCATTGTGCTCATTGTATGAATGACCATGGACTATAGTGGGGGTTGTGTGACCACAGGATATAGGAAGTTGCATTAATGACTACAGGATATGCTGTGTATTGAGGTTTGTAGTAATGACCACGGAGTATGAAGGGGGTTGTAGTAATGATTATTGGTTTGTCATAGTTACAATCACATCTGCTTTATGACATTTTGTTGGGGTATCCATTACTTTTGAGAACAGCACAGTAGTCAGTAGGGTCTGTCTGTCAGCTGCCATTCAGATCCATGGTACGCTGGATCTGTCATAGGTGTCAGAGCTTACGATACCCCCTGTATCTCCCAGAGCTGCCTATTCATGCTGGGACTTCTAGTTCTATAATGTATGGTAATACCCTATAGTCTTCAGCATTTGGCTTCAAGATAGACATCCATCCCACCTCTTGACCTTGCACCGACTGTCAGTGCTTTCAGGCCGACCTGACTGATTTGATCTGTGAATTACTGTTTCTTTCACGACTTCAAGAAAATCTGTTTGTTTGGCTGGTCGCACCGCTATCTGCTGCCCATTAGTCAGGAGGCGTAAAGACTCAGGCAGAGCTATTTCAGCTGTCACACAGTCACCGGCCTCTGCTGGGTTCTTACACACATGAATTGATGAAGAGTTAATGTAGCAAAGGAAATTTTGGATCCATTGTTTGTTTTCTGTAATTAAAGGAACAGTCCACCTAAAACAACAATAAGACAATGGTTAGAGTCCTCGAATATGCATTATTTATTTGTCATTTACAGAGGCTATTTAAAATGAAAGCTAAGCAGTGTAATCAATGCATGTTAACAGCATATTTAATTTGCTTACAGCAAGCGGAGATCTTACAAATGCTAAGGAGTTAAAACACAAAAAATATTAGGCTAGGGCTACATTTCCACATGTGTCAAGTGACATTTTATGTAATTTCTTGTTGCGCAACAAATGTCGCCATGTAGCTGTACACTTTACGTCGCTGTGTAGCCCTAGCCTTAGAAGTGATTCAAGTATTTTTCTTTTATCATTTTTTTTTGTGTGCAAATTTTCTGACTTTTTAGCTGTTTTATGTACACGTGGGGTTATTGGTGAGCTTGGTGACAATGGTCACCCTTGATTGTATACTATAATATTTAGCAGCAGCTGAGGTGTGTATATGATGTTCTGCAGCAGCTGAGGTGTGTGTTATGAGGTTCTGCAGCAGCTGAGGTGTGTATTATGAGGTTATGCAGTAGCTGAGGCGTGTATTGAGGTTCTGCAGCAGCTGAGGTGTGTATATGATGTGTGTATATGATGTTCTGCAGCAGCTGGGGTGTGTATTATGAGGTTCTGCAGCAGCTGAGGTGTGTATTATGAGGTTCTCGGACAGCTCAGATGTGTATGATGTTCTGCAGCAGCTGAGGTGTGTATTGGTCAGTTGGTGGTATTGAGTCAATTGGTGGGTGACTCTGGTGAAGAAACTTCCTACAGTTGTGATCTGCCACAGACTGACTGCAACTTCAGGTATCAGCGTCTATGCATGTCACTCATTTTGATCGTCAGGTTCAACGTCAGAATTATAATGCATATTATCCTCATTATTGTATATAGAGCTAGACAATATTTTCACTTGCAGTTGTAGAACTACAACCCTGAACATACTGTGCCGTTTGAGACTGATGGTTCCACAACAGCTGGGGCTTTCTAGTATCATGGTGGCAGAGGGTACATACAGATGTCTGCGATGATAAATGGGAGCTTAGTAGCCGTGTCCACTGTGCTGGATCCGGGCTCAGACAAAATAAACGATAACGCTGTGAGCGGGGAGATACTGCTTTCATTACTGGCTGATGTTCACAGGGTGACAACCTTCTGGACACTACAACATTGAGACACTTAACAAAATAGGGAGCAATTCTGCCTGATTTGACAACAGGATGAAAAATGCTGGTGATTGCAGGTCGTCTGGTGTCTGAAACGAAGTTTTATGTGAATTATCCGAAGTCGATTCACTCATCCATCACAGAATAGATCCATTAAAGATCCTGTACCAATCCTGAGTTACATCCTGTATTATACTCCAGAGCTGCACTCACTATTCTGCTGGTGCAGTCACTGTGTACATACATTACTTATCCTGTACTGATCCTGAGTTACATCCTGTATTGTACTCCAGAGCTGCACTCACTATTCTGCTGGTGCAGTCACTGTGTACATACATTACTAATCCTGTACTGATCCTGAGTTACATCCTGTATTATACCCCAGAGCTGCACTCATTGTTCTTCTATTGAAAAAAATGCTTCTTGACAAAAACTCCCCTAATAGGTTAGCTGAGCTTCTATTCAAAGGAAGTATTTTTTTTTCCTACATTACTTTTTAGTAACTAAAAGCAACACTTTCCAAATCTGAAATCACCAGTAGAAGATCTGTGCAAACAATGAAGATTCAGAGATTGCTGGAAGAGTTCAGCTCTGATACCTGTGGAATTATCAAGGCAGCTCTGGACTAGAATATACGATCAGAACATGATAGGTAATGTAATTCATTTACAAAGTTACTCAAATGTGTAGCTTGAATATCCTGCATCCTTTAACCCCTTCCCAAAGGAAGTTTCATATTTAAATATGGCACCCGTGCAAGAGCCCAGTGGGCGCCATAGCCACCAGGTGTCTACTGTTTCCTCCAAACAAAAGTCCCAATGGGGCTGAACTGCAATGTCACACACAACCTGTGAAGTGTGGTGCTGTTTCTGGGACAAAGCAGCCATGTTTTTCTAATCAGATACTGCTTCTTTAAAGGGGTTTTCCAGGTTTTTCGTATTAATGGCCTATCCTAAGGATAGATCATCAGTATGAGATTGGTAGGGTTCCCACCCCGGCTGGTCAGCAGTTGAGAAGGCGGCGTCGCTCACTGGATCCCTGGGAGCACTGCGGCCTCCTCACAGATTACCAAGCGCAGTGCTGTACATTGGATAGTGGCTGTGCTTTGTAATGCAGCTCAGCCCCAGTCATTTGAGTGAGACTGAGCCGAGCCTAAGACATGAACATGACGCGACATGGCCTAGGAAGAGACTGCAGCACTCACGGAGCACTGCAGCTGATTAGCAGAGGGGCCGGACCCCTGCCAATATCATATTGATGACCGATCCCGAGGATAAGCCATCAGTATCAAATCAAAGAAAACCCCTTTAAGTATTGATGACCTTCTTTCTCAGCAGGTGTGTTTCATATTTTGTCCCATCCGGCATTTTTTTGGGTACTGCAACACACTTGTTACTGTCAATTATTTCCACGATACGGCGGTTTCATCACTAACGTTCAGTATGATCGCTGTCGGGTAGATTCACCGCGGAGTGCAGGCTTTTCACACTGGCAACAAGATTTGTAAGACACGTGAATACAAGACTGGCTTAATACTCGGACAACAAAAAGTTGTTTTTTTTTAAGAGCATAGTCTCCGCAAAATGGGTAGGGCCTACACAGTCGAGAATTACAAAAATATAATATAACGTGGGGGATCTTGGAAAAAATGTCCGTTATGTGGCAAAGAAATCGCTTACTTTGGCAATGTGCTCTCTCCAAGAGAATGTAAAATGCATCTAGTGTGAATTAGTTGCAAGTTCATTGGCAATACAAAGACCGTTACATCAACTAGCACAGGAGCAACACGTTACCAGATTTTTTATTAATTGCTCCCCTAAACATGTAGTGAATGCAATGTACAATATGTGGGCAGCACAGTGAGAATAAATGAATGGATGTCATGGATTTTTATTGAGTGAATGATTTATTATTTGAGATGCCTTAGCTAAGGTGGTCATATATAATGTGAACAGGTGCCTATGAATACCAGGGCATCTCTGATGTACAGTAGGTGCGCATAGAGTTAAATATATTAATAAAATGTGATTGGTACAGGTAGGGTTGTTGTTGTTTTTTATCCTTTTGTTCAAGATGTTTTTAATGTTTATTCTTTGATTACAGTTTTTTTATTCTGTTTCCTGAACATCATCATTATGTGGGCGGCCATCTTGCCTGAGCTGTTCTTAACAGTATTTAGAAAGCATTAAGAAAATTGCTTTACGGCAGCCCCATGGGTCATGAACACAATGGTCAGGAGGGGACTCTATTGACTTCTATGGGAGAGTTTTCTGGGCATGCTCTGTGACCTGTGCAGAGGTCATTGTACGAGGAAAGAATAGATAAACTGTGATATCATTGTTAATGAAGGATCCTGTCTTATCTATACACAGGGGTGAAATCATTACAGGCACAATTACAATGTCAGATAAGAAGATAACTGCAGTAAAGTGATGTGTACAGACTAAGAAATTACGCCAATTAGTGGCAGGTGCGAAAACTGCAGGATTTTATCTTTTGTGTTTAAATTAATGGAATACTTGGAAAATTACATAAAAAATTTGATTTAAACAACAGGCCATTTTATGATGACACATTCTCTTTAAGAAGTGCTGGAGAAATCACTTTTTTCTACATTGGGATTTACAAGAATATTCCAGTGGTAGTAGTAAGAGGGAGATTATCCCTTAGATAGTCCTCTCCCCCCCCCCCCCCCCCCCCATGTCTGTGGCCCTCAGGACCCTCCAGGACAAATAGTAGTAGATACAGAAGGACTTGAATATTTGCACTGCTTTATAATAGGATTTCCATTGAAGTTCTGCCACACTGTGCTTACTACAGAATAGGAATAATAATCCGGCAGCGAGATCTCTTTAATTCTTTCATGTATTATAACATTTGAAAATGTCATATTTGCCAATACATTCCCGGAGACTGACATTTACAAATGTCATCATGAAGATATGGAGTTTAGTTCCTCAACCCCCCTCCCTTTCGCAATTTA
Source organism: Bufo gargarizans (assembly GCF_014858855.1). Classification (NCBI taxonomy): domain Eukaryota; kingdom Metazoa; phylum Chordata; class Amphibia; order Anura; family Bufonidae; genus Bufo; species Bufo gargarizans. The sequence goes on along the minus strand of NC_058089.1, from coordinate 9,058,205 downwards.
ATTGTCAGCTATGGGAGGTCTAGGATCCATGTGTTCTGTACTTGGCAAATAATCCTATCTATCTATATATCGCTCTACCTATCTAATATCTGTCCTCACTTCTCCCCGTGCGTGGATGAAAACATCCAGTGTCGTGGGGAGCAGCCAATGGCAGGCGGGAACGGGGATGAGCCTCCCTAGCATTGCGCGTGACGCTAGGAAGGCTTGTCCCCCGTCACCGCCTGCCATTGGCTGCCCCCCCCACCCGACACCAGATGTTTTCATCCGCGCACAGGGAGAAGCAGCAACGACGGTGCGGGGACCAGGGGCGACGCAGGGAGCCAGGTAAGTATATTCAGTGTGAGGGGCCCAGCATTTGAGGGAGCATTTGTTAGTGTCGGATAACCCCTTTAACCCCTTAGTGACCTCCATACGCCTTTTTATGGTGGTCACTAAGGGGCCTTAGGCTGGGCCGCCACTTTTTTTTTTTTTTTTTTTTTTTTTACGGTGGTCAAGTCTAAGCACATGAGAGCCGCAGCCCTGCTCTAACAGCCCAGGCCGGCAGGAGTGCCGGTCCGGGCTGTTTAACGCTTTACATGCTGCGGGCAATGGCGCCCGCCACATATAAAGCGCTGACAGAGTGAGCGGACTCCCTCTTTCTCTCATTGGCACCTCGCAAATGCAATTGCGGGGTGCCGATGTGTGTAAAGGCAGGCTGGGGTCTTATGAAGGCCCCAAGCCTGCCTTGAGTAAATTCCAGCAGGCTGTGCCTCTCTGTCGCAGCTGCTGGTCAATGTCAGTATAGCATTGATATTAAAATGCAATGCACTATTGGGATAATGCATTGCATTTTAAAATCAATCTCAATATTGTCTGTACAGAAAAAAAGGACTCCATATTTTTAATAAAGACCAATTCAAAAAATTTATTTTAGCTCAAATGAGTACAATGCAATAATAAAAAAGTTCACCCAAAGGTGTACACAGACTTTAAGGGGTTCATAAAAAAACGTTGTAACTTAGTTTATGTTTTCCTGGCCCACACTGTTGCCCACTAGGAATGAGCTAATAGACTTCGGATGAAACATCCAAAGTTGATTTGCATAAAACTTTGTTTGAATACTGTACGGAGCAAGCGCTCCGTACAGTATTAGAATGTATTGGCTTAGATGAGCTGAAGTTATTAATTTGCAAAGTCTTGCGAGACTTCGGGTAATAACTTAAAAAATGTATTTCTACTGTTAAAAACCTTTTCCAGAACTCTGGTTTGGTTCCAAGGTACCACTTGGAACCAAAACTGACCTTGGGAAAAGGTTTTTAACAGTAGAAATTAACTTAGCGAATTAATAACTTTGGTTCCTCTGAGCCAATACATTCTAATACTTACAGATCGCTCGCTCCGTACAGTATTCAAACTAAGTTTTATGCAAATCGATTTTGATTCGCTCATCCCTATTGCCCACCTTTAGTCCGAGTAATGGCTATTTTTTTAACTAGGCCTCTGAAGACTTTCAATCCACAGCCATGTAACATTTCACAGGAATAGTTGGAGAAAGCGACCCTGTGACACTACACCCCTGTCATTATTTCGAAAGGGAGTCGCGCTGCCTCACATAGGCTGTGACTTCTGAGTAATAATGATGATATGGCAGTTTTTTTCAATGCAGCCGAACACCTGAGTTCCACCAGAAGATAGTTCTCACCAAAGAACAGCCCTTCTGTGGATATTAGTGGTTGGAGCACATAGTGAAGTTCCGCCAATTTACCATATAACAATAGGTTTTATTATACTCAAAGGTATAAAATCAACAGGCATTTGTGCAAACATAAAATCCTCCTTGTTCACAGAACCGCCCCAACCCAGGTTTTGCTAAGATAGCTTCATCAGGAGCGGATAATACGCCCAAATGGGCGTTCTTTTAATATGGGTCAGGGATGACGAGACAACTTCTCCCCACCCCATTCAGTGCAAACCACCCATATCATGTTACTTTGTCAATCTTTTAAAACAATTAAAAAACATTTTTGTCACGGCTGAGGATGGGGGAAACCCTCAGCCGTACGACGCTAGATGATGTCTGGTCGCTACTCGGCCAGGACGACAGAATTAGGGAGCAGGTCACCTCCTATCAATCCCTAATTCTGACCCTGTCTCCTAGCCGTATGAGCCGACCCTGATGGTAGGAGGGCTCATACTCCGGAACCTAATATTCCTACTAGCCCTTAGGGTGGCCCTGGACTAGGAGCAGGGTAAGACGACCTGTTCCTACTAGACACGTAGGAACAAACTGGCCAAGCTACATAAAAAGGGAAACATGAACAGCTTATGGCAGGTAAATGCAACAAGTAACACCTACCTGCCACAGACACAAAGCCTGGAACCCATGCAGAAACGCTGCTGTCCACAAGATATGGCGGACACAGTACACACCACACTTCACACAGGAACTGTGGACCATAAGCTGCAATAACAAGGAGACCAAACACACACCTTCATAACACCATGTAACATAACTTATGACCACAAGGGTGGCCCCCACTGGCAGATGGTATATCACAGGAAGGTGACTCCAGCTAGCTATAGCTGAAGTACCCCTCAGACTACTGATCACAGCAGAGGCTGAATAGCCCATGTAGCCACACCCACACACAGACACACCCAGTGCACACACACTAGGAAGGAAGTTAACCCTTCCAACACCAGGGAAGGGAAGACAGCAACTTAAAGGGGAATACACACACAATAAACCCCGTGCACACCAGACAAGGAAAGTGCACACATATAAACACAGGTTGCCATAGGCAACCGCATGCATACACAGTGAGCAGCCCAGCAACCAGCTCCAGCTGCTACACCGCCAAACTATATGTTGCCAACGGCAACCACACGTGAGGCAACAAACCCAGAGCCCTCACCTGTGGTTGACAACACAGAACAAACCGCTGATAACCGCATGCGACCACAAGAGTCATGACCATAACCATGCTCATGAATAACCACTTACATATTAAAAAACAGCCTGTGTAATCACCATATTCTACTTACATATATAGTAAATCTTTCACAACCAAGCTCCCGTTTTTAGAACAGTTTTTACTTACAGCAGGTTGGGACGGTGATGGGGGCCAAATATAAAGCCCATATTATATTGAATATATAATATAACAACAGAGTGGCAGACTTACACTGTGGAAGAGATATATAGACGATTGTCTTATAATGTGGGAAGGAGAACAGCAAGGGTTAATAGACTTTTTAAATAGTATTAATAACAATAGTTGGAACCTTACCTTCACCAGTGAAATCAGCCCCGAGAGTGTTAATTTCCTCGATCTTACCATCTTTGTACAGGATAAAAAAATCAAAACAAAAATATTTTTCAAGCCCACTGACGTTAATGGATATATTGATACAACGCGTTGTCACCATAGCCCTTGGATAACCAATATCCCTAAAGGTCAGCTTATGTGAGTGCATATAGAGGACTACAGAAAACAGAGTAAGATCATAATAGAACGATTTGAAGAAAAAGGTTATGGTAAAGATGAATTAGAAACAATCAGTAACCCTAAGTTCACACCTGAGCGTTTTACAGCGCGTTCCTACGCGCTGTAAAACGCTCAACAAGGAGAAACCAATGCTTCCCTATGGGAATGGTTCTCACCTGGGCGTTTTACAGCGTGTACAATCGCGCTGTAAAACACCCGACGCTCAAATAAGTTCTTGAGCTTTTTTGGGGCGTTTTGTCGCGCGTTCCCGTACATAGATATTCGGGAAAGCGCGACAATGTGTGTTCGCCTGTCTCTGTATGCGCGATTGTAAACGCCGGTACAATCGCGCATACAGAGCGCTCCTTTCGGAACGCTCAGGTCTGAACCCAGGGTAAAAGTGTGGAAGTAAGGGGAAAAGAGAGAGAGAATAGAGATAATAAGGGAAAAAAAAGATTTTAGGTTGTTTTTTTTCACTCAATTCAGTGCGATCACAGGGCCTTTGAAAAATACATTGCAAAAAAACTGGTAAGATTAGAAAAACGATCTTATTTTAGGAACCGTTATTCCAGGTAGACCTGAGGTATTCTATCGGAAAGCGCCGAACCTACGTGATGTCTTAGTCACATCCCTACCAAGATTGAAAAGAAAGAGAAGAATCAGTTCACATGGTGCGGTTTGTGCATTGCTTGCAGGAATCGCACCGTGGAAGATAAAAAAGAAAAGGAATATGCAGAGGATAACATTGAAGAGTGGTATAGTGTAGGACAGGGGTAGGCAACCTCCGGCTCCCAGCTGTTGTGAAACTACAACTCCCAGTATGCATACTTGCTCTGCTCTTCTAAGAACTCTCATAGAAATGAATGGAGCATGCTGGGAATTGTAGTTTCACAACAGCTGGGAGCCGGAGGTTGCCTACTCCTGGTGTAGGAGATCAAAGGAGAAATAACTTGTGACCATATGGGGGTAATATATTTATTAAAATGAAATATTCCTGTGGATTATGTTACATTGGGGGGACCTTGCGTAAGCTAAAAACAAGAATCCAGGAACATATTAATAACATCAAAAAAGGTCTGCAAAGCCATAGTGTGTCGATGCATTTTAAAAAAATACATGGAAAAGATCCGAGAGGTCTATGGTTTGCGGGGATTGAAAAGGTTAATTCCAATTGGAGGGGTGGAGACTCGGTGGCGAATATCAACCGCCGAGAGGTCGAGTGGATTTATAGGATGTGCTCCCTACAACCGGAAGGTTTGAACATTGATTTTGATCTAAAACCATGTCTGCTGGAGTAATTGTAAAGAAGTTGTAGCGATGAAAATATGAATGAATCGGATTGGGAGATTTCATTGGTTTACACATACCCCATGTGATGGCATCACGTGTTTGCCCTGTATGAATGAAATGACATCAGGAGCGAGTACATGTATGCTTAGCTCGATCTTTTAGCGAAAAATAGCGGTATGAGGTGTCTGTATACATACATGATGATAAATATGCTCTTTTATTCAAGTAGTTGCCTCTGTTTTAAACACAGGAACTTGGTTGTGAAAGACTTACTATACATGTAAGTAGAATATGGTGATTACATAGGCTGTTTTTTTAATATGTAAACTGTTATTTATGATCAGATTGAAAAATGTTTTTTAATTGTTTTAAAAGATTCACAAAGTAACATGATATGGGTGGTTTGCACTGAATGGGGCGAAGAGAAGTTGTCTTCTCATCCCTGACCCATATTAAAAGAACACCCAAATGTGGGCGTATTATCCGCTCCTGATGAAGCTGTCTTAGCAAAACCTGGCTTGTTGCGCTTCTGTGAACAAGGACGATTTTATGTTTGCACAAATGCCTGTTGATTTTATACCATTGTGAGTATAATAAAACCTATTGTTATATGGTAAATTGGCAGAACTTCACTATGTGCTCCAACCACTAATATCCACAGAAGGGTCGTTCTGTGGAACTCAGGTGTTCGGCTGCATTGAAAAAATCTGCCATATCCTCATTATTACTAAGAAGTCACAGCCTATGTGAGGCAGCGCGACTACCTTTCGAAATAATTGCTGTTTGATATGAATTTAACCCACTTCATGCGGAAGTCTGCGACGCCACAAGAAGACTTGAAACTGGTGAACTATTTTTTATTTATTTTTGCAAATTTTGTACCTTATTATTTTGGACTTTTTTGTCTCCTTTTTTTCTTTTACTATTTTTATATTTTTTATTTTACACTTTGTATCCCCGTAAGGTCATACAAGACCTCTGGGGGACAATTAACGTCACAATTTTTTTTACTGCTTATTTGTCCTGTAACTGGGGTTGACACGGTAGCCCCAATTACAGGGGGGATACAGCCCCCAGAGAGGCTGTACAGAAGTATACTATGCTGTACATGCATCACTGCAGGGCTCATTGTGGTCTCAGGAAGACCCGACAGCTCCTGCAGTCTCCCGGGCCCTTGTGGTCACAGAGATAAGTCCCAACTGCCCCATTAATCACCTTGGGTCAGTCCTAAAGGGCATCTGTCAGCAGAATTGTATCTATGAAACTGGCTGACCCGTTGCATGTGCACTTGGCATCTGTGTTGGTCCCATGTTCATATGAAGTTTTAATATATGCAAATGAGCCTCTAGGAGCAATGGGAGCACTCTGTGCACTTTGACAGGGCCGGGTATGATCACCTTTCCACTGCCTAGCCCATCAATCAAATTAGAGAGGGCGCAGTAGTTGAAGAGAGAGCGGAACCTCTAGGTGTAACGGCAACACCCCCATTGCCCCTAGAGGCTCATTTGCATACATTTTTTTCATATATTTTCTCAGCAATGCGGGCACATATGAACATGAGACCAATACAGATGCCTTCTGCTGCTAAGCGCACATGTAACAGCTCAGCCAGTTTCATAGGCACAAATCTGCTGACAGATGCCCTTGAAGAATGGTATCCATACATACAATGCAACGTTAGGGGAAGTCCTTACCAATGATAAGAGCTTGTTTATCCACAGGGTGCGGGAAGCATCTCCCACACATCCACAGGCACATTCTGGAAGTGTTTGCAGCCAGATCTGACTACTTTGATAAACACTTGTAAAGAGGATTTGTGAATTACTGTTCCTTTCATTCTCCTGCTGTTAAATTCCATTGGGAAGCCAAGAAAATCTGTTTATTTGGCTGGTCACACCGCTATCTGCTGCTCGTTAGAGAGGAGACGTAACGGCTCAGTGATCAGGAGAGCAGGGATATATGAAAAATATATATGCAAATTAGCCTTTCTGTGCCCACACAAATGGAGGAGATTTAAAGGAACCATCACCAATTATATCCTATAGAGTGAACATGCTGAGCTCCTCCTATATAGTGCTAGGGGTCTCCTCTGTTTGAGTTATACATTTCTCAGCCCCCCACCCCCATACCTTCTTTCTGCTGCTTATGCATATTATATAAAAATCTCATGTATTGGCATTTGAGAGAATGTATCAGTGCAAATACAATAAATCATTCTGGAGTCCAGGTTGTTTAGCTCACATCGTCTAAACTGGAAACATGAGTAGCAAACACTTCCCTATAAGAAGTGTTAGGTGAATGTTTCCATTTACTGGCTGCAAGCACAGATCTTAAAAATGGCGAGAAATTTAGATGCAAAGTATATTAGAAAGTTGAAGATCTTTTTATTTAACAAGAATTGACCATATTTAAAGGAAAACGCTTGATTTGATTGTGTCAATCATTTTTGTAGGGATAAAAAGGCGTGTGACTTTTAAGTTGTGCCAAGAGCACCTGATTAAGGCTGGGTTCAGACCTGAGCGTTTTACAGCGCGTTCCTATGCGCTGTAAAACGCTCAACAGGCAAGAACCAATGATTCCCTATGGGAATGGTTCTCACCTGAGCGTTTTACAGCACGTACGATCGGGCTGTAAAACGCCCGACGCCCCAAGAAGTACAGGAGCTTCTTTGGGGGGTCTTGTCGCGCGTTCCCGTACATAGACTTCAGCGGGAACGCGCGACAATGGGCGTTCTCTTGTCTCTGTATGCGCGATTGAAAACACCCGTACAATTGCGCATACAGAGCGTACGCTCAGGTCTGAACCCAGCGTTAGGCCTCCTGCACACAAACTTTTTTTCCCCCTGCTTACATTCCGTTTTTTGCGTTCCGTATACAGACCTTATACAGAACCACTCATTTCAATGGATCTGCAAAAAAAACGGAAGGTACGCCATATGCCTTCCGTTTCCGTATTTCTGTTCCGTTCAAACATAGAACATGTCCTATTATTTCCCACAAATAACGATCAGTCAATGGGTCTGCAAAAAAAACAGAATGCATCCGTATGTCTTCTGCATCCGTTACGTTTTTGCGGAACCATCTATTGAAAATGTTATGCCTAGCCCAAATTTTTTATGTACTCACTGTTTAAGCATTATTGTATGCTTCCGTTTCCATTTGCAATCCGCAAAAAATTTATCAAAAACGCAAACCAAACAGAAAGGCAAAATGGAACCGAAGCGAAAACACTACTGAAACAAAAAACTGAACAACGGACTGTGGACTGAAAAATATTGCAAAAGCCATACGGTTGTGTGCAGGAGGCCTTATTAGCATGTTCCACCAGTCTGGGTAATTCCAGCTATTGATTGCACATGTTTATGAATTCTCTTAGGCTTGGGCTCCATAGCAGGCATTGTTTGCACAGTTGTAGCGGTAAAATTGTGTATTAGCAAAATAGCCAATGTTTTCCTGCCGTCGCAATTGTTTGTGTGCGTTTAAATTTTTTTGCTGTAGACGAGCCTTTAGGTACATGCGCACAGGTGCAGCTTTAGGGCTCAAGCCTGTTGCTCGGCCGTGGCCCTATTGCGGCCCACATACAGTCCGCAATATACGGACACCGGCCGTGTGCACCCTGCATCTTAGATGCGGACTCATTCATTTGAATGGGTCCGCAATACGGGAGATGCGGTGAGGTGCGGACTTGTAGATTTTGCGGACTTGAAAAATAGGGCAGACTTGTAGATTTTGAAATTAGCAGCATTGTCTGTGCGATGCCGCACCTTCTGTAGAGGGGTTTTCCCCATAGACTTCAACGGGGTTGTTAACAAACAGAAAATCTGTACCAAAAGATGCCAAAAAAAATATACTTGAAAAATAGGGCAGATGTATGTGTGGTTTTAGTCATGTTTTGGTGCTGATTTCTGCAAACAAATCTGCACTGTGTGCAGGTAGTCCTAGGAGTTACGGCTGGAGAAAATTCACAATTTTACAGCTGCCGTTGCCCAGAGATAATATGTAGCTTTACGGCTTTATATAATTAGCGATGACTGCAGCGTACACGATGTGGATATTTGATCACTAGCATCAGACCTCACCCTCCATGTCTGTGACCTACATTTCATCCCCCGAGCGGACATGTGTGTTATATACGGTATGTATGTGTGTGTGTATATATATATATATATATATAGGACACTTCTGAAGCTCAGTGAAGGCTCCTAATGGACAATGACTGCACAATGCATGCTCCTTTGTTACTGCTGATTAAACCGGTGCAAAGATCAATGGAAACACAAGCTCTGTCTGTTTGCTTCAGAGCAGACGTTCAGTACAGAAGCCTCGGGGATGAAGTGACCTTTCTGAGTAGAGTCTGTATCTCCTGGTATAGGACATTGATCAGTACAGTGTCTGAACTCCAGGGAGCAGCTACGCTCCTAGTCGGTTCATGTTGTACCCAAAAGCCGTGCAGTCTGTAGGCCTTGATTTACATCGATCTAGTTGTCTTTGAGGGTCACAACATAACATAACACTAGTACCTGGCTAGATAAGGACACAACATAGAAATTCTGTATTTTTTTAGACTATAAGGGCCGCCAATTTGTGGAACGGAACGTGCCAGCCATAATACAAATGCCTAATCTTTTATGCAAAACAGACAAGAATAGGACATATCCTGTTTTTTCAGGAGCAACGGATGCGGACAGCACACAAAGTGCTGTCCGCATCTTTTGCAGCCCCATTGAAGTGAATGGGTCGGCATCCAAGACGCAAAAAAAATGTGGCTCAGAGAACCAACCAAACAAATGTCTCCATATTACTTAATAATATGAACCATATATCAGATACAAATCCATAACACCAACCAATTATATATCAGTCCCAAATGATATCAATAAATTTGTTTAAATGGGTTGTCCGGGTTCAGAGCTGAACTTGGACATATCCCCTTTTTCACCCACGCAGCCCCCATGACTTGAGCATCAGAGCAGTTCATGCTCTGCTACTCTCCTTTGCCCTGCGCTGAATCGCGCAGGACAAAGGCGTTTTCTGGAGTTCTGGTGGCGAACTGGGCTCTTCTTAGGGCTGCCAGGTGGAGGCTTCCACCCAGCAGTGAGCCCGGTGATGTCACCGGCACAGATGGGTGGGCTTTAGTGCTGCCCTAGCTTGTGAAATTTTAACTTGCCATGTCACATTTGAGTTGCACCCCATGAGTAGAAATTACAAAAAAAGTGACCGCATTTTGGAAACAACGGGAAAGGGTGGCAGTTTTATTGGTACTATTTTAGGGTACAGATGATTCTTGGTTGCTCTATATTACACTTTTTTGTTAGGCAAGGTAACAAAAAAAACGCTGTTTTGGCACAGTTTTTTTGTTTATTTATTTATTTATTTATTTATTTACAACGTTCATCTGACAAGTTAGATCATGAGCTATTTTTATAGAGCAGGTTGTTACGGACGCGACAATACCAAATATGATTTTTTTAGTGTCTCCATATTCTGAAAGCCATAGTTTTTTTGGGGGTGACTGTCTTATGTGGGGGCTAATTTTTTTCAGTATGAGATGACGGTTTGATTGGTACTATTTTGAGGTGCATATGACTGATCGCTTGCTATGACGCTTTTTGTGATGTAAAGTGCCAAAATGACTTTGATACCATTTTTATTAGATTTTTTTTACGATGTTCACCTGAGGGGTTAAGTCACGTGATATTTTTATAGAGATGGTTGTTACAGATGTGGCGATACCTAATATGTATACTTATTTTTTTATTTATTTAAGTTTTATACACTAATATTATTTTTGAAACAAAAAAAAAGGTTTTAGTGTCACCATAGTCTGAAAACCATAGTTTTTTTAGTTTTTGGGCAATTCTCTTAGGGCTCATGCACACGAATGTTTTTGCGTTCCGTATACGGGCCGTATTTTGATTCCATATACGGTCGTGTGCATGAGCCCTAAGGTACGGTATAATTTTTGCAGGATGAGATGACTGTTTGATTGGTACAATTTTGGGAAACATATGACTTTTTGATCGCTTGCTATTACACTTTTTGTGATGTAAGGTGACAAAAAAAAGGCTTTTTTGACACCGCTTTTTTTTTTTACTGTGTTCATTTGAATGGTTAGGTCATGTGGTATTTTTATAGAGCAGGTTGTTATGGACGCGGCGATACCTAATATGTATACTTAAAAAAAATATATTAAATGTAAAACAATAAAAGCATTTTTGAAACAAAAATTATTTGTTTCTAGCAATGCATCCCCCGCCGTACATGCACAGCGTTTTGTGTTAAGCGGTTAATCAGTTTTACCATCTGTATAAGATAGGCAGCATTGGAGCTACCTATTCTCTGCGCATGGACAAACTGTCCGGACTTTTACTATTCCATAGTCTCACTCAGGATAGGTCATCAATATCAGATTGGCGATGGTCTGCCACCTGCCACCCTTGCTGATCAGCTGTATCAGGAGACGGCGTGCGCAGTGTGCACCTGCCATCTCCTGTCTCTTCCTGTTCACCACTGCTTTGCCATAGACACAGCAGCAGGAAGAGATATGGGAGACGGCATGTGCACACAGCGCGCGCCGTCTCCTCATACAGCTGATTGGCGGGGGTGCCAGGTGTTGGACGACTATGATCTGATATTGATGAACTATCCTGAGAAGAACCCCTTAAAAAAGTCTGTGGAGCATGGTCGCTATTGGCTCGAAGTAGATTATTTTTGTTCCTGACGGAAAATAAAGTAGTAGAAAGCTCAGCCCCATCTCTGCAAATTTGCCATAGCATAAATACATCATCCTCATACCTGAACCATGCCATTCTCTTATCCTTAAAACTACAGTCATACACAAACTGGCTTTCAAAAAAAAAATCCTTAAATATGTTTGCGTAGCTTGGTGCTACCAGAGCACCCATCAAAGATCCTTGTAACTGTAAATAATAATCTCCAAACCTAAAATAATTTTTTGTAAGAACCAAATCCAGTGGAGACATTTAAGAATCTTATGTAATCATTGTGTGAGGTAGGATTTTTACATAGTTTTTGATGGACCGCCGTAACCCCTTCAGTATATGGGAGTCTGGTATAGAGGCTGCCAATGTCAAGAGTACATAACCATGTAACCTTGTCAGTCTTACAGCTTTCTAACCATTGAAAAAATTGTCCAGTATCCCTCAAACGATGTGGGAGTCTGCACACAATATCCTGCAGAAAAGACGACACGATTGGTCTCCTTGGTGATTTTTCCAGCTTTTTATAAATCTTTGGCAATAAGTAAAACACAGGCACACAAGGGTGTGGATTACTCGGTGCCAAAAATAAATCTCTCCCAATAACACCTGCAGTGAGCGCGTCATTCAAAAAAATCATCCATTTCTTTTTTAGATATTAGAGTAGGGTCGCAACTCAATTTACGATATACATTCTCATCTCCTAACTGATTTAAAGGGGTTGTCCGGGCTTTTAATATTGATGATAGGTCATCAATATCAGATCGGTGGGGATCCGACACCTGGTACCCGCGCCGAGCAGCTGCATGAATAGACGCCGCACGCAGTGTGCACGTGCCGTCTCCTGTCTCTCTTCTGCTACTGCTTTGCCATAGACAGCAGCTGATCTGATATTGATGACCTATCCTGAGAATAACTTATCAATACTAAAAGCCTGGACAACCCCTTTAAGGCCTCCTTGACATGCATATCACATCTAACATCAGGATCAAACTTGCTCTTACTTCTTAAAGCGACCAGAGTAATATTGTTTGTTGCAGATTTACTGCAATTAAAGGTACGATTACTGTAAAAAAACAAATAAAATGCATCTTACATCTCATATTGCAACAAAAATGATAAAAATCAATCATGATATCAAATTTATCACTAACCCTAGTGGCAACAAACCCAAGTCCTTAATTCAAGAGAATTTTTTTTTTCACTTACAGTTAAATGTTTTGAAGAGATATTCACTGTTAGGTCCTCTGTTTTTCGGGGGAAAAAATGTTCTTGTTGGTATTGTCCTGTGCAGAGTTGGTTTGATTCTGTCCGCTTGTACTCTCGTTTGAAGAACTTGTCTCTCCTTCATCTTTTGATTCCCTAAAAAAATGCGCGTTCTCTTTGTTTTCTTGGTTGATCTGAGGGTCATTCAATTTTGACTCGCGTCCGATGTCTCTGTCTCACTTACAGAAATATCACTCAGAGATCTTGGAAATTGGTTCTTACGAAAACCCCAGGTTTTCCTCCTTTCCTTCTCACAGGTATACACAATCTCTGGTGTCCTGTTCAAACGACTCCGTTTGCTTCGTAAGATCTCCTTTCAGACGTCTTGGTATTCTTATCCAGTTCAATCTGTATCCGACTGCGTTGTCAAGTGTATCAGTTTCTTTAAACTCCCCCTCCAATGTAGAAATAAATGCGGTTCCCAATGCACGGGCACCATCCGTGCGGCTGCCGCGACGAATCCAGGCCCATTCAACTTGAATGGGTCCATGATCCGTCCGCACTGCAAAAAAATAGAACAAGTTCTATAGAATACGTTCAAGTGAATGGGGCCGTAATACGGGCCATGGCCGGCAACGGCTGTGTGCATGAGGCCTTAGATGTTCCAGTTTTTGGGATAATTCACCACAGCTTGTTCTTGAGCTTTAGCCCAGGAGAGACCAGCATTCTCTGCTTGTTCAAGAACTATATTCCTTTCTGCCTCCTGAGAATTATCTGCTCAGCCTTAGGCCTCATGCACACGACAGGTTTTTTTTTGCAGTCCGCAAAAAGGGCTTCCGTTGTTCCGTGATCCGTGTCCATTTTTGTTTTCGTGTGTTATCCTTTATTTTTGGAAGAACTCCAGACATGAAGGAAAGTAAAAAAAAAATCTAAGTCAAGTTTGCCATGCAAATGATAGGAAAAAAACGGATGCGGATGACAATCTTGTGTGCCTCCGTGTTTTTTCACGGACCCATTGACTTGAATGGGTCCGCGGACCGTGAAAAAAATAGGACAGGTCATATTTTTTTCACGGACTGGAAACACGGATCCCGGACACGGATGACAAACGGTGCATTCGCCGAGTTTTCCACTGACCCATTGAAAGTCAATGGGTCTGCGGAAAATCACGGAAAACGGAACAACGGACACAGGACACAGGACACAACAGGACTTCACAGAAATTTGGGCTTGGGATTGGTGTTGTGTAGATTGTATTATTTTCCCTTATAACATTGTTATAAGGGAAAATAATAGCATTCTGAATATAGAATGCATAGTACAATAGCGCTGGAGGGGTTAAAATAAATAAATAAATAAATAATTTAACTCTCCTTAATCCACTTGCTCACGCAGCCTGGATTCTCTTCTGTGCTGTGTACAGGAAAAAGACCTGTGGCGAAGTCACTCCGGTCATCACATGGTCCATCACATGATCTTTTACCATGGTGATGGATCATGTGATGACCGGAGTGACATCACCACAGGTCCTTATCCTGTACACAGCACAGGAGAGATGCCGGCTGCGCGAGCAAGTGGATTAAGGTGAGTTAAAAAAAAAATGTAACCCCTCCAGCGCTATTGTACTATGCATTCTGTATTCAGAATGCTATTATTTTCCCTTATAACCATGTTATAAGGGAAAATAATAAAGATCGGGTCCCCATCCCGATCGTCTCCTAGCAACCGTGTCCGCACCTAGCAACCGCCTCCTAGCAACCGCATCCGCACTTGCTTGCGGATGCTTGCGATTTTCATGCAGCCCCATTCACTTCTATGGGGTCTGCGTTGCGTGAAAAACGCACAAAATAGAGCTTGCTGCGATTTTCACGCAACGCACAAGTGATGCGTGAAAATCACCACTCATGTGAACAGCCCCATAGAAATGAATGGGTCCTGATTCAGTGTGGGTGCAATGCGTTCAACTCACGCATTGCACCCGCGCGGAAAACTCACCCGTGTGAAAGGGGCCTTAGAAATCCGTCTTAGGCCTCATGCACACGACCGTTGAGTGTTTTGCGGTCTGCAAATTGCGGATCCGCAAAACACTGATGGCGTCCGTGTGCGTTCCGCAATTTGCGGAACGGCACGGACAGCCATTAATATAACTGCATATTCTTGTCCACAAAACGGACAAGAATAGGACAGTTTCCTTTTTTTTATTTTTTGCGGACCACGGAACGGAGCAACGGATGCGGACAGCACATGGAGTGCTAACCGCATCTTTTGCAGCCCCATTGAAGCAAAAACTGCGGCTCGGATGCGGACCAAAACAACGGTCGTGTGCAGGAGGCCTTAAATAAAGCATTGATTTAAGAACAGTTCTTTTAACCCCTTAAGTACGGGCCCTTTCTTGGTTTCGTATTTTTTGTTTATTCCTCCCCACGTTCCAATAGCCAGAATTTTTTGAAATTTTCCGTTCATTTAGCCATATGAGGGCTTATTTTTTCGCAGGATAAGTTGTATTTTTAAGGGCACCATTTAATTTACCATGTCTGTTATTGGAAAACAGGGAAAAAAATGGTGGGGTTAAATTGAAAAAAAAAAAACAAAACACTGTTATTAAATTTGTGTGTGTGTATGGGGGGGGGGGGGGTGACTAAAAATGGCAAATTCTGTATTTTTCATTTTTTTATGTTATGGCGTTCACCACCAAGGTTTTTTTTTTTTTTTTACATAACGGCATTCACTGTGCGCTAAAAATGACAAATGATGTTCTTATTCTGCGGCTCAATACAAATACAGTGATACCAAACCAAAATTAAAAACCTTTGAAAAAAATCTAAATTTTCTTTGCATTGCCATTTTCAGACAGCCATAACTTTTTTTATATTTCCGTCCACATAGCTGCATAAGGGCTTGCTTTTGCAGTTTTTATTAGTACCATTTTTGTGGTATCTTCGACTTTTTGATCACTGTTGTTCAATTTTTTTGTTGGGGGGGGGGTGACTAAAATATGGTGAATCGTGTATTTTCCTTTTTTGTTTGTTTTAATTATAGCATTCACCGCAGCGTTATCTGGAATTTTTGTGAATATCATTTTTAGAGGTCGCTGATTCAGTAACTGAATTCTTATGTATTAATTTGAACTCTATTTGTGCTACATCTTTGTTAGGCTACATGCACACAAACGTTGTTTGTTTCTGTGTCCGTTCAGTTTTTTTTGCGGATGCGGACCCATTCATTTAAATGGATCCACCAAAAAAAAACTAAAACACATGGCATATGGATTATTATTTTTTTTTGCGGATCTGCAATTTGCGGACCGCAAAACACATACGGTCGTGTGCATGTAGCCTTGACCATACTTTTTGATGGTAGCGCCCGTATGTGCCTAGGGCTACATGCACACAACGGTATGTGTTCTGCGGTCCGCAAATTGCAGATCCGCAAAAAAAAACAACGGATGACATCCGTATGCCATCCGTTTTTTTAGGGGTTTTTTCGGATCCATTGTAACAATGCCTAAAACGGACAAGAATAGGGCATGTTTTCATTTTTATGCGGAGCTAAGGAACGGACATTTTTCCCGAACCAATTAAAATGAATGGGTCCGGATCCTATCCGCAAAAAAATAAACGGAACAGACACTGAAACAAAATACGTTTGTGTGCATGAGGCCTAATAGGGTTTACTTCTAAAAAAACTAATAAAAAACCTGTGTGCAGCAGGACACATAACTTCCTCTGCACCCCTTATACCGGATATACACTCACCTAAAGTATTATTAGGAACACCTGTTCTATTTCTCAGTAATGCGATTATCTAGTCCACCAATCACATGGCAGTTGCTCCGATGCATGTCGGGTTGTGGTCCTGGTCAAGACAATCTCCTGAACTCCAAGCTGAATGTCAGAATGGGAAAGAAAGGTGATTTAAGCAATTTTGAGCGTGGCATGGTTGTTGGTGCCAGACGGGCCGGTCTGAGTATTTCACAATCTGCTCAGTTACTGGGATTTTCACGCACAACCATTTCTAGGGTTTACAAAGAATGGTGTGAAAAGGGAAAAACCTCCAGTATGCGGCCGTCCTGTGGGCGAAAATGCCTTGTTGATGCTGGAGGTCAGAGGAGAATGGCCGACTGATTCAAGCTGATAGAAGAGCAACGTTGACTGAAATAACCACTCGTTACAACCGAGGTCTGCAGCAAAGCATTTGTGAAGCCACAACACGCACAACCTTCAGGCGGATGGGCTACAACAGCAGAAGACCCCACCGGGTACCACTCATCTCCACTACAAATAGGAAAAAGAGGCTACAATTTGCACGAGCTCACCAAAATTTGACTGTTGAAGACTGGAAAAATGTTGCCTGGTCTGATGAGTCTCGATTTCTGTTGAGGCATTCAAATGGTAGAGTCCGAATTTGGCGTAAACAGAATGAGAACATGTATCCATCATGCCTTGTTACCACTGTGCAGGCTGGTGGTGGTGGTGTAATGGTGTGGGGGATGTTTTCTGGGCACACTTTAGGCCCCATATAGAATCAATGCCACGTAGAATTAAGGCAGTTCTGAAGGCAAAAGAGGGTCCAACACCGTATTAGTATGGTGTTCCTAATAATTCTTTAGGTGAGTGTATATGTATACATCAGATGTATATTACTTTGACTAACTGATTTTGCTGGGATAAAGTGACCATGTAATATGTATAGGGGCCTCATAACTCTCCCTGAACCTCAGGCTATTAGATTTCAACATGCCCAGTCCTTTTATTCTTGGGATATAAGGCCTCATGCACACGACAGTGTTTTTTCACCGTCAGTGATTTGGCTTCAGTGGTCCGTGTCCGATTTTGCTTCAGTTGTGTTTCCATGTGTCTTCCTTTTTTTTTGTCTGACAGGGGGAAAAAAAGAAAGGTTAATGAAAAGTGTAATTTTATTGCACCAAGGTCTTGTAGAAAAAAAAAGGGACACGGATGACATACCAGTTGTGCATCAGTTTTTTTTTGACGGACCCATTGACTTAAATGGGTCCGTCCTTCGTTTTCCACTGACAAGAATAGGACGGGTTATATTTTTTTGACGGACTGGAATTACGGATCACGGACGCAGAGAAAAAACTGAGGACTATCGGTTTTTTTTCACAGCTCCATAGAAATGAATAGGGCCTCCGCTAAACTGTGAAAAATGATGGAACGGACGCGGATGCACAGAACGGTCGTGTGCATAAGGCCTAAGTCTGACAATGGCTTTCTCCCTTCTCATTTATAAAAACATCCAAGATCGGCCAATTGAAATCCAACCTGACACATACTTATCTCACCTGCCACCTGCCATCAGGAGAGAGTCAGGAGGACACATTAGGAAGTAGGCTGGACCTTTCAAAATCGTCTAGTTTGACTGACCTACAACTAATGTACAAGCAGTGCGAATTTGTGAGCATAGGATGTCACCTCAGTGGAAGGTTTTATGATTATTCTAGTTCTGCAAGCAAGCTGCTCCTCAGAGGTGACAACCCCAGGGGGAGCCGACATGGCGATCTCTGGGTGTTGACACCTATGATGGTCCTGTCGGTATAACCGGGCAGTCCACAGCAGAGCTTGTAGGAAAGAAGACGCAGATGAAGATAAGGAACATTAGCATCTACAAGGTGAGTGCCTTTATAATGAATGCACTGCCATCTCACTATATGATGTTATGTCTATGCTTTATAGACTGCTTCTGGCTATTATGTATTCACATAGTCTTTCCAGGGTTATTATATTCACACCTCTCCCATCCATTCAACTCCATTTTATAAAACTGTCTCATTTTATCTTACATGAGTGGATTTTGTAAATTACCTTATGTTAGACTTCTGGAGAGAAACCTTTAGTTTACATTCTCTTCAAGTAGTACAGTACTTCCCTAGCCATTCTTCATTATACAGCCTTGCTAGACTTAAAGGGAATGTCCACTCTTTTTTTTTTTTTTCTAATTGGGTCCAAAATACTAAGGGCTCATGCACACGACCGTGCTGTTTTTTGCAGTCCGCAAATTGCGGATCCGCAAAAAACGGATGACGCCCGTGTGCCTGTTGCAATTTGCGGAGCGGAACAGGAGGCTTATTATACAGAGTGCTATTCTTGTCCGCAAAACAGACAAGAATAGGACATGTCTCATAAATTTTGCGGGGTCACGGTACGGAGCAACGGATGCAGACCGCACACAGAGTGCTGTCCGCATCTTTTGCGGACCCATTGAAATGAATTGTTCTGTATACGGAATCAAAATGGTCCGTATACGGAACGCGAAATACTGTCGTGTGCATAAGCCCTTCCTGTAACCCCTTAAGTACTGAGCCCTTTTTTGGTTTCTCATTTTCGTTTATTCCTCCCCACGTTCAAATAGCCATAACTTTTTTACATTTTCCATTCATTTAGCCATATGAGAGCTTATTTTTTGCAGGGTAAGTTGTATTTATAAAGGCACCATTTAATTTACCATGTCTGTTATTGAAAAACGGGAAACATTCTTTCTGGGGTTAAATTGAAAAAAAAACAACAACAAAAAATCACAATTCCACCAAGGTTTTTTGGGTTTTGACATAACGGCGTTCACTGTTGCTCTAAAAATGACATTATGTTCTTATTCTGCGGCTCAATACAAATACAGTGATGCCAAACTTGTATAGTTTTTATTTTGTTTAATTACTTTAAAACAATAAAAACCTTTAAAAAATCAAATTTTCTTTTTATTGCCATTTTCTGACAACCATAACTTTTTTTTATATTTCCGTCCACATAGCTGTATGAGGGCTTGTTTTTTTGAAGTTTTTATTGGTACCATTTTTGTGGTATGTTAGATCTTTATTCATTTTTTTTTTGTGGGTGGAGGGGGTGACTAAAAATGGTGAATCGTGTATTTAAATTTTTTTTCTGCTCAGGAAGTTTTTATATACAGAGACACTGTAGGAAACAGAGGGAGCAGCTACTGGGCCTCGATCTTGACTAGTCACAGGAGTGGGGGTTGCATGGAAGTCATAGGTTGCGAAGAAGTTGCTGGGGAGGTGCCTGTTCAAAAATTTGCTGTGGGGCCTAGTCATTTCTAGTTACGCCACTGCCTCTGCCGACATCTGACATTCAGAGAAACGAGAATCTGACAAGTTGTATTTTATCTCAGATCCATTGCCTCTCCCAGAGATGAGTGGCATCAGAGGTGTCTGCTGCTTATTGCTCTCAATTGAAATAACATGGGCGTTTAACATAATTATTATTGAGAGAGTGGGGGTTATCGTTGTACAAAGGCTGATCAATATACCCAGCTTTTCAAAACCCTGAGCTAATAGAAGAAGGGGTCTCTCATGTAATACCTCAATTTTTTTTAGCCAGAATGGATAGCGGTTACTAGTGATGGACGAGCATCGGCCGGGATGGTTTGCAAACCCGATCAAATGTTTGTGAACCACAAGTTCGCGGCTGGCCCCATTCACTTTAATGACAGGCGAACCTGAAAAACTTTCAGCTCATATTTGAAGCCACCAAATACTTAGTAGAAGTGTACAAATAGTACCACACCATTGACAGTGACATACTAGAGGGGGATCAATGACAAAAATTCTAACAAAAAATATGTATCTTAATCAGGGGACATTTTTATGCATCTTAAAGGGAAATTCTCTGAAATGTGCCCTGCTGGAGCCTAGAACAATTTCATTTTGGGCCACAGGAGTACGGACCATAAAATAAATTGTGATTATGTGGCTCGAGGTACATTATGTGATCACTGAATAACAATTTTTACTGTATCCCATCCCCCCCCACACTTTTTGGGGGGGGGGCAACTGGTATATCACACCAGTAGAAATTATTTGTTCCAATGTCGTTTGTCACTATCTGTAGCTGCGGTAACGCAGCAAAACCTCAAACAAATGCTGCACTACCCAAATGCACTATATAGAAAGTATATTATTGGTATATAACACCCCTGCGTCAATAATTTTTTTTTTTTTTGGGGGGGGGGGGGGCAACTGGTATATTACACTAGTAGAAATTATTTGTTCCAATAGCGTTTGTCCCTCTGTATAGCTGCGGTATCGCAGCAGAACCACACACAACTGCTGCACGATACAAATCCACTATAATATACTTTCTATGTTAGAAAATATATTATAAGTATATTCCACCCCTCAGTAAGTCATACCTATCGATAGCACACCTATACCAGTCCCTAAAAGGACTTTTGTGGCCCTGAGTGTTTGGTGTCCCTAACAGCCTGTCCCTGCTCCGCACAGCAACCTCTCCCTACACTGGCAAAAGACTGAATGTAAAATGGCGGCCAGATCAGGTTTATTTATAAGGTAGGGGGTATGTCCATGTGCTGAAACGTCTCAATTGACTATCCTGTCCCACCTGATGGCTGTGTCATGGGTCAAAGTTCTTCACAATGTAAAAGAATATGGCGCCGGCGGACATCGCCATATGTTCACCTGTTCAACGAATCGCGAACGAGCAAAGTTTGCCGTGAAACTATCGCCGGGTGAATCGCAAGGCCATCTCTAGCGGTTACACATGCTATCGACTGATTTCAGCAAACACTGTGCCATGCATCATTTTCCCGGTGCTGTGGAGAAATTGAACACTTACTGCCTGGCTTAACCATAATTTTCAGCTAATTGCTGGAGGTTCCAGCAGCTGAACATGCTGTGCTTAGCTTATTGTCTGAAAAGGACTGGCAAAAGTCCTGATAGGGACTTAAATGAGAGTCTCTTCTGTTCAGGATCTTCAGCTCTTGACCAGAGTAGAGAGCAGTTACAAGAAGGGTCCATCCTGTCATGCATTAGAGACAACTCATTGATTTCGATGGGAACCAATGTAATGCTTTATTTCCCCTGTGGGGGCAGTACAGGGAAATTAATCACTTATTTCCAGATTGGTCCACAAATTTACTGCTCATTGATGGGGGTGCAAGCAGGAGAACACTTTGATCAGTTGATAACCCTTCTATGAAGTAAGTGAACACCCCCTTGATTATTTCACATGCGATACATTGCTTATAGGGGCTACTGGTGTCTTGTATTTTAATAAGGTAGATACTGGTACTTTGTATCAGTGATGCATTACATTTAATTTGCTATTTCCATGGCGAGGGGCTGACATCTTGTTTTCTATGTAGGTAAAGGAATTTCCTTTGTGAACATGTCTGCTCCTATGGATGCAACCAGCGCCAGGCTGTTTCCAGCAAGCTGGTGCCATTTCTTATTCTCTGCTTGATTCTGTAATCTGTAAAGTGTCCTTATCTGATTCCTCTCTGTAAATATCTGAAAGACCTTGTCTCCATGAATAGAAATGTACTTTTGCAGTGACGAGACTGTCATGGGCTGTCGGGAGATTCAATATAAATTGGTGCAGACCCGACTAAAGACACGGAAAGTTCTCGGCTACAAATAGATAGGAGGTTGTAGAACACTAATGAGATGACTCTCGAGGTGTCAGAGCCGAGGCGTGCCCCCTCCCCGGCTGTGAGCTGTGCTGTTATTGAGATGTTGAATTCCTAACAAGTGTCAAGTAGTCAAAGGACGGAGGTTGTGCTGTTATTACTGGTGCTGAACAGTTAGAGGGGATTCTGGAGGTGCCAGGTATCAGTTCCAAAAAAATGGTCATTGTGCAGCTAATATACTCTCTCTCTGTGAATGGAAACACTCATGGTTTATCTTCTGCTTACATACTGTAGCTGCAGTGTGTTTTTGTTTAGCTCACAGACAGGCCTGGATTATAGGGTTAGCACATGGAGCACATGTCCTGGAGCATCCACTACTACCCTCCCTGAAAGCTTTTGGAATGTGGTGACCATTTATATGTGTCTTTGAATGTCTCTGCTATCTCTCTCTGTCTGTAGAGGACCATGCACCTCAGTACACTGTATTGGACATACCAGTGATTTAAATAAGAGCTGTGTAATACTTCACTTGTCCAATAGTGGTGTAGGGGAGTCAAACACTTCCTGCCAGGTTATCCTGCAGATTTGTAAGAGACTTGCCTATGTGTGTTCCAGCAGCATGATCCTCAGCCACGGTGTGCCCGCTCCGGGAGAAATGCGCTGCTGAGCCATGCCCCCTGGTGACACAACAGCATTCTTGGCAACAGGATGCAATGCTCTGTTTCTCCTTGCAATGGGTGTGTGCTGGGAGAGATTAGCAGTGAGCTTTAATTGCTCAGCTGCTCTATTACTGTGTGCTAGTGTTTCTAATGGAGCGTCATGGACCTATCAGGTTCTGATCAAGGGACTCGGTGCTCTAATTGAAACCCCTTCCTGGCCATACACCATTGCCAATGATAGTCTATGACTAACTAGCTGTGTTCCTGGTTACTTGTTAGCATGCTTATTGGATTATTTGTTCCGCTGATCCTGGCTTGTCTTCTGAACACTCTCTGTCTCTTGTTTGGTACTGCGTTGTCCTTCTGGTTCAGATCTCGGCTTGTAGGCTGACCATCTCATTTGGTGCCGCATAGCTGTCTGGTTCTGACCCATTTATGCACGACTCTGGTATTGTGTTTGCACTTAAATAGCGTAGGGACCGTCAACCAGTTGCAGTTTAGCTATCTAGGGCTTGTACTGCAAGTAGGTAGAGAATGCGGCCTGGGTTTTAGCTTTAGGGTTCACTGTCCTCGTCTGTCCCTACCTACAGTCATAACAAGATGTGGCGACGTGAACTGTAAAATTCATGGGAAAGTCCCGGAAGGGGGGTATATATGTCCCAGGTTCCTCAACTGGCTGAGGTGGGTGAAATCCAGAATGTCGCTGACTTCAGTAAATATAGTTGTTGGAGCTATTTTATTTATTTTTTCAGGGCTGGATTTTACTTGGATTGGGATGGTAGGTTTCGGCAGCGGGACCTCCCAATCCACCCCTCTCCCCAAGTCCGGGGCAGATTTTCCCTAGCAGGAAGGGATCCCCAGGTGAGGCCTGCTCTAATCAGGCTGGGATAAAGCACCTCCCCCCCTTCTTGCAACTTAAGCAGGGAGGAATCACGACTTAAGATGGAAAAACGAATATGTAGCTCTATATTCAATATAGTGCTATATATTTGTTTTTTAGAATATTAGTCATTTTTTTCCCATCTGAAGTGAACACTGATATATATTAGTTTTTGACCCACGCCTGTATTCACTGCTTAATATTCGCATATTACGCGATAATTACCTTGCCGATTTTCGAGTAAAAAAAAAGAATGTAGAATATAACGAAATATTCGAATTCGCAAATATTCAACAAAATATTTGCGAAATATCACGAATTCGAATATGACCCCTGCTGCTCATCACTATGTGTGAACTGTGATGTATAGGTGAGTCAGAGAGACATATGTGTTTAGTTAGTGCCTAGACGGGCAGGTGTTTCTTTTGCTTTGTTTGTCCTGGTGTGTGAAGACTGTTAAATAAATGCACCATTTGGACTCTAAACCTGGTGTCCGTGAAGAAGTCTTTGAGTGCGACACCCTGAGAGAGAGAGAGCGATCGCTGACCAAGATTATAGCCGACTGCTGAGGGAGACCTGTTCTAACAAATAAGGATTGTCCAAAGTGAAGAACCCCTTTAAGCCAGCATAAACTTGTTGACAGTGAAGCTTTGGATTTCTCTATATTGTGAAAGTCTAACGATCCCCTTTATGCGATATCAAAAGATTAAGGGATTTTCAGCCTGGAGCTGTGGATGTGGGATTACAACATCAGGAAGGAACCATCCACTTTTTTACCGTATACGAAAAGATTAAAGGATTTTCTGCCATAAGATTTAACAACTGAATAGAACACTTTTCATCTGCCTTATTCACTGACATACAGGACACAAGTTACAATGTAACCTTGTATAGGGTGATAGCCAACAAAAGATAAATATACGCTGCAGAGTGTAAGTAAATCAATTAGTGTAATGCCTACAATACCCTGATAAAGTAGATCTGAGTTTGTCTATTGGCACAACTCATCATCATCTATCTATCTATAGTAGTGCTTGAAACTTTACCTAAAACTACATCAGATTTTCAAATAGTCCTAAAAGTAGATACATATAACCAAATCAAAGAAATGAGTCAAATTGTTGACATGGTCATTTATTTACGGAGGAAAATGATCCAATATCACATGTATGTAAGTGGCAAAAATATGTGAACCATTAGGATCAGCAGATAATTTGAGGGAGTAATTGGTCAGGTATTTTCAATCAATGGGATGACAGTCAGGTGTGAGGAGGTGACCTGTTTTAGTTGAAGAACAGGGATCTATCAAAGTCCAATCTTCACATGTTTGTGGAAGTATATCATGACAATAACCAAGGAGATTTCTGAGGACCTTAGAAGAAGAGTTGTTGATGCCTCATCCGGCTGGAAAAGGTAACAAAACCATCCATGAAGAGTTTGGACTCCACCAATCCAAATTGTGCACAAATGGAGGAAATTAAAGACCATTAATACCATCCCCAGGAGTAGGTTGACCAATAAAGGCCATGTCAAGAGCAAGGCATGTAATAGTCTGCAAGGAC
The DNA here is from genome assembly GCF_014858855.1 of Bufo gargarizans. Taxonomy (NCBI): domain Eukaryota; kingdom Metazoa; phylum Chordata; class Amphibia; order Anura; family Bufonidae; genus Bufo; species Bufo gargarizans. The sequence continues at coordinate 9,033,027 of NC_058089.1, read as the reverse complement.
ACAACAGGACCCAAGGTAGCCTCTAAACAACTCCAGGCCTTTTTCACCTTTGCTAATGTTAATGCTCATGAGTCCACTATCAGGAGGACACTGACCAATATTGGTGTGCATAGCAGGATTGCAAGGAAAATGCCAGTGCTCTCCAAAGAGAACATTGCTGCCCATCTGCAGTTTGCTAAATTTCACCCGGACAAGCTAGAAGGCTATTGGAACAATGTTCTGTGGACTGATAAAAAACCAAAATAGAACTTTTTGGTCTAAATCAGAAGTATGGGAAACATTTCATTCCAGCATAAAACCTCATTCCATCTGTGACGCATGGTAGTGCTAGTATCATGGTTTGAGTCTATTTTGTTGCAGCTGAGCCAGGATAGCTTGAGATCTTTGATGGAACAATGACTTGTGAATTTTGCCAGCAAATTATAAAGGAAAATGTCAGGACATATATCCGTGAGCTGATTCTCAAGAAAACGTGGGTCATGTAGCAAAACGACCCTGAGAGCACAATTCTATTCTATCTATTTATATTGCTTTTTTCCCCAATCCTCTATTTTTCTTTCTATTTGACTCTTTGTATTTATAGCCATGTCTGATTAAGTCGCTGTATATTAGTCTGTAATTTCTATAATTCCTATTCAGAGGTTGAAAGGGTTAAAGCTTTCCTGTTGAGCCATACACAATAATAATAACTGCCTTGGTAGATCATATCCCCGTGATTGCTCGCAGCTTCCAGGATTAGTGTTTAATCTTTGCTCCACTGTCTACATAGCGACTTGGTGCAGTGAGATTTAGCAAGCTCGAGATTCCTGTGCTGATGTCATAATAATTGGAAGTGGGATTTAAAAAGAAAAAAAACAGCGCCCACATCAAGGCCTCTTGTACGGCTCTGCTTCATTAACTTGACAAATTACATCTACAACTGAAATAATGTAACCCTCTGCCAAATCCAGGCCCATAGATAATGTATGCCACAGCCCATAAATCTGTATGGATTCTGCTCCCTGTGTTTTCTGGATCTTCCGCTTACAACAAATAGTTGGGGATTTTAATTAACAGGTTACAAGTCCCATGAGATTGTGAGAGAGGGCTCCGTGCAATACCCAGATTCACACATCTCCTATAGGAGCGGGCCAACCATTAAGTAATGAATGGTTCCGTCATAGTTTTAATTTCCAAACAATAAGGAGAGCAAAGCGCAGCACAGTGTAAAACCATAATGAGTATTGGAAGTAATATTGAAGGTGCCTGTATGCAGCTCTTTTCTCTATTGCTGGCATCCAAGCAAGTGGGACCAAACATCCTACAGTATATGTTCCAAAAATAATGAAGGTTAAGGCTGGGGCTGCACAGCAATCTTGGCCATGACAGATGTAGTGTGACTAAGGATCGCAGTATAGCAGTGCAGCCATAGAAAAGAATAGAAGTTGCCGCAACCCCAGAATCTCAAAAAAAGATTTTCTTGCAATCCTGGGGCCGCGATCAGAACCATTTCCAAGTCGCACTGCAACCCCATTCATTTCTTTGGCTGCACTGCTACACTACGATCCTTGGTCACGCAACGACTGTCACTTTCAAGATCACTGCTAAGAATGAATGAATCAACTTCGGATGAAACATCCTAAGCCGATTCGCATAAAAGTTTGTTAGCGTACTGTATGGAGCAGGAGCTCAGTACAGTATTAGAATGTATTGGCTCCGATGATCCGAAGTTATTACTTTGCAAAGTCTCGGGAGACTTTGGGTAATAACTTCAAAAATTAATTTCTACTGTAAAAAAAAACATTTTACCAAACTCAGTTTCGGAACGGAAGCGGTAAAAGGTTTTTTACAGTAGAAATACATTTTTGAAGTTCTTACCTGAAGTCTCGCAAGACTTTGCGAAGTAATAACCTTGGCTCAAAGAGTAAGAAAGGCTGATGTCCTAAATAGCCTGGATAAACAAGAGAGTATACGAGAGAATGCAAGATGGCAACGACAAAGCAGGCTAGAGTAACCGCCTCTGATCACACTCTAATTGGAGGGTTCCAGGCCTTTTTAGAATTTCACTTAGCCCTCCAAATCCAAACTTTGAACTTGTTCAACCTATTTTCTTTTTCACCATTGAAAAGTCTACATGTTATTTGTTCAAGACCTAGCAGAGATTTTGAACCTATAGAGAGAGGCAGATTATCGATGTCCTCAAGCTCTCTACTGGAAGCCAACAGTGCTTTTAAAAAATCTAGGTTTTTTTCAACATCCATACTGACCCCCCTTATTGATTATTTGAAATCTCTGTAGGTTCTGGTCTCCATGTCAGACAGGCACACCAAGCATCTCTTTCAGAAAGTACAAGCCAGAGTTTATCCCATGCAGAACTTATGTAGGTTCTTCCCAAGCTTAGGTTGATCCTATTTCCCAATTCTATAGCTCCATATTTCCACAAAGTTTCACATATTATTAAGACAGATACCAGTCGGATATTAAAAGTTGTTCACAGCTCTGAGGGATATGTGACTTTCACCGTGGTTATACGATGCCACTTTTCTAACAACTCATGTAATCAATTTTTTTACCTCCTTAGAGGTCCAGGAAAAACAACATCAAACTGTGATGCAGAAAATGACACAAGAACAAGGAACATTCTAATCCAACTCTGAGAAGTAGTTACATAGAACCCAGTCACAAAGTCCAATGACTTGGCTGACCTCAAACCCACTGAACATAACTGTATTTGAATGGAGCACCAACTGTACATAAGACCTCATCATCCAATTTTAGAGAGCAGCCTCACTGATGTGCTTCTGAATGGACATGACTTTGAATCCCAGCAGTCATGTTCCTCAATCTAAATGAAAAACTTTCAAGAAGAGTTAGGGAATATTTCCATATTTATATATATATATTTTGTGGAGGGTTGCATGCATTGGTCCATTTTTCTATTTGATACATACTATCATTTCTGTGGAATGTACAGATTCTGCTGCTACTTTGTATTATTTATGGAGCAGGTAAGATTTGTGTAGAGGAGACATTTCTAGCTGTTTACTCCCTTTTTAAGTTGTTGATGTGCTAATTGCAGCTCTTACGGTCTCTGTAGATCCCAGACTTGCCTGTACAGGGATCCATCTCCCAGCGGTACAATTATGACTTGTTACACGTCTCTGTATTCCAGGATATATAATTGTATTATTTATTCTACAGCTCTGCAATGTAACCGACTCCACAGAGGGCAGGTGGATATAGAGAGCCACTGGAGATCACTGGTTACAGGGACATGATCTCCCATGTGCATCACTCCCCCAGGACAAAAGGGTTAATCTCCAAAAAGAAAAGGGGTTTGACTTAGGCTAGGTTCGCACTAGCATTTACAGATCCGTCAGGCTGTTCCATTTGGGACCAGCCTGACGGATCTGTCACTGCCAGACACTATAATGGGGTCCAGCAGAAATCCGGTAAATATGCCAGACAAAGACTGCTGCAGCAAGAGGTTTTTGTTCAGCCAATTCCCAGCATTCTACGTCGTTGGAGCCTGCTAGAATGCTCTAATGGAAGTGGAAAAACAGGCCTTATAACTATTTTTTTTCTTAAAGAAATGGTAAAGAGATTTTTTTTTTAATTAGAAAAAGGGGCTGCTTTTTTCCCCCCAGAAACAACACCACTCTTGCTGGGTCTGGTATTGCAGCTTAATTCTATGCACTTCCAACACAGCAATACCATTCGACCGATAAAAAGAAAACGGCGCGGTTTCTGGAACAAAAAGCTTAACATTTTTCTTATAATTGCAAACATTGACACCCCTCTCATCTCTGTACAGACCGCGGTCCTTGCTGTTAAAGAGAGGGGCTGGGTTTGACCATGTGAAAAGTCAGAGGACTCTTTTTGTACTGTGGTAATGGTGCATCTCCCTGCCTCTCAATTGCAAAGATGTTGTTTCATGGAGAACATTAAAGAGGTTTTCCAAGATTTTGATACTGATGACCTATCCTCAGGATAAAATAAAGCAATTGTGACCAGCGTCTTCTCTTTTTGCAAGATTATTTCGATCAACACATCAGACAAGGCAACGTTTCGGTTTATGTCAAGCCTTTCTCAAGCATGGTTTGAGAAAGGCTCGACATAAAACTGAAATGTTGCCTTGTTTAATGTGTTGACCGAAATAAACTTGCAAAAAGAGAAGACGCTGGTCACAATTGCTTTGATTTCTACAGTTTGGAGCGGGAAGGAGCCTGACTACTGGTGACCGTGCATCGCTTCTATGAAGTGGGACATTAGTGCTGTCTTCCAATATACTTTTCTGCTATGCTCATCAGTATCTGATCGTGGGGGTCCGACACCCAGGACCCCCACCGATCAGATGCCCCACCACCTTCGCCCTGCTCACCAAGCACAGTGCCAGACATTGTAGAGTGGCTGTGCTTGGTATCGCAGCTCAGTCTTATTCACTTTTATGGGGTTGAGCACGATACAAGCATAGCCGCTATACAGTGTACGGTGCTGTGCTTGGTAAGCACGGAGAAGGCTGCGGCTCTCACAGGAGCGTCAACGCCTTCTCACACAGCTAATTGGTGGGGTTCTGGGGTGTTGGACCCCCACCGATCAGATACTGGTGACCTATCCTGAGTATAGTCCATCAGTATCAAAATCTTGGAAAACCCTTTAAGGCCAGTCTCAGAAGAGTAAGTTGACCGCGTAAACACGCTCTGTGTGGGAGCACGATATCCCCTGTAATGATTTATACTGAGGGAATTATGTGCGTACAATTCATTACAGCTGATGTTGGGCAGGGACACGCAGCAATATAAATCCTTATATGTGGTACAGAAGCAGAGTTCAGGCTGGGATATCATGCTTCCAGCAGTCAACTCACTCATCTGAGACTGGCCCAAAGGGAGTTGACCCTTTTTTTTCCCAAAAACAGCACAACGCCTGGCCATCAGCTGGGGCTGGTATTGTAGCTTAGTTCCATTGAAGTAAATGGACCTGAATTGCAATATCTCAGACAACCTGTGGACAGGTGGGGCACCGATTCTGGAAGCAAGCAGCCATTTTATCTAATCCTAGATAATCTCTTTTAGGCACTGGGGCATCATAGAAAGAGGTCCTCCTGCTATTAGCTAGAGCCAAGAGCTGCTGCAAACAGCTACTATGGGAGACCTATTCGTCTGGCCATGATAGGCTATGTGATAGCATAAATGTGGTCATTGTTTCAGACCCTTTTGTATAAAGATATGTTCACATGTAGCAGATTTGTTACAGATTATTTTTTTTTTCACAGATTTGCCACGTGAATGTACCCTCAATATGTCTCAGACATCACAAATAATGACATGTTTACTAGAACTATTACTGACAAGCTTGCACTCCGTGTTTGGTGCCTTTACTAATATAGATGAATCACTAAATATGGCGTCCATGCTGCTCCCCCTCCACTTAGGTCTATGTAGGATCGATGCTGATCCCCTGCCCTGTGTCTCACATCCTCCTGCAGCCATTTACTGGGCCAGTGCACACAGCGCTATTATTTCACCTCACTGGCTATGTAGGTTACATGTTTCTATGTAACTGAACCTGTCTGGAGCAGATTGACAGAAAAGGCTGCCTACTAAGTGTGACGTTATATAACCACCTCCTAACAGGTGGCACCATAAACATCTGTGCCGTGGACAGGCCAAAAAAATGTAGATCTAGATAAAAACAATACTATAAATTCTATGCTTTAATTCAATGAGTACCTGCAGATCTATCTATCTATCTCATATCTATCTCATATCTATCTATATCTAGGTACAGGATAAGTAATGTATGTACACAGTGACACCACCAGCAGAATAGTGAGTGCAGCTCTGGAGTATAATACAGGATGTAACTCAGGATCAGTATAGGATAAGTAATGTATGTACACAGTGACTCCAGAGCTGCACTCACTATTCTGCTGGTGGAGTCACTGTGTACATACATTACTTATCCTATACTCCTGAGTTACATCCTGTATTTTACTCCAGAGCTGCACTCACTATTCTGCTGGTGGAGTATAATACAGAATGTAACTCATGATCAGTACAGGATAAGTAATATATGTACACAGTGACTGCACCAGCAGAATAGTGAGTGCAGCTCTGGAGTATAATACAGGATGTAATGAAGGATCAGTCTAGGATAAGTAATGTATGTACACAGTGACTCCACCATGTAACTCAGGATCAGTACAGGATAAGTAATGTATGTACACAGTGACTGCACCAGCAGAATAGTGAGTGCAGCTCTGGAGTATAATACAGGATAAGTAATGTATGTACACAGTGACTGCACCAGCAGAATAGTGAGTGCAGCTCCGGAGTATAATACAGGATGTAACTCAGGATCAGTACAGGATAAGTAATGTATGTACACAGTGACTGCACCAGCAGAATAGTGAGTGCAGCTCTGGAGTATAATACAGGATGTAACTCAGGATCAGTGCAGGATAAGTAATGTATGTACACAGTGACTCCACCAGCAGAATAGTGAGTGCAGCTCTGGAGTATAATACAGGGTGTAACTCAGGATCAGTACAGGATAAGTAATGTATGTACACAGTGACTGCACCAGCAGAATAGTGAGTGCAGCACTGGAGTATAATACAGGATGTAACTCAGGATCAGTGCAGGATAAGTAATGTATGTACACAGTGACTCCACCAGCAGAATAGTGAGTGCAGCTCTGGAGTATAATACAGGGTGTAACTCAGGATCAGTACAGGATAAGTAATGTATGTACACAGTGACTGCACCAGCAGAATAGTGAGTGCAGCTCTGGAGTATAATACAGGATGTAACTCAGGATCAGTGCAGGATAAGTAATGTATGTACACAGTGACTCCACCAGCAGAATAGTGAGTGCAGCTCTGGAGTATAATACAGGGTGTAACTCAGGATCAGTACAGGATAAGTAATGTATGTACACAGTGACTGCACCAGCAGAATAGTGAGTGCAGCACTGGAGTATAATACAGGATGTAACTTAGGATCAGTACAGGATAAGTACTGTATGTACACAGTGACTGCACCAGCAGAATAGTGAGTGCAGCTCTGGAGTATAATACAGGATGTAACTCAGGATCAGTACAGGATAAGTAATGTATGTACACAGTGACTGCACCAGCAGAATAGTGAGTGCAGCTCTGGAGTATAATACAGGATGTAACTCGGGATCAGTACAGGATAAGTAATGTATGTACACAGTGACTGCACCAGCAGAATAGTGAGTGCAGCTCTGGAGTATAATATAAGATGTAACTCGGGATCAGTACAGGATAAGTAATGTATGTACACAGTGACTGCACCAGCAGAATAGTGAGTGCAGCTCAGGAGTATAATACTGGATGTAACTCGGGATCACTAAAAGACTCTTAACAATGTGACTCTTTAAGTAAAGTATATATAATTACTTGGATGAAAATATTTCTTCATACTATATATATATATATATAATTTTTGCCAAATAGCTGTAAATCTTCACGTAGAGGATGTAATTTATGAAAAAAAGGTATGACTCATTTAAAAAAATATCTCAGCAAGAAAACTTTCACCCATGATGCACCTCTAGTACAACTAACTTACAAGACAGCGGCCAATGACGCTGGTGCCTGTGTCCTGACACCCACACATTCCCGGGGGTCAGTGAGAGATCGATGTCTGTCGGCTCCTCACAGCACCCTCCTGACCATCTCTGACTACTCTGTACTGCATGGGCGCCAACTGAACTCCCGAGGTTTCGTTAAAAAAGCAGCTTCTACTCGGGGTCTAAATTTAGAGGCTTTTTCTAAGCAATAATCTGGTGCCAGCGGAGCCGTGCATCATTTATATTAGTCATAGGAGAAATGTGGATTGTTACTATATTCAGTAAGTGTTGGGCCTAAGTGTTCTGAGCTGCAAATGGCAAATATTCTCCAGAACAATATAATCATAGATTACATGTTGACAGCTGCAATTAAAAGCTCTGAAGGTTGAGCCTGAAGGCTGTGTCTGATGTAGATGGAATATAGTGCCTCTATATAAGGAGGATGCAGGTCATTTTACATACACTACCATATTTTCTGCAAAAATGTTTACTTTTCTTTTTTCTGTTACATTCCAGTTTATTTTATTTGAAGGCAAAACATGTGGTGCTTCCTGTAAACCATAAGCAATCAGGCCTGTTACTGTTGATGGCTTAATTTTAATTCTAACTATAGCTCGTGCAGATAATATATCCTACAGTGCTGCCCTTGATCTCACAGATTAAAACCGTGAAGATTTAGCAGTTTGGGAAAATTCCAGTAACTCAGAATATTTGATAATCTGGCACCTTGGTAGTTCTGTGCTTTCCAGATAATCAGCGTTTTATTGTGATAAATGGAATCCCTTGAGGGCCCTATAAGTATTGCGGTATACGTGGAGGCAGTGCCAGAATATTGTCTATAGGCTTCATGTGGTTAATAGCGATCTTTTGGGTGAAAACACTGCAATAAATCCTGGACTCTATACTTTCAGAAAACCTCTCCGGCGCACAACATGAAGGAGGAGAATTTCCTTCGGCGCAGATTTTCCTTGTGTCCAGCCGCCATTACTCCTCAGAAGGTCGACAATAACAAGCTGGGGCGAAACTTGTCGCTTGGAGCTGATAATGATATGAACGCGCTTAATACAGGTGAGTATTGTGCTGTTACCAGGGCGCTCTAGTAATAATGCGTCCTCCAGATAGAAGGATTCATTAGTCTACAAGAGCAATGTAGAAGACAACCAACAAAGTTTATTATTATTAATTATGGATCCTAAAGGGGTTATCCAATGATTAGTGTAAAAAATGAAAATCTGATATCATATAGTACAAGACAGTCTAACAAACGTACAACCAACCCTGTATCTCACATGGATCCAAAGAGCTCCCCATTCATTACTCCAATTGCTCTGTTAGATTTATTTCAAGCTGTCCGCTTAGGGGGCATGTCCTTTCCACTGCAGCTGGTGGCAGATGAAGGATGAAACTACTGAGCATGCGCTTCCATCTCAGTGATGGTGTTGAGCGCGAATATTCGAAAAGCGAATTTTTATCGCAGATATCGGCACTTCGAGAATTCGCTAATATTTCGAATATAGTGCTATATATTCGTAATGACGAATATATATATATATATATATATATATATATATATATATATATGTTATTATTTTTAACACAGTACACATCAGGTGATCATCCCTCCCCTTCTTCTAGCTTGTGGGCCAATGAGAAGGCTTTGTCACAGCTTAGCAACATCCCTAGCAACCAATAGAAAAGTTGCCAACCCCTTACTATATAAGAACCTCCCCAGCAGCTATTTTCTAAAGTTTATTGCAGTTCGAGACAGCAGTGTCATTGCTGTGCTCTGTGCTTTGTTGTATTACATTAGACCAGGCATGCTCAACCTGTGGCCCTCCAGCTGTTGTGAAAACTACAACTCCCACAATGCCCTGCTGTAGGCTGTTCGGGCATGCTGGGTGTTGTAGTTTTGCAACAGCTGGAGGGCCACAGGTTGAGCATGCCTGCATTAGAGAGTTAACTTATATATATGTAATTCAGATAGTTAGGGGGAGATAGTCAGTGTAGGTTAGATTGATCTATAGTGTAGCTGATAGGTTCTGCGGTCCATACATACATGCTACAGACATAGCGCTGTGATGTCACAAGTTGCACGTATTGCGCAAAAATATACGCATCATTAATTGCCGACAATTGGCAAGCGCAAATATATTGGAGCACTCTATCTGCATATAAAGCTATTCTAATGTTCTGCCGTGCCGACCATTTTCTCCAGTCTCAGGAAACGTATACCAGCTTGAAAAATGTAGCATAAGTGACCCACGGCGTTATTTAGCGCGCATTATGTGAATAATACATTGCCGATTTTCGCAATCAAGAATATAATCTCGAATTTGCGAATATATGACGAATATTATACAAAATATTCGCGAAATATCGAGAATTTGAATATTGTCCCTGCCGCTCATCACTACTCAGTGAGCAGGAGAGAGAAATAGAAAAAGAGGAAACGGCTGGCGCTATACAGAAAGATTTCAGTACATAACTCAGTGCGTATCTAAAATTTTCAGTTACAAAAGCATTCAGATCCAGGTGCTGGTTTGAAAAAATGTCGTTTATTTTTAATGAGATAACCCCTTTAATGTGTTAATACTGGTGTGAGGTTCATGTTCTTTTATTGCTCCTCTGCAGGAAAAGATACAGAACATAACAGTCTACCAATTGTGAGGGATGAAGCTCCGCTGAGTCCAAATGCTGCTAGTAAGGTACCAGATATGTCTTATGATTAATGTATATGCTTGACTTATCCACAGGAGGCCTCCAGATATAGTCAATATGCACCTAAGGAACCCTGTGTCTCATAACTCAGTGCCTCTTGTTTTCGAGAGAGTTTATTATTTTTATACAAGTTAGGAACCTAGGCAAGGTTAGGAGTCCGGAAGCTCTTTTCTTGACACCCTCCTATCTCGAGTACCTCCTTTCAATCACATATAATGCCAGAAATACACACACAGTATTTTCTGCTACATGAATTTCAACTTTATAAGACTTATAAGTGTCCACACCTAAATTGATAAATCGATAGCTTTGACATGATGATAATCCCACTGGATCCCGAAGGATATGTAGTACCCAGCTGGGCAAGTGTTCAGTCCCAAATGGGTTAAAAAAAATCATAGAAGCCATCCATGGGACACAACTAAATTCAAAGTGGCAAACATTGACTCCCTAGTATATTGCTCCTTTCCCCCTGTGTTCAAAAGATTTAGGGGGTTATTTACGAATAATGGGGGAATTTATCAGGAGGGAAATATTTGAAGTCAGTTTTGCTTGAGTCTGCGATGTGCTTTATGCCACATTTATCAAATGTCACATGTAGTTTGCTAAATCTGTCTTATCCTTAAACCTACCACTTTTGTCCAGTTTTCCTTCTCAACCCTCTTCTTGAAGTGAGGCTGCGACTTAAATAAAAAAAAAAAAAAAGTCTCCATGTTAAATCTGGAGTGAAAATCCTTACCATAGCTAACCACACTCACATAATAAAACTGGAGGGGGTAGTGTAGAAATGCAAAAAGACCTATTTTGCGACTCTTTGATGCCAGAAATCTGGAATGTTAAATCAGGATCATTGTGTTTTGCTTAAGATAAAGCCACAAGACCCCTTTTTGTGATTTATTTTTATTTTTTAAACTACACAAAATTATGTCGCACGGACGGTTTTACATGGTGGTGGGAACCAAGTAGGGGTTACGGCTCAGGCAAAGGTACGATCAGTTCTGCCTGAAAACAGGTGTAAAAAAGTAGTAAAAAACCACTCCTGTCAGGGGATTTTTAAAGAGGGCTTCCAGTTTAGAGGGAGGCTGCATTTCTTCTGGTGGCATGGCACCTCTCATAACTGGAGATTTACCTTTAGAATAGGGATCTACAGCTGTCGGATATAATAAATATACATTCACTTTGTACTGCACCTCCGCTTTCCGGCGTTGTCTCTCCAGAAATTAATATGATGTCACGTGACCACACCGACCATTTTCCGCTGTGAAAGATTTCTCCAAAAGATATGCATTGAAAGTGTGAGATGAGATTTGGTGACAGACGTCTATTGAGTTTATTATTTTTATATTTTAAAGGGTTTTATAAGAATAGTAGGAAGATGTCTGCTTTTTTCCTCCATAAACTGTGCCACTCATTGGCCGGATCTGGTTTTGCAGCTCCGTGTCATTCAAGAGACTAGCAGACACAACCCAAGGGTATTGCTACAAAAAAACAGACCCCATCCATCCCACCTCACACAGCCCTTTTAAGCCCACGGAAGCCTAGTGTATAAAATGTGTGATCGTTTTTCCTTGAAAACACCACCATGGGCTTTATCTGGTATTTGAGGGAATGACCTTAAGCTGCAATACCAGCCAATGTTTCAGGCCCTTTACAGACCTGTTAAATTAAATCTGGAAACCCTTTAACTGCTTACATTATTACTGATATGAGTGCAGCCCAGAAAAGCAACTGACATACACAAAATGTCCTCCGAAATCTTGAGTGGAGCTGTTGCTGTGAGTCAGGGTCCAGCCTCAGACCCGGAGACTGCAGCAGAATCTGTTCTAGCACTGGGATAAATAATTCACGTCAGCGGCTCTGCAGTAAACATACTGCACATAACCCAGCGCCATACCCATGCATTATTCATACTGACAACCTCCATCCTGGGAAATATGCTAATTACCCAGATTGTCAATAAACGCTACATAGCATTATTATTACGCTTTAGTCATAAGGATAAAACATTGATAGCTGTGGTGAGGCTGGCACAATTCTCATATTCCAGAGGCATCGCCTGTGTCTGCCTATCATGAATGCATATTTTCTAATTTCACTTTATCATTTTTTCTTTTATGGCTGGAAAGCTGAATGTGCTATGGCGTAAATGGATTGTCCCAAGATATAGAAAAATCCTTTGTCCATAGGATAGGTGAATGATCAGTGGGGGTCGAGAATGGAGCGATGACCGAGCATGCGAGCTGCTGCTCCTTTCATTTCTTATGGGACTGCCGAAGAAAAGCCAAGTACCACACTCGACTATTCCATAGATTTGAATGGAGCAGCTGTGTGCATGCTCGACAAGCCCGTTCTAACATTAGGACCTATGCTGTGAACAGGGTTAAGTTTTAATATTGGGGCAATATTTTTACTCTTATGGCTCCCCACATGGCATAACGGGCAGTCCTGACACTAACAGAAACTAGTATATAGCAAAGAAGGACCGGCACTCATTTTCTTGACTATATAACGAGATAATAAGCATAATAACATCATCAGTGACTAGTTTCGGTTCAAGGTTTCGTGCTATTATGCTTTGAAAAAAACGTCTTTTGATATAGGCAAGAAAGTGAGTGCCGGTCCTTCTTCGCTATATACTAGTGGGATGCCATCCCTGGACGTGTGCACCACGTGGAAACCGCTGTACTGGAAATTAGTGATATGGACTCCATATCTGCAGTACTACACGTGTATTACTGTAGATAATAGTCCAATATTGGGGCGGCCCACATGTATATGAATTGGATACCTATAAGGAACATGCACATAATAGAGGAAAACTCTCTGCTTCGGACCCCCACCCCACAAGCCATTCATTCATTTAAATTTGCGCCATGTAATACTACATTTTTCCTGCAGAGGTCGCTACAGAGAAATCGAGTAGCTGTAAGTGGCTTCTCTTGGTGAAAACCGCTGATTGCTAGAGTTTAAAAATGCCAACCTCATGATCACTGGGGTGGCTTCATTTTCAGATGAGGTTATCCACCCCTTTAAGGGGCATCTGTCCCAATATAGTGTATATGTGGAAAGTATTATTATTATTATATATTTTTTTTAAATACTTACAGCATGTAGTTTATAATCATTTCGCCCTTACTGTAATGGAAATCGACTCTCCATTCACTCATTGCCTGCTCTTCTTGGAGAAGCTAATGTGAACAAGCAAAGCTGCAGTGTAGAGCATGGATGGGGGGGATAATTTAGAGGGATTAAAGAGACAGGAGGTGGAGTTCAGTCTATGTCTGCATCCATTACATAGGCTAAACCAGCTGTGAGTGAGATGTGACATCATGCAGCTTAAAAAGTAAGTTCTGTATGATCCAACAGACCTGTATTTAAAGCTTTGGGTGTGACTAGACACAGGGATGGCCAACTGGCAGCTCTCCAGCTGTTGTAAAACTACAACCCCCACTATGCCCTGCTGTAGGCAGTGTGGGCATGCTGGGAGTTGTACTTTTGCAACAACTGGAGAGCCTCAGGTTGGCCATCCTTGGACTAGAGTATAAAACACTATGCAAGGTAACTTAATCTGCAGACTGCCACCTGATTGTAAACCGTGTGTGACGAGAGATGGGACTTGGCCCCGTGCAGCATATACATTGATTAATCCCCTGCCGAATTGTAGCGTCTTTTATAGATTGCCCTGAAAAGGAGCTGCAACGTGGAGCTTTTTCTGCTGAGAGAAGCAGGAACATTTGTATAAAATTCCCCAGTGACATTTAACCAGCAGGGATGTGTCACACTTAATTTCTTTAGTCCTGTTGAGAACAGCAGAATCCTCAGGCTGAGCAGCTAAATCAGGAGGAGGCCGTGCTCCATACGAGCCAAGATCCACAATACTAATGCTGCACTAATGGACATGAGGTCCTGAGGTACCCGTTACCCCTAATTGGCATAGACTATTGATATCTATAGTGCTGGAACAAAATCTTCCAGATTATTTCCCTCAGTTATAACAACTGTGCCCCCTACTGCTCAGGGGGAGAAGGCCGAGTCTATGGTAATGCCTAAATCATCAGATTCTCATTCTATCGGGGTTCACTTGGGCTATTAGCAGCAATTACCCAATAAACTCCTTTTCTCACTGATGGTTTAGAAACGTGCACATCATACAGTACGTACTCGTCATTACGTAATAGAGATCACCTCTCCATACACACTTTACGGATGAGCTCCTATTGCAACTATTGTTGTGTATGGCAGTATTATCTGGGCACTGTGTGTTTCCAACATTTCGGACACCATTCTAAAGAGCGATGCGGTTTCCAGAAGTGGGACCGACGTCTATCAGGTATTATTGGCTTACCCTGTCAATATGCCTTAACCGCAATGGGAATACATTGTATTGATGCAATATTTTTTGCACTGTTTGGCAGTAGTAATTGAACACTGTATAGCTGTGTGTGGCACTCTATGGAATGCTTGTTGAGCACTACATGGTGGCTTTATTTGAGCACTGTATGGCTGTGTTATTTTGGCTCTGCAAAGTGCTGTTACTTACAGTACAGACCAAACGTTTGGACACACCTTCTCATTCAAAGAGTTTTCTTTATTTTCATGACTATGAAAATTGTAGATTCACACTGAAGGCATCAAAACCATGAATTAACATTATACATAACAAAAAAGTGTGAAACAACTGAAAATATGTCATATTCTAGGTTCTTCAAAGTAGCCACCTTTTGCTTTGATTACTGCTTTGCACACTCTTGGCATTCTCTTGATGAGCTTCAAGAGGTAGTCACCTGAAATGGTCTTCCAACAATCTTGGAGTTCCCAGAGATGCTTAGCACTTGTTGGTCCTTTTGCCTTCACTCTGCGGTCCAGCTCACCCCAAACCATCTCGATTGGGTTCAGGTCCGGTGACTGTGGAGGCCAGGTCATCTGGCGCAGCACCCCATCACTCTCCTTCATGGTCAAATAGCCCTTACACAGCCTGGAGGTGTGTTTGGGGTCATTGTCCTGTTGAAAAATAAATGATGGTCCAACTAAACGCAAACCGGATGGAATACCATGCCGCTGCAAGATGCTGTGGTAGCCATGCTGGTTCAGTATGCCTTCAATTTTGAATAAATCCCCAACAGTGTCACCAGCAAAGCCCCCCCACACCAGTACACCTCCTCCTCCATGCTTCACGGTGGGAACCAGGCATGTAGAGTCCATCCGTTCACCTTTTCTGCGTCGCACAAAGACACGGTGGTTGAAACCAAAGATCTCAAATTTGGACTCATCAGACCAAAGCACAGATTTCCACTGGTCTAATGTCCATTCCTTGTGTTCTTTAGCCCAAACAAGTCTCTTCTGCTTGTTGCCTGTCCTTAGCAGTGGTTTCCTAGCAGATATTCTACCATGAAGGCCTGATTCACACAGTCTCCTCTTAACAGTTGTTCTAGAGATGTGTCTGCTGCTAGAACTCTGTGTGGCATTGACCTGGTCTCTAATCTGAGCTGCTGTTAACCTGCGATTTCTGAGGCTGGTGACTCGGATGAACTTCTCCTCCGCAGCAGAGGTGACTCTTGGTCTTCCTTTCCTGGGGCGGTCCGCATGTGAGCCACTTTCTTTGTAGCGCTTGATGGTTTTTATGACTGCACTTGGGGACACTTTCAAAGTTTTCCCAATTTTTCGGACTGACTGACCTTCATTTCTTAAGGTAATGATGGCCACTCGTTTTTCTTTACTTAGCTACTTTTTTCTTGCCATAATACAAATTCTAACAGTCTATTCAGTAGGACTATCAGCTGTGTATCCACCTGACTTCTCCTCAACGCAACTGATGGTCCCAACCCCATTTATAAGGCAAGAAATCCCACTTATTAAACCTGACAGGGCACACCTGTGAAGTGAAGACCATTTCAGGTGACTACCTCTTGGAGCTCATCAAGAGAATGCCAAGAGTGTGCAAAGCAGTAATCAAAGCAAAAGGCGGCTACTTTGAAGAACCTAGAATATGACATATTTTCAGTAGTTTCACACTTTTTTGTTATGTATATAATTCCACATGTGTTAATTCATAGTTTTGATGCCTTCAGTGTGAATCTAGAATTTTCATAGTCATGAAAATAAAGAAAACTCTTTGAATGAGAAGGTGTGTCCAAACTTTTGGTCTGTACTGTATGTACCCTATGACTGTGTTATTGTGGCACCATATGGTGGAGGTATGTGAGCTTCCTATGGATTGTGCTCAATGGCATTATCTAAAGTTAAATATACTGTGAACACTCACATGGGGCTCATTTTCACTGATCTTCCAGCAGCTCTTAGCACTTTTTAAAAGTATGTGGTGCTTGATGGAAGAGGCGGGTCCCATGACCCAACATAGTTATAATAATTTCCGCCATAAAGCTGTATTATCTCATAGCTGGAGTAGATTTTAGGGCTTATTAATTTGTGGCATTTTTAAACAAAACACGTTTACAGAGAGATGTTAGGCCGCGTTCTCATCCCTGTTTTATCTCACGTTTAACGTATGCAAAAAATGTATAAGTTAGATGGATGCCACAGACGAATGCCATATAGTTCCACTGTAACAAAAAAAGAAAAAAAAAAGAGAATACATTAATGTATAAGTTAAACGTATGGCAAAAACGTGATGTGGGCCCAGCCTAACTCCAGTTTTATTTTACACCACCTCCCCTACTTATGTGCAAATAATAAACATGCTAACTAGGCCCACTTTTCCCCCACTTCCACGGTGGGGAGAGCATTGTAAAATCACAAAAGGTTGCAAACTTTTGTGTAAAAAATGGTGTGCAGCAAAATATGACTTTTTCCCGCTAGAATTCTGGCACAAACCAATTTGGCCCTAATCTTGCAACAAGCAAACAACGGCCTTGCCTCTGAATACAAATGAGAATAAACCTGCAGTAATAATGTCAGAACAGATTTTATTTTTAGTTATTACTTTCGGATCCTGTGTCCTTTTAATGTCGGAGAAACTCTTTGAAGAGATTTGGGCAATTTGTACGATTACTTCATGTGGATGAAACTGCGACAAAGAGAAATAATTTCCAGTAGATTTCTGGTTATGCTGTAAACATAAAAGAGAATATTATTAGCTCTGCTGATGATGGCTGTTTAATCAGCTCCACACTGGGGTCTGAAACACATTGTGCTGAACTGCAGAAAAGGCAAATATTATTTTCTGTTATACAGTACTTGGGTCTTTCTGTAATTTAGAACCTCTTTCCTAGGATGCTCCCATTCACTCAGCAAGCAGATAGATAACGGGTGTAGCTAAAGGCTCATGGGCCCTGCTGCAAGGGCTCAGCTTGGGCCCCCCTTCCTCAGTGCTTTGTGGCCAGGGAAGCACATAGCCTTCATGCAAAAATTGAAACAGAAACCCCCCCACATGCCAAATTTTTGACCTAACCCCTTTCCTCCAGCCAGAGGTGTAACTTGACCAACATGCACTTTCTATAACACTGGTATTTTCTTATGCAGCACAAGGGTCTTTGGGCCCCCTCCGGCTCCTGGGCCCAGTAGCGACTGCTACCTCTGCATCCCCTATAGCTACACCCCTGAGAGAGATCATGAAATTGTGTAGGAAAACCAAAACAGCACTGTATATTAAATAATTGCACACTTTTTTATTACCTAGACATTCCTGCAAATATGATGAAGGAAGGCATTAATCCAGAGTCAGACTCCCCGGATAAAATCATAATTGAAGATGTAATAATTTACTGTAATGTTGTAACGTAATGTCCGACCCATGTCTTCTAGACTGATATTAAACTCTGCAATGGGACAGACAAGGAATGCTTATCACCCACATGTAAGTCGGCCAAGATGGACACCCTCAAGGTAAGAGGCTTCTTGTAGCAATGATCCGCTATAATGTGTTAGAAATGACCCGCGGTGTCCTGTAATATCTGCCTGTAATGATGCTGTAGAACATCTGAGGGTTCAGCCTCGTGGTGGATGAGATTAGGACATAGGGCTTCATGCTGGGAGAAGCTAATAGGTTTCTTGGACACCTACCTGATTGTGAGAAGAAGAAAAGCTTCAGGGTTATCTCACGTCTTGCATTAGGACTGAGAGTCATTCAACTACGTTGGATCTTAATAGAGAAGCCGCTCAGCAGTATCACAGTATTGTCCTCCAGATTATCTATTACTTAAGCTTCATTCTCGTTTTATTAAAAATGATTTATCCACTTGCAATATATAATAATATCTGCAAAACTGGCAAACGTTAAAGTGAATGTGCACTCTATTTAATCTGCACGTAGCTATAATTCTAAGATGATTCATTTCACAATATATTTTTTACATCAGATGGAACTTTATTTTCTGATACAGAGCTCCAAATCTCCTACAAAGATGGATAAACGCGAACTGATTCTTGCTTCCTGTAAGTCATTATCTATACACTGAACTCAATAAAACAGTATTTTATAACCTTCTGGGCTCCCTCTAGTTGTGGCTGAAGGCAGCAAGAATTCAATGTCTATACAGTCGATTCAGAGCTATGAATCAGAAAAAACTGCGCTCGGTCTGCTAAAAAATAGATATTAAGAAATTGATTAGCACAGGATGTTGGCAACATGGTGATAAAGTTGGAAACTCACTTTAAAAGGATAATTGCAAAATTATTGTATCTGATGATAGACATACAAGTGAGTTGATCACATGTCTCCATGGTCACAAACTACAAACATGCCCCATGTAGTCTGATTCTGCGGTCATATGTTACTCCATTCTCACCTCTTCTTGATACTCTTGGAAGGGAGTAACACATGAATGCAAATTTCAGTTTTAATACAGTGTCCCCTGGAGGTCATACCCCAGACTGCAAATGTTGTCTAGGATCAATATTTCTCTTTTCTATTTTTACACAGGTGCAGAAAAAGAATTATAGGCAGGAGAAGAAGAGAGCAACTAAACAGCTCTTCAGTGCCCTGAAAGACCCCAGCGTGGTGATTGTGGCTGACTGGCTGAAGGTAATTGAGAAGGAACTTGTCCATAAATCCTGTAATGTTCCTTTTAAGGTGTCTACAATACAAATAATAACATAACATTATTGCTTGTGTTTATGCTCTTTTGTGGGTGGAATGAAATGTACACAAAAGATAGTAGAAAGTAATTACTTCAAATCTGGTACCTACATACAGTATCACAGGTATGATAACAGCAATAATCTCTTAAACCAGGCTGTCAGTCACCACCATAGTAGTTATATTCATATACATAGGAGCAGTATTATAGTAGTTATAGTCTTGTACATAGAAGCAGTATATTAGTAGTTATATTCTTGTACATAGGAGCAGTATTATAGTAGTTATATTCTTGTACAGTAGGAGGCAGTATTATAGTAGTTATATTCTTGTACATAGGAGCAGTATTATAGTAGTTATATTCTTGTCCATAGGAGCAGTATTATAGTAGTTATATTCTTGTCCATAGGAGCAGTATTATAGTAGTTATATTCTTGTCCATAGGAGCAGTATTATAGTAGTTATATTCTTGTCCATAGGAGCAATAATATAGTAGTTATATTCTTGTACATAGGAGTAGTATTATAGTAGTTATATTCTTGTATATAGGAGGCAGAATTATAGTAGTTATATTATATTAATTATATTCTTGTACTTAGAAGGCAGTATTATAGAAGTTATATTCTTGTACATAGGAGAAGTATTATAGTAGTTATATTTTTGTACATAGGAGCAGTATTATGGTAGTTATATTCTTGTACATAGAAGCAGTATTATGGTAGTTATATTCTTGTACATAGGAGGCAGTATTATAGTAGTTATATTCTTGTACATAGGAGCAGTATTATAGTAGTTCTATTCTTGTACATAGGAGCAGTATTATAGTAGTTATATTCTTGTATATAGGAGCAGTATTATAGTAGTTATATTCTTGTACATAGGAGCAGTATTATAGTAGTTATATTTTTGTAGATAGGAGCAGTATTATAGTAATTATATTCTTGTACATAGGAGGCAGTATTATAGTAGTTATATTTTTGTAGATAGGAGCAGTATTATAGTAATTATATTCTTGTACATAGGAGGCAGTATTATAGTAGTTATATTCTTGTACATAGGAACAGTATTATAGTAGTTTTATTCTTGTACATAGGAGCGGTATTATAGTAGTTATATTCTTGTACATAGGAGCGGTATTATAGTAGTTATATTCTTGTACATAGGAGGCAGTATTATAGTAGTTATATTCTTGTACATAGGAGGCAGTATTATAGTAGTTATATTCCTGTACATAGGAGGCAGTATTATAGTAGTTATATTTTTGTACATAGGAGGCAGTATTATAGTAGTTATATTCCTGTACATAGGAGGCAGTATTATAGTAGTTATATTCTTGTACATAGGGGCAGTATTATAGTAGTTATATTCTTGTACATAGGAGGCAGTATTATAGTAGTTATATTCTTGTACATAGGAACAGTATTATAGTAGTTTTATTCTTGTACATAGGAGCGGTATTATAGTAGTTATATTCTTGTACATAGGAGCGGTATTATAGTAGTTATATTCTTGTACATAGGAGGCAGTATTATAGTAGTTATATTCTTGTACATAGGAGGCAGTATTATAGTAGTTATATTCCTGTACATAGGAGGCAGTATTATAGTAGTTATATTTTTGTACATAGGAGGCAGTATTATAGTAGTTATATTCCTGTACATAGGAGGCAGTATTATAGTAGTTATATTCTTGTACATAGGAGGCAGTATTATAGTAGTTATATTCTTGTACATAGGGGCAGTATTATAGTAGTTATATTCTTGTACATAGGAGGCAGTATTATAGTAGTTATATTCCTGTACATAGGAGCAGTATTATAGTAGTTATATTCTTGTACATAGGAGCAGTATTATAGTAGTTATATTCTTGTACATAGGAGCAGTATTATAGTAGTTATATTCTTGTACATAGGAGGCAGTATTATAGTAGTTATATTCTTGTACATAGGAGCAGTATTATAGTAGTTATATTCTTGTACATAGTAGGCAGCATTATAGTAGTTATATTCTTGTACATAGGAGGCAGTATTATAGTAATTATATTCTTGTACATAAGGGCGTTATTATGGCTCATTGTATTCCAGGATTACAGCATTCTTCCGCTGTGTTATTCTTGGCTGTTTCAGATTCGCGGCACATTGAAGAGCTGGACTAAGCTGTGGTGTGTTCTGAAGCCGGGATTGCTACTGATATACAAAACACCAAAGATCGGGCAGTGGGTGGGAACATTAATGCTTCATTCCTGCGAGCTGATTGAGAGACCCACTAAGAAAGACGGCTTTTGTTTTAAACTTTATCACCCGCTGGATCAGTCCATTTGGGCCGTTAAGGTAAATATTTTGACTTGACAAATACCTGAATTATAATAAACTGGAAAGGCACTGAGGTTTATTACTTGGCTATGGGCAGTAATTATAGAGAGGGTTGGAGGTTACACCCCTCCCAGGTTCCTAGTGAAGGGGTCCAAAGGCCAACATGATCCATTAGATAACAGTGATAATATCAGTAGAACGCCCTTGCCTCAGGGCACCCATGCTTAGGCTTGATTCTGCATAATTATAAGAACTTTTCTATAGCTGCTTCTTGCTTTTCAGGGCCCTAAAGGTGAAAATGTTGGATCCATTACTCTACCTCTTCCCAGCAGCTACTTAATATTCAGGGCAGCTTCTGAATCTGATGGTAAGAACAAATATTTTAAGAGATTAATTGCCCATATAATTACATTCCATAATTTTTTATCTGCCAGGATTTATCAGCAATCTGAATTTTATAGGGTATGGTTGATTGTCCCACAAAGTCTTGTGCTGGAGGAGATACACAATACATTTTTACCCGCTCAGTCCTTTGTCTGACTGGATGTGTCTAGGAGCAGGTTTTCTACCTTAACCCATAGCAATAACAGGCACGTGTGGGGTTTTGGTGGAGTTGGACAACTTAGACTGAACAGCCTAAATCTGATCATAGACATGGGATACAGTCAGCAGACCCTGCCAGATTTGATGGGATTTGCCAGCAAGCTAATGTCTATGTTCTGCCATTGGTTTATCTGTAGATCCCATCAAAATTGTCTTAATTTTGGCAAACAATTAGATCTTTGGTCAGATTTAGTGTCTGGGTACTCCTTGCCCGGTTTTGATGTGTGGAATTCTATTATTACTAGTCATTATCCTCTCTGAGACTTCTGCCCTCCTGCTTCTTGTGTTTCAGGGCGCTGTTGGATGGACGCTCTTGAACTGGCTCTTCGGTGCTCCAGTCTCTTCAAGATTAATCTGCCCAAGCAAGGAAAGGAAGGAGACATCATAACCCCACCTGATGTGACCCATAACGGGCTGTACACATTACTGCAGGCATCTACCTTCTCTGAGCAGGAACTCTTCCAGTAAGATCCTCAGGCCTGAACCTAACACAGAGAGTCTTTTGGGGTCCTAAGAGACCACTAGTCATTTTTCCTTAAATAAGTTTCCCCTGTTATTGAGGCTTATTATGATGATAATGATGTATAGTCTTGTGTACACGCAGTCTTACCCTTAGGGCCTCGATGCGCTTAGCTGGCTAATTCAACAAGGGAGGAAAAAGAAGGCATGACACTTGCCATGGGCCACAAATGCCTAGAGAATAAGGCACCTATTCCAGAGACCAATTTCCTAGCACTTATCAAATGGAGAATTAAGAAAAAGGGAGGGAAGGTAGGGGGATCTCAAGGTTCAAAGGGTTCGGTCGAGACATAGAGAATGTGAAGAGAACAAAATTAATAAACGTGAGGAAAAGGTATCTTTAAAATAGAAAGGACATTACCAACCGTGAATTTATAGACTAAGATTTAGGGAAAAAAATAAAATTATATGAACCAAAAATAAGTATTACGGTATATAGGAAGATCAAACGCCTGTTTGAAAAGTAAGGTTTTCAGTGCACGTCTGAATGAGAGAAGACTGGGAATCATTTTCAGGGCCATTATGCTTTAGCTACATGTAGTTTACAATAATTCTGTCCTTAAATCAATGCAGCAGCCAAAGGCCCTGATGAGACTGCCCTAGAACCCCAATAGCATAGAGAAATTCCAGCAAACGCAAGATGCTTATGCTTTTTATTGCATGATAAGGTATACAATCTCAGGACGTGTTTTGGCCTGTCCAGCCTTCATCAGCTAATGAACGATTAGTTGATGAAGGCTGGACGGGCCGAAATAGGTCCTGAGATTGTATACCTCCAATGCAATAAAAAAACATTAGGCTTTGAAACATCTTTCATTTGCCAGGAATTCTCTATTTTGTGTTACTGGAGTTCCTACTTTCCTGCAGCAATGCATTCGAGGATCATTTGCTGCCCAGACCTGACCCCATCTATAGACATCTGTACTAATAGACATTGTAGCTAAGCTGGAGTCAGAAACCAGTGCCCTAAAGTAGCAGAGTTAGAAAGAAACTAATTATCAGTCACAAGAAAATAGATAGAAGGTAACCATTAGTTAAGAGTAGAGACTTATGTATATTTTTTTAGACCCCAATTATATCTACCCTTTAACTGATCCCATATATTTTTACATACTTACTAATGCACTGTTATTCCACAGAAAGAAGTCTATAAAGAGCTGTCTAGTGGGGTTCTTACACTGCAAGGCTGATTTAGCTGTCTCTGTGCTTGCCTGTGACACACAGAAAAAATATATATATAGTACCCAAAGTGTTCCTTCTATTACTGTAGGAGCACCGTGGCAAACAGCTCCTCAAATCTCAGCCTCCTGGAATGTAAATCTCAGCCTCCTGGAATGCAACATGAAAGAATGAGATGCTGGGCTTAACTCCAGTAACATCTGAATTCTCATATTATGAATTAAAACCTAAAACTATTATTGCCATCCAAACAACAAGTAACAGGATTAAAGATTGAATATTTACCTGAACATAGAGTGTTAATAGTGTGGATTACATTTGATGCTTTGTTTTTTTGTTTTTCAGGCTTCATGAATGTGTGCAAGAAAATGACACCTTGTCTGACAAATCGGAAAGGGACAATATAGAAGAGTCTGAAACCGAGCAGAGTAGAAAAACCAGTGAGAGCGACCAGTCCGAATTACACGGAGAGATCTCTCTAGATAGGGAGGGGACTACATACATGGAAGAACTGTATGAGGAATTTGGAGAGGTATGATGGGACACTCGAAACCCCTAAATATATATGACATGGTGGAACATCAATCACTCACTTTTAATTGGTGTTAATAAAAAGGCATGTTCCAGGTACCATGAAAATTGCAGCTGGGATGAACCCATAAAGTCGATAGTTAGGTTCGGTTCATCATATAACCTACACAAGTAAATCAGGCAGAAGTATAGGGTATGTCCTCTGCAATCCTTTTTTGATTGCTCCAGTGATTTGAGGTCCATGTAACGTCACATCAGTGGACCATGGCAGTCATCAGATGATGTCACATCAGCATAGGGATGAAATATCACAGCGATGGGTACCTGGTGACTCAGGGGGATCAATGGCTCCTCTGCCACACAATAAGACACTACTGTTATAAATGGCACATGGTAGGGGTCCCTGTTAGAGTTTGCACTGTGTTTTGCATTGTGGCCCCTCATAAATGAGCTGATCCTTTGCCTTTCTTCTGTGCTGTTAGATTGGAGAAGCGTCACAGATGGAGACTGTCTCTGATGAAAACAAAAGCTTGATGTGGACGTTACTAAAGCAAATGAGACCCGGCATGGACCTTTCCAGAGTCGTTCTGCCAACGTTCATCCTGGAGCCTCGCTCTTTTCTCAACAAATTGTCGGATTATTACTATCATGCAGACATACTATCACAGTGAGTGCACAATGCTCCTATCACACGAGCAGTAACACGAGCAGCACATGAGCGATCCTTTATCCTCGTACAGTGAAGGAGATCGCTGCATGTAAATGCACGGTCTCCTTCACTGAACGGGCAGCCGACTGTAGGGAAAGGACATTTTCTTTCTGACAATCGGCTGCTCCGTTGGCCCTTCTAAATCGAGCCTAAATCTACAAATGTCATATAAACAGCTGTCCATATCAGGTGTATGTTCACACCTCACACTCCTGTAGCAAAAACAAACCTGGAACACATTTTAACCAGGTCTGACATTAGGATGTTCATGCCATTAGATGTCCTAGCGGGACCTACAGAGCTACATGGTCATATTACTAATGTCATGTTGTCATAACACCTCTATAAATATACAGTACTTCTATAACCGCATCAAACTAAACACCATATTTCAAGCCTAAGGTCACATTCTGACATTTAGTTATAGCTGACATTATTCTATATAAAATCCAGAGTCTCTTTCCACTTATCCTGTACTGATCCAGAGCTGCACTCACTATTCTGCTGGTTAATGTTGCATTCTGTATAGAGATGAGCAAATTTCATATTTTGAAATTCGTTCACGCTTCCTTTGGTGGTAAAAGCAGAATTGCGTTATGGATTCCGTTACCACGGGCCATAATGCAATTCTATGACTGAATGCATAATGGAAGGCCTTTAGAGGAATTCCGTTATTCATTCTGTCATAATATAAGTCTATGGCTGCAAAACGGATCCGTCCTGTTTCCGTTATGCAGGAGAGTCCTCTCCTGCATAACGGAAATGGGACGGATCCGTTATGCAGGCCATAGACTTCTATTATGACGGAATGAATAGCGGAATGCCTCTAAAGGCCTTCCATTATGCATTCAGTCATAGAGTTGCGTTAAGGCCCGTGGTTATGGAATCCATAACGCAATTCTGCATTTATCACCAAACAAAGCGTGAATGAATTTCATAACATGAAATTTGCTCATCTCTAATCCTGTATTATACTCCAGAGCTGCACTCACTAGTCTGCCGGTGCAGTCACTGTGTACATACATTACTTATCCTGTACTCATCCTGAGTTACATCCTGTATTATACTCCAGAGCTGCACTCACTATTCTGCTGGTGCAGTCACTGTGTACATACATTATGTATCCTGTACTGATCCTGAGTTACATCCTGTATTATACTCCAGAGCTGCACTCACTATTCTGCTGGTGCAGTCACTGTGTACATACATTACTTATCCTGTACTCATCCTGAGTTACATCCTGTATTATACTCCAGAGCTGCACTCACGATTCTGCTGGTTCAGTCACTGTGTACATACATTACTTCGCCTATACTGATCCTGAGTTACATCCTGTATTATACTCCAGAGCTGCACTCACTATTCTGCTGGTGCAGTCACTGTATACATACATTACTTATCCTCTACTGATTCTTAGTTACAGTGAGTGCAGCTCTGGAGTATAATTAGGATCAGTAGAGGGTAAGTAATATACATACACAGTGACTCCACCAGCAGAATAGTGAGTGCAGCTCTGGAGTATAATACAGGATGTAACTCAGGATCAGTACAGGATAAGTAATGTATGTACACAGTGACTGCACCAGCAGAATAGTGAGTGCAGCTCTGGAGTATAATACATGATGTAACTCAGGATCAGTACAGGAGAAGTAATACAGTATATTTACAATATGACTAGATAGTACCTCAGGATCACCTCTGCAGGACACAAGTTCTGTAATTATCTGGTATCATCCGGCTTCTGAGATATTGGCTGTATATATCTCCCATCCATTAAAGAGTTGGAGTTTGCTCATTATTTCTTGACCTTATAAAAGATAGAAGGTCAGCTCTGGATTACATTTTAGCAGTCCATTAGAAGCTGCCTGATGAATAGCAGATGTCTTACTGCATTGTCTTTGGTCTATTTGATTATACTGAGGAGAGTCATTTAATTATGGGCCCATCACCCTGATCAAAAGCAACCACGCTTAGTCACAGAACTAAGACTCGGCAGCACCATGAGAAGTGTCTTCTATTTCTCCACAAAGGGAAATGAGATGCAACAAAACTGCTGCACCGCTATAGGAGGCTTTAGAGTAGCGGGTGTCGGGTGTAACCAACTATGAGCTCTGATGCAGCTATTACGTTGGACACTAGCGCCCCCTTTCAGTAAACATACATTGTCAATGCCTGACATACAGTGGTGGTAAAAAAAAGATGTGCCCCTCCCTTATCTTTCCACATATGAGATAAGGAATTGATTGTTTGATTAGCCAACGTAGAGCATTACAGTGTATGAACTGATGGTGCAGTTTTATCATAAAATATTTTTCACACAATGCATTCTTACAAATGAAGAACAACTCGACCTTCAAGTAACGATACAACGTACTTTATTGTATTCCCCTGGTGCACTGTATTCTCTCAATGACAATCCATCAGACCGAATATTTAGTGACAGGATCGTCAGGCAAAAAAAAATAAAAAATGGTATGATCAACTTTGCTTAGAGAATTGCTGAGAACCGCGAATCCTCCAGGGGCTTGTCCGCACTTCCATATAAAACATATTTTATTGCACATTTTCATAAGAGCCGTGCGGTAATGTGACAACAATTGCCTGAGAAATTAGGACTTTCCTGAGCAGCCTCCAGCGCTCCTGGCAGGTAAAAAGGATGAGTCTTGCAGTTTTTATGCTTGCCTGGTGAAACGAATGTACTTAAGGTTATATGACTTCTTCATCAGGATCTCTCTCGGGCTCATTATCATTTACTTCTTGTTGTAAAAATGTTAAAAAAAAAATCATTTTTGTATCACAGTGTGATAGTGAGTCATCAGAAAATGGTGGAAAGGCGCTGAAAAGGCATTTGATAGGGTTGAGTTTTTATGAGACTGGCTCTTCATAAATTCAACCTCTCAGACCCATTTATCCAGGCGATTTTCATTTTATATGGGCAACGACACGCTAGATTCTGGGTTAATGGTACACTTTCACCTGTCTTTGAGATATCTAATATAGGAGGCTGGGTGCCCTTTGTCTCCGACTCTGTTTATTTTGGAGGCAGAAACTCTGCTCCAATCTATTAGACAGACTACTGAGATTGTGGACGTAAAGTATGGCAACAGAGATCTGAAATGCTACGCCTTGGGGGATGATTTTCTGTTTCTTATTACCAATCCAAAGACGGGACTGAAAGTGTTAAATGTCAAGTTGCGGAATTTTGGCAGATTCTCAACCTTTAAAATGAATCCCACCAAGTTGGAATTGTTGGATATCACGTTACCTAAAGATGCAATAACTCAACTGCTAACCCTATCGCCCTTTCCTTGGATGAAGGGACCTCTAAAATATTTGAGAATACAGATCCCAAGATTTTTTACAGACTTATACTTGAATAACTATGTTCCCCTGTTGGACTCAGTAAAGCGTCTCTTACAAACATATGATCTTCCGTTTCTGTCTTGGATGGGTCCCAAAAATCTACTGAAAGCATATATACTCCCTAAATTCCTATACACTGTGCAGCTGGTACCAATATACAACCTTCCAAGTTCTTTACCGACATTAGACGCATGTTCTCTCACTATATGGGGGAGGTGGAGGCTTTGTATCATTTACAATATCCTGTTTAGGCGATGAGAGGTGGGGCTGTGCTTACTTTATGTTATGTATTAGAGCTGTTTCACATCTGCGTTAAACCACATCCGGCTGACCTGGAACAGCCTGCCAGACCTGTGAATACAGGGCACTACTGTCCGGCTCCACTCACTACAATGGGGACTGGTGGAGATTCGGCCGCTACCCGGCAAATATGCCGAGAGGTGGCCGGACGAAAACAGCTGCGTGCAGCAGTATTTGTCTGGCGGCTTTTCTGCATATTTGCGGGGATCTCTGCCGGTCACCATTATATTGAATAGGGCCGGACTGTATCTCGGCAGCGCATGGTAGCACCCAGTATTCATGGATCTGGTAACAGCCTGCTGGATCTGCTTAACACAAATGTGAAACAAGATCAGGCTGTTCAACTAAGCAGATGGCTAGAACTAGTGGAGCCAAGGAGACAACCTGATGTTGCAGCGCTTTTGCGCACACTGCTGGCTCCTCTTTCCATCTTTGCCTGCCAGATCCTTGTCCCTTTACAGCCGAGGACTCTGACCCCCTTCGAGGTTTGTGTACAATGTGACTCAGCGTTTATAACAAATTGGCCCTGGCCCCCTCTTGGCTGATGCCAGCTAACCTTCTTCCTGACCTCATGTGGGTTACTTCAGATGCTTATCCAGACGTGTGGGCCTTTCTCTCCTCCACTATAGTGGGGGAACTTTTGTCGGAACAGAATATCCCTTCCCCAGATATACTTTCCAATATTTTAAAATGTCACCCTCTTTCTTTTTGTCCTCCTCCCATTTTAAGATAGTATGCTAACAAGCATTGCGAAAACACACGTTCCAGAGACTGCTTGCTTCTTTTGAAAAGCTCATTACTAGTGTTGAGCAGATCGGGTACGGACTGCTCTATCTGAACCCGATTTTTTATTTTTTTTGAATGGCGGAGACCTCACAAGGAGAGGATTTACCTGGTCACATGACCCTCCATCAGCGACCATCTTATGGACAGGACCTCTGTGTGGATGAAAATACTTTGTAAACTAGGGAGAATACCTTATGAAATATAGAAAATGGTGTAGAAAGTGGCCAACCCATCTAAGCCACCTTTTCTACTTGCCTGGGAGAAGGAGCTGGATACGGTCCTCACGGTGAAAGAGACTAAGAGAATACCCTCGCCCTCTCATGGCTTCCCACCTTGTGTACATCTCCAGGAGAATAACTATGAACTCCTCTCCGCGTGGTACAAGGCACTTGAGTTTTGGTATGAAAGAGGTCTTTCTGCCGCAAAACATTGTTGGAGGTGTGGGGGAGAGGTGGGCTCAGTCTCACATTTGGTGGGCTTGCCCTTTGATTGAGCCTTTTTGGGATGCAGTGTGGGATGTGATCAGACGGATCTCCATGCCTGATTTTCAGCTTTCTCTTGATATGATGGCTCTGACCCAACTAAGCAAACCATACAACCCCTCCAAAAAGAACGTAATTTTACACCTTATTGCAGCTGCAAAGACATTAATTCCTTTACATTGGCTTGGTACACAACCTCCTTCTGGAGAAATAGGTTGCCAAGCTCAAATATGTCAGAGATGTCTAAATGGATCAACAATGCTCAAGGCAGGTTTCTTCAGGTTTGGCAGCTCTGGCGTTCCATTGCTGGCTCCCTGTAAGGAACCTGTCATGAGCCTTCACCAATCTGTTCCTATTCTAGGTGATAGGGTTTTATTTTTTTTTATTTTCATTTTCTATTCATCTTCTTTTTCTGTTCTGTATGTTTCAGGATGTACCAGAAATAGTGCCTTATTTCCCCTGCTTTGGAGAATGACTGATTGTGCTGCCAAGTCTGCAGTCGACTTCCTTCCCACTCTCTCTTCTTCCCCTACTCGCTCTTTCACAGTCCCTTACATATTTAGCTTGACTTGAGCTAGGAGTTCCACTGATTGCCATCAAGTGGACTGTAGCACTGTTCTGCATTTTTACAAGACATTGGCTCATTTTCCACGTGTTATATCTCTGTTTTTGCAAATATGAAAATAAAGAATGTTTAAAAAGAAAATTGAGGAAAGGAACCAGAAAAACCACTTTAAAATTGTCAATAAAAAGGCACTAGTCTGCACACAGTGGCCACAGACATGACGATATAGTATTTTTGACCAGTTTCTATTAGCTTATATGGTGTGAGCAGCTCTGACGATCTATTTCTATACATACTTGCAGGAATAGGGCTTCATCACTGGTGTAAGGCAGGAGAAAATACTATAGCTGGACAAAGCTGCTTACCTAAAGTCAAAGTAAGCAGCGTCATCCTTACTCTGAGTGTATGTGTCCTCTTGGGTGTCAGGATCACTGCCGGCCCCCTGTTTCCTACACCATCATCATAATTAGTGTAGAGCAATATGGGTTGCATCGCGGTGACATAAGCATGGATCCTCTGACTTCCTTATCATTCTTCCAGCATCACATAGGCAGGAAAGACAGTATCAGTGTCCTCCCTACGTCCCTGTATACACAGGTCGCTGGTAATGCTAAACTAACCGCTATTGGGTATAACAACAGATAAATAGATTGTAAACCCAATACCGTCACTAACAACTGGAGCAAAATGCAAAATATGTAGTCAGACAATGCGATAATCAAGGCAAACAAAGCATGGTTGAAAGCAGAGGTCAGGACGGCAACTTAACGAGACCGCTAATCAAACCGGGCTAATAACTAATAAGCAGAAGCCCACTATGGCACAGTAGGAGCCAAACAGACGTATAACTTAGTATAAGGGGCTGACTGGGAACTTATACTGGCCCTGGAAAAAAATACTAAAAGTTTATTTTGATTCCAGGGCAGCAGTGGAGGACGATCCTTACTGTCGTATGAAGCAAGTTCTGAAATGGTATTTGTCAGGATTTTATAAAAAGCCAAAGGTAATTATTATGTCTTCGTATTTTATCATTTGGGATTGTGAAGTATGTGTGATATTTGGAAGGGGCGCCTCCACACTCTTCCCAGAGGGAGAGAAGGATTGGGTAGCTGGATTCCAACATGTCCAATATTTTTGTTGTAAAGGAGATGATCTGCTGCTGGAGGTGTCTGGGGATGGGGGGGTTAAGAGATGTACAGTATCTAGAATGTATGGCTAGTTTAAGATTTTTTTTTTAATCCTCTCGATTGATCTCGTAGGGAATAAAGAAGCCGTATAACTCCATCCTGGGAGAGAAATTCCGCTGCTGCTGGTTTCACCCACAGACAAACAGTCACACGTTTTA
This sequence comes from Bufo gargarizans, assembly GCF_014858855.1. Lineage (NCBI taxonomy): Eukaryota > Metazoa > Chordata > Amphibia > Anura > Bufonidae > Bufo > Bufo gargarizans. The sequence continues at coordinate 9,001,004 of NC_058089.1, read as the reverse complement.
CATAGCAGAACAGGTAACCAACCCCAGTGTTTTATCCACAGGAGCTGATTGTGTGTGGACATACAGGTGAAAAGGGTCCATAGCAAAGCGTAAAAGAAAACCTGCAGGTGTCAGGGCATGGTAGAGGTGTAGTGGAGACTACAGGTTGCAGATCACTGCTATAGACTTGTTATTTATTGCTGGCCTCACATAGACAGCATCTCCTCTTTGTATTCTTAATGCTGTGGATGCATCAGTTCAACAAATGCAAATGTCATGGATGGATCAGGCAGCTGGGAGGATAATTATTTCAATAAATCAGGATTACTGTTATTTTGCAGACTCAGATTATACTGACGAAAACATTGTACACATCCATTGAATAACCTGCACACCTAATACGTCTCACAGTGGAGCATTTGCTGCAGTTACATCCAGTCTAGAGAAGTAATTGTAACACAAAGTATAATAGACATTTGTAGAACTTCATATTACACATTGGTTCGAGGCCATGTTTTCTGGCATACAATTCTTGTATTGCTTCAATGTATCTGAAATAGAGACAGACAGACGTTCCTAGATCCTATAGCCACAAAACAGTAGAGTATATTTAAATACGACCATAGAACCCCCCCCCCCCCCCCCACACCATCTCCCCTTCTTCAATTTCAAAGAAGTCTGACTTGTTTCTGCTGGGTCTTTGCCATCCACGTACAATATATGATGTCTTTTGCAGGTTAGCCATCACCCACCAGTGTCGACCTTTCATGTCAGTAACAGGAAGGATGGATTTTGCATCACAGGGAGCATTTTGGCCAGATCCAAATTTTATGGTAATAAGAACATCAGATGTTCTCCTCTCAGGAGATGTTGACTTTTCTTTCCATTATATTATTGTCTCAGCGGCGGACCTTTCTTGTAATTGGCTTATGAGTTGCTTTATGCAGGGTGAGGGCCCCTGAAAAGTGGCAAGTGCAAACAGCCCCTGTCCCTTTTAGGAGCATAGATGTTGTACACAGTCATGAGTATTACAGAGTATATTATTCTGCAGCACTTCTGATGATCGTACAGGTTTGTCCTATATAATGCCAGCATGATCACGTAAGCAGTATATTGAACCAGTGGGCTTGTCACACAGAAAGAGCATGCATCAGAACAGCTAATGGTGCATTATACTTTGCTTGATTTATTACTACAGTTACATAATTATACAGCACAGAAACAAGTAATTAAGCAAATGTAGAATCGTGTCATTTATCTTCATTACCTGGGTTTAGGGTTTTGCTAACTCTTTAGCTCATTTTTACTCTGTGACTTGTACAAAAATATCTTGTTGCTGCTTGGAAACAGCTAAAGAGCTGCTGTTGATGGATTGTACTAGGATTTCTTTATTGTAATTAGGGCTTGTGTAGCTTGGAGTACCGGACACAGAGCACTGCAATAAATAACAGCAGTACCATAGAAAGCCTCACATACAATGCCCTCTACGCAGAACCATTTATTCTCCCTGACCTGCAGGACACGTGCTGTGCTAGTATGCTCGCTCTGCGGGGCCCTGTCACGCCATGTAACTGTTCCCTTGTAAGAGAGGTGACAGCCCCTGTCATGTAAAGGCTGACCGTTCCAGGGAGAATGGGAAAGCTGAAAAAGAAGCTAATGTGTCCTAGAAGTCAGAATGGCAAAAGATATTCTCTTTGCAGAAACTTTTCTGTCAAGATCCATTCTAAGAGCCTCAATAAATGATCTGTGGAGAAAGTCTGAACTCAAGAAAGAAAGAACTTTTGAAAGACATTAAAAGAGAGATTTCTATTTTTGAAAATGATGGCAACAGGCCAATTAGAGAGCCATTGCATACTTGTATCGGGCATAGGATTTTGTGGCTTTAAGCGTCTGTGTATTTTTATGCAAATTGTATAACATGGCTGAATAAAGCATATAGAAGCACTATGGGGCCTATGATTGTGAACTGATGCCCCAGTCTGCCGTGACACTGTTAGGCCCCTTTCACACGGGCGAGTTTTCCGTGCGGGTGCGATCCGTGCGGCGAACGTATGGCACCCGCACTAAATCCTGACCCATTCATTTCTATGGGGCTGTGCACATGAGCGATGTTTTTAACGCATCACTTGTGCGTTCAGTTGAAATCGCAGCATGCTCTATATTTTCCGATTTTGACGTGACGCAGGCCCCATAGAAGTGAATGGGGTGTGTGAAAATCGGATGGCATCCGCAAGGAAGTACGGATGCCGTGCGATTTGCACGCATGGTTGCTAGGAGACCATCGGGATGGAGACCCGATCATTATTATTTTCCCTTATAACATGGTTATAAGGGAAAATAATAGCATTCTGAATACAGAATGCATAGTAAACCAGCGCTAGAGGGGTTAAAAAATAAATAAATAATAATTTAACTCACCTTAGTCCACTTGCTCGCGAAGCTGGCATCTCCTTGTGTCTCCGCTGCTGATGAACAAGACCTGGGGTGAGCTGCTCCATTAAATAGAGCTTAACCACCTCCCGACCGCCGTACGCGTATATGCGTCCGGGAGGTGGTTGTTTTACTCCTCCTGGACGCATATACGCGTCCTCTCACGAGACGCGAGATTTCGCGCGCGCTCACAGGAACAGAAGGTAAGCGAGTGGATCTCCAGCCTGCCAGCGGCGATCGCTCGCTGGCAGGCTGGAGATCCGAATTTTTTAACCCCTAACAGGTATATTAGACGCTGTTTTCATAACAGCATCTAATATACCTCCTACCTGGTCCTCTGGTGGTCCCTTTTGTTAGGATCGACCACCAGAGGACTCAGGTAGGTCAGTACAGTCCCACCAAACACTACACTACACTACACCCCCCCCCCCCCCCCGGTCACTTATTAACCCCTTATAAACCCCTGATCACCCCATATAAACTCCCTGATCACCCCCCTGTCATTGATCACCGCCCTGTCATTGATCACCCCCCTGTCAGGCTCCGTTCAGACGTCCGCATGATTTTTACGGATCCGATCCATGTCTCCATGGATCCGTAAAAATCATGCGGAAGTCTGAATGGAGCCTTACAGGGGGGTGATCAATGACAGGCGGGTGATCACCCATATACACTCCCTGATCACCCCCTGTCATTGATCACCGCCCTGTCAGGCTCCATTCAGACGTCCGCATGATTTTTACGGATCCGATCCATGTATCCATGGATCCGTAAAAATCATGCGGACGTCTGAATGGAGCCTTACAGGGGGGTGATCAATGACAGGCGGGTGATCACCCATATACACTCCCTGATCACCCCCTGTCATTGATCACCCCCCTGTCATTGATCACCCCCCTGTCAGGCTCCATTCAGACGTCCGCATGATTTTTACGGATCCGATCCATGTATCCATGGATCCGTAAAAATCATGCGGACGTCTGAATGGAGCCTTACAGGGGGGGTGATCAGTGACAGGGGGGTGATCACCCTGATCACCCCCTGTCATTGATAACCCCCCTGTAAGGCTCCATTCAGACGTCCGCATGTGTTCTGTGGATCCGATCCATGTATCCATGGATCCGTAAAAAATCATGCGGATGTCTGAATGGAGCCTTACAGGGGGGGTGATCAGTGACAGGGGGGTGATCACCCTGATTACCCTGATCACCCCCTGTCATTGATAACCCCCCTGTAAGGCTCCATTCAGACGTCCGCATGCGTTCTGTGGATCCGATCCATGTATCCATGGATCCGTAAAAAATCATGCGGATGTCTGAATGGAGCCTTACAGGGGGGGTGATCAGTGACAGGGGGGTGATCACCCTGATTACCCTGATCACCCCCTGTCATTGATAACCCCCCTGTAAGGCTCCATTCAGACGTCCGCATGCGTTTTGTGGATCCGATCCATGTATCCATGGATCCGTAAAAAATCATGCGGATGTCTGAATGAAGCCTTACAGGGGGGGTGATCAGTGACAGGGGGGTGATCACCCTGATCACCCCCTGTCATTGATAACCCCCCTGTAAGGCTCCATTCAGACGTCCGCATGCGTTTTGTGGATCCGATCCATGTATCCATGGATCCGTAAAAATCATGCGGACGTCTGAATGAAGCCTTACAGGGGGGGTGATCAATGACAGGGGGGTGATCAGGGAGTCTATATGGGTGATCACCCCCCTGTCATTGATCACTCCCCCTGTCATTGATCACCCCCCCCCCTGGTAAGGCTCCATTCAGCCATTTTTTTGGCACAAGTTAGCGGACATTTTTTGTTTGTTTTTGTTTTTGTTTTTTCTTACAAAGTCTCATATTCCACTAACTTGTGTCAAAAAATAAAATCTCCCATGAACTCGCCGTACCCCTCACGGAATCCAAATGCGTAAACATTTTTAGACATTTATATTCCAGACTTCTTCTCACGCTTTAGGGCCCCTAAAAAGCCAGGACAGTATAAATACCCCACATGTGACCCCATTTCGGAAAGAAGACACCCCAAGGTATTCCGTGAGGGGCATATTGAGTCCATGAAAGATTGAAATTTTTGTCCTAAGTTAGCGGAAAGTGAGACTTTGTGAGAAAAAAAACAAAAAAAATCAATATCCGCTAACTTATGCAAAAAAATAAAAAATTCTAGGAACTCGCCATGCCCCTCATTGAATACCTTGGGGTGTCTTCTTTCCAAAGTGGGGTCACATGTGGGGTATTTATACTGCCCTGGCTTTTTAGGGGCCCGAAAGTGTGAGAAGAAGTCTGGGATCCAAATGTCTAAAAATGCCCTCCTAAAAGGAATTTGGGCCCCTTTGCGCATCTAGGCTGCAAAAAAGTGTCACACATCTGGTATCGCCGTACTCAGGAGAAGTTGGGCAATGTGTTTTGGGGGGTCATTTTACATATACCCATGCTGGGTGAGAAAAATATCTTGGTCAAATGCCAACTTTGTATAAAAAAATTGGAAAAGTTGTCTTTTGCCAAGATATTTCTCTCACCCAGCATGGGTATATGTAAAATGACAGCCCAAAACACATTCCCCAACTTCTCCTGAGTACGGCGATACCAGATGTGTGACGCTTTTTTGATGCCAAGGTGGGCAAAGGGGCACATATTCCAAAGTGCACCTTTCGGATTTCACCGGTCATTTTTTACAGATTTTGATTGCAAAGTTCTTCTCACACATTTGGGCCCCTAAATTGCCAGGGCAGTATAACTACGCCACAAGTGACCCCATTTTGGAAAGAAGACACCCCAAGGTATTCCGTGGGGGGCACGGCGAGTTCCTAGAATTTTTTATTTTTTGTCACAATTTAGCGGAAAATTATGATTTTTCTTTTTTTTTCTTTTTTCCTTACAAAGTCTCATATTCCACTAACTTGCGACAAAAAATAAAAAATTCTAGGAACTCGCCATGCCCCTCACGGAATACCTTGGGGTGTCTTCTTTCCAAAATGGGGTCACTTGTGGCGTAGTTATACTGCCCTGGCAATTTAGGGGCCCAAATGTGTGAGAAGAACTTTGCAATCAAAATGTGTAAAAAATGCCCTGCAAAATCCGAAAGGTGCACTTTGGAATATGTGCCCCTTTGCCCACCTTGGCAGCAAAAAAGTGTGACACATCTGGTATCGCCGTACTCAGGAGAAGTTGGGCAATGTGTTTTGGGGTGTCATTTTACATATACCCATGCTGGGTGAGAAAAATATCTTGGTCAAATGCCAACTTTGTATAAAAAAATTGGAAAAGTTGTCTTTTGCCAAGATATTTCTCTCACCCAGCATGGGTATATGTAAAATGACAGCCCAAAACACATTCCCCAACTTCTCCTGAGTACGGCGATACCAGATGTGTGACGCTTTTTTGATGCCAAGGTGGGCAAAGGGGCACATATTCCAAAGTGCACCTTTCGGATTTCACCGGTCATTTTTTACAGATTTTGATTGCAAAGTTCTTCTCACACATTTGGGCCCCTAAATTGCCAGGGCAGTATAACTACGCCACAAGTGACCCCATTTTGGAAAGAAGACACCCCAAGGTATTCCGTGAGGGGCATGGCGAGTTCCTAGAATCTTTTATTTTTTGTCGCAAGTTAGTGGAATATGAGACTTTGTAAGGAAAAAAGAGAAAAAAAAAAAAATCATCATTTTCCGCTAACTTGTGACAAAAAATAAAAAATTCTAGGAACTCGCCGTGCCCCCCACGGAATACCTTGGGGTGTCTTCTTTCCAAAATGGGGTCACTTGTGGCGTAGTTATACTGCCCTGGCAATTTAGGGGACCATATGTGTGAGAAGTACCTTGCAATCAAAATGTGTAAAAAATGCCCTGCAAAATCCGAAAGGTGCACTTTGGAATATGTGCCCCTTTGCCCACCTTGGCAGCAAAAAAGTGTGACACATCTGGTATCGCCGTACTCAGGAGAAGTTGGGGAATGTGTTTTGGGCTGTCATTTTACATATACCCATGCTGGGTGAGAAAAATATCTTGGTCAAATGCCAACTTTGTATAAAAAAATTGGAAAAGTTGTCGTTTGCCAAGATATTTTTCTCACCCAGCATGGGTATATGTAAAATGACACCCCAAAACACATTCCCCAACTTCTCCTGAGTACGGCGATACCACATGTGTGACACTTTTTTGCTGCCAAGGTGGGCAAAGGGGCACATATTCCAAAGTGCACCTTTCGTATTTCACCGGTCATTTCTTACACATTTTGATTGCAAAGTTCTTCTCACACATTTGGGCCCCTAAATTGCCAGGGCAGTATAACTACCCCACAAGTGACCCCATTTTGGAAAGAAGACACCCCAAGGTATTCTGTGAGGGGCATGGTGAGTTCCTAGAATTTTTTATTTTTTGTCGCAAGTTAGTGGAATATGAGACTTTGTAAGAAAAAAAATAAAAGAAAAAAATCATCATCATTTTCCGCTAACTTGTGACAAAAAATAAAAAGTTCTATGAACTCACTATGCCCATCAGCGAATACCTTAGGGTGTCTACTTTCCGAAATGGGGTCATTTGTGGGGGTTTTCTACTGTCTGGGCATTGTAGAACCTCAGGAAACATGACAGGTGCTCAGAAAATCAGAGCCGTTTCAAAAAGCGGAAATTCACATTTTTGTACCATAGTTTGTAAATGCTATAACTTTTACCCAAACCATTTTTTTTTTTTGCCCAAACATTTTTTTTTTATCAAAGACATGTAGAACTATAAATTTAGCGAAAAATTTATATATGGATGTCGTTTTTTTTGCAAAATTTCACAGCTGAAAGTGAAAAATGTCATTTTTTTGCAAAAAAATCGTTACATTTTGATTAATAACAAAAAAAGTAAAAATGTCAGCAGCAATAAAATACCACCAAATGAAAGCTCTATTAGTGAGAAGAAAAGGAGGTAAAATTCATTTGGGTGGTAAGTTGCATGACCGAGCGATAAACGGTGAAAGGAGTGTAGTGCCGAAGTGTAAAAAGTGGCCTGGTCATGAAGGGGGTTTCACCTAGCGGGGCTGAAGTGGTTAAGGACCTCCGATGACGTCACTCCGGTCATGACATGGTCTTTTACCATGGTGAATCACCATGGTAAAAGATCATGTGACGTACCATGTGATGACCGGAGTGACGTCATCGAAGGTCCTTAACCTGTATTTAATGGAGCAGCTCACCCCAGGTCCTGTTCAGCCGCTCAGCGCAGAGGCGACACAAGGAGATGCCGGCTTCGCTATCAAGTGGACTAAGGTGAGTTAAATTATTTTTTTTAACCCCTCTAGCGCTGGTTTACTATGCATTCTGTATTCAGAATGCTATTATTTTCCCTTATAACCATGTTATAAGGGAAAATAATACAATCTTCAGAACATCAATCCCAAGCCTGAACTTCTGTGAAGAAGTTCGGGTTTGGGTACCAAACATGTGTGATTTTTCTCACGCGAGTGCAACGCATGACAATGTTTTGCACTCGCGCGGGAAAATCGCGCATTTTCCCGCAACGCACCCGGCTCTTATCCGAGGAAAAAAACTGACGCCCGTGCGAAAGAGGACTTATAGTGGCTGCTTTAGGCAGTCACTACAGGGAGCTGCAGCGTCAATTATTACTAGTTAAATGGCCTGCCAATGCTTAAACACAAAGGTTCTTATAGTCCCCTTACTGTTCAGGTTCCCGCTGTGCTCCGCTTCCTGTTCTTGACACAGCAGGAAATAACTGAGAACGCCGCTGAGCCAATCACTGGCAGAGGCGGGTCATTGCTGCAGCCAGTGATTGATCGCATTCCCAGTGATTTCCTGCTGCTCCGAGAACAGAAGCAGGAAGTGGAGCGCAGTAGGGATCCGGGTACCTTTGGAAAAGCAGCAGGAGATCGGCAAGTATAAGATCCTTTTTTTTTTTTATAAACTGTTTTTATTGTGTTTTTCACAAAAATGACAGATCTTTACATGTATTATTGACTTACATAAATCAGTTTACATTTAACTGAAATATATTCGACCACTAGTTATAAGTCACACTATGAGGCATGGAGAACTAACAGCCTTGGGTAGAGCGGCCAGATACATATAATAAGTAAATAAAGAAGAGAGGAGAAGGAAGAAAATAAAAAGAACTGAATGAAGATTGTAGTGTATATAAATATAAATTGAAAGTAACAATGCTCTCTCACTTGTCACAGGATGTTGAAGATATAAGTTTCTCTAGTTAGATAAGGATTCTTAGGGGGTGTATTTAGGATGTTGTAGCCAAGGCACCCAAATAATGTTCGTAGATTTGGAGGAGATCACTGTATCTGGCAATAGTTGTTCATATCGGCAGGTTGTGTTTAGCTCCTGGAGTACTTCTAATATGGTAGAAGGAGTTATTTCCTTCCAGTGACGGGTTATCACCAATTTGGCGCACAGTAGCACATGTCCTATAAGACCTCTATAATTGGGGTCAATTGACTGTATACCCAGGAACAATAACGCAAGCTCTGGGGATGCGATTATTCTCGCTGAGGTCAATTCAGATACTAACTCAAAGATCTGTATGGTATAGGGAAGCCTGTATTACCACATTCCCTTCAGCAGCAAGGAGAAGTTCCTGGGTATATTTTGCTTAGTCTTTGAGGGGTAAAATACCATTCACCCCTGCTTCATAATAAGTAACAAAAAGTTGGAGGAAAGAAAGCCGCCTGCTGCGGCCCATTCCTTGTCTGAGAAGGAGTGTCCCAGCTCGGACTCCCATCTTATAATAGGGGGGGATTTAACAAAAGTAGCCTTGTCTCCGAGTAGGTCGTAGATATATCTTGTAGAATGAGATACTGTGTTTTAATTAGCTTTATTTTAATTTTTCTAGTGTATTTTGACTGTCAGTTATTAAAGGCTGTTGCCTTTCCTGCTGCTGCTTGATAGTAATGAAGGGGTTACACCAGTTTGGATTGGTGATCCGAGAGAAGCACGCTACTTGCCTGTGTTGCTACGAGCGGTGTTTCTCTAAACAGGAGCGGTGGTGCTGTTTCGCTGTTCAGCTAAGAGTTTAGCAAGTCTTTAGCCTCCACTGCCAGCGCGCGCGGTCCCGGCCGGTGACACGTGTGCGCGAGGGAAGCCGCGCTAGTAATCCAATGGAGCGAATCTTCTGTGTGACGTCACACCAGGTACAGATGCCTACTTGGACCAAAACTCAGCCGACGCGTTTCTGAACTACAGAGTTCCTTCCTCAGGGATGATTTCGGTCCGTCCTGCTCACGGATAAGTAGGCGTTCGTTTCCATGGTTACCAGTCCTATTCACCTCACTGTTCTGTAGACCACTCAGCTGTAGATGACATATCTCAGCGTTTTTATACCACCTCCTAAAAAATTTCTATATGGATCCATGTTATCAGTATAAGCTGATGTTAAAGTATGTGTTTGGAAATATATTTATCAAAAATTGCTTGATTTGATATACCCACATTAGTGGGACCAGTTTGAAAAAGAGGCAGATAACTTACAGAGCAAATTTGAGGAAAAGGGTTATAAAAAAGACTAACTAGAAAAAAATTTAAGAGGAAGTAAGAAAAACAGACAGGAAGACATTGTTGGCTTTTGGAGGGTGTGAGTCCCAAACCAGTTGTATTAGATAGTCCTTTAGTGAACCTTGGCCTATGGAATGAGATTCTTTTTAGACCCATACCTTTGAGTTATTGGGTAACCACCATTCACGAGTGAACGAGAGCCCCATTGCTTTGTGATAGTCTTTAATTGACGGGAGGCCTATATCTCCAGCTATTTTGTTTCTGAACATCAAGGTTTGGGCTATTCTGGGCCTAGCGGAGACCCATAGATAAGCATTCAAAATAGACTGAGCTCTTGGGAGGGTTATCATCTGGAATTATGCAAATCTACCCACCCATGATACTGCCTTCATTGCAAAGCTAGAGAAGTCTTTGGTCATAGTAGAGAGGAGAGGTTCATAGTTATGTTTATATAGAAGGGAGCATGGAGATGTGAGTTTGACTCTCAGGTATGGCAATTCGGTAGACTGCCAATCCAGATCATATAGAGATTGTAAGAGTGACACTTATCTAGGAGGAATGTTGACGGGGAGAGCCTGAGATTTAGAGCTGTTTATTTTGTAGTAGGAAAGGGAGCCAAAATGTGATAGAGCCTTTCCCAGGGAATTTACAGGGTCCACCAATGTGAGGATAATATCATCAGCATAGAGGGTGATGGTGTGGGTTTGATCTCCCACCTGAATACCAGTGAGGTTTGGTGAGTTTCTTATGCGTTGTGCTAAGCGTTCCAAAGCAAGGATAAAGAGCAAAGGTGATAAGGGGCATCATTGACGGGACCTGTTTGAAATCTAAAAACTGTCTGAGACAACCCCATTTACCCACACTCTAGCAGAGGGGGAGGAGTAGAGGTTTTCAAACGCTTGCATTATGTGGCCTGTAAATCCCATGTTCCGGAGGGCCGCAAAGGCAAACGACCAGTGAAGACGGCCGAACACCTTGTCAGCGTCCAGGGTCACTGCAAGCACGGGGGAGCGGTGAATTTGAGCATAATTGAAGAGATCCACAAGTCTTCTAGCAGGGGCGTACAACTGCTATGGGGTCCAGTCTCAGTTGGAATTATCTCCTCTTCTGCTGGAGGTGAAAACTTGGTCGGGACTCTACCCTCTAAAGGAACAACTTTTAGTAAATGAGGCAGTGGAAAAAATGGCCCAAGGTTCATTGAAAAGAGTTTAGGCAGAAACCCTTCTGTCCTGTGTGTGGGGCCTGGTATGATCCTTACTATGGGGCCCTTACTTTTCTATGTACGCAGCTGTCTTCTAGTGTTATCAGATAAATTAAGTAAAGAAATGGGTCTGAAACTTTGGGGAGGTCTGGGGGCTTGCCCAGTTTGGGGAGAGTTACTATTAAGGCTAATAGCATATCCGCTGGGAAAGGAGTACCATCCATCGTCCGGTGGAATATGTCTTGCAAGTGAGGGATAAGTATGGCTTGGAAGTGGCGGTAGTATTCATTGGATAAACCATCAGGGCCTGGGGATTTTCCTAGGGGGAGTGAGTGAATACATTTTTTAATTTCCAATTTTGTGGGTGGGGCGTTTAATGTCTGTAGCTGTGAAGCAGTGAGGGTGGGGAGTGAAGCTTTTGTCAAGAAGTCCTTGACAAGGGATGGATAATTGTATGGTAATGGAGTGTTGTCTTTGAGGTTATCGTAAAGCAAAACTGTTCTGCAATGTCCCTGGGGCCAATAATGGCTTTGGTGCTGGTGTGTATTGTGTGGAATTTTGATTGATGGGTTTCAAGTTGTCGAGCGAGTAGTTTTCCTGTTTTATTGCCTTGGGCATAGTATTTGGATTAAAGCTTAAGAAGGGACTTGCTGTAGTTATGGAGTAGGACTCCCCTAAGTTTGTCCCTTTCAATCCTGAGCTCGTCTTGCAGGTTGGTCTGTTGGGGAGACCTTATTAGCCTGTTGGGTAAACAGATCTGAAACCTGTGATGAATTGAAAGTATTCCCTCAGCCCAGCGGTAAGCTACTTGATCTGTTTAGGGTTGCTAAATCGAAATGTATTGTTTGTCCAGATAGGAGCTGGGTGTGAATTGGAATCTTTCTTTCAGGGTGATGATGATCGGGGCATGGTCGGACCATTGAATGAGACCAATTTCTGTAGAAGAGGTGTGGAGTAGTGTAGTATGGTCCACCATAAACATGTAAATGCGGGAGTATGATAGATGGGGGGGAGGTAAAGTCCCTTTCCTGACTATGTTGAGCTCTCCACACATCAATAAGACCCTCCGACTGTAAAAAGGAGCCCATTCCCATTTCAGATCGCCTTGTGGAGGAGGTGGAGTCCAGGGAAGGGTCCATTATGGAGTTAAAGTCTCCGCATACTATCACCTTTCCTTTTTTCAATTTGTTGGTGTGTCGCATAACTTTGTGCAGGAATGACAGTTGGTGTGTGTTAGGTTCATAGATGTTGACCAGTGTGTATGTGTTACTAATAAAAAAAAAACCCACAGTATTTATTTATTCACTTATTAGTTCACAGTACATCAGCATCCCAACCGGGATGAAAGAAAACAAGAAAGAACATTAGACATTATTGGAGACAGCAAGCCCAGGTATCACAGTAATCAATCGCAGGAGAAGTCCAGTGTATGTGATATTGTTGATTGAACATACCAAGATGAAGTATCTGCCCCCAGGGTCAGCTCTGCTGTTGATGAGGGTAAAAGCAACTGTATTCTTAATGGCTATGGAGACTCCCCTGGACTTCTTACTGAAATGGGAATGTAAAATGTTAGGAAAAAGGTGGTAGTGCATTCTAGCAGCATCAGTTTGCAATAAGTGAGTTTCTTGAATGCAAAGGATGTCTGCACCCGATGATTTTGCTTATTTCCATACATAGGACCGTTTATGAGGGCAATTGAGCCCCTTGGCATTCAGTGACATGATCTTAAGCCCCATGGTGATGGAAAGAGGACCGCTTGATTAATTCTACAGTGCCTGTGGGAGCACATCATGTGCATAATATTGAGAAGCATAGGAACAGGTAACTGAATATAAACCATAACTGAAAAACAAAAACAAAGAAAACCAGAACAGCTGTAGGCCGCTTACAGCAACATAGGGCAAGAGTCCACTGTTGAGGCCGGGAGTGTATGGCATAAAGATGGTGTTCCCTGGTAGAGGCTCTGCACCAGAGGGTGGGATGTAGTCATCATCACCTGACGAGGTAGTAAATATAAGTCTTCCACAGGTGGAACTGGGTGCTTTAGTGTCAAATTGTTCATGAAAGTTCCTTTATCCTGTTGGTATTGGTAATGAACATTAAGATCTCAATGCTATTTTGCCGACTGCCACATGGGTTTGGTGGGCTGTAGCAAAGGTCTTTTGTCAGGATCCCGAGAGGGCAAAGGGATTTGCCAGGATTGTAATAAGTCTTTCCTGCTCTCAAAGATCTTGATAACGTTAATCTGTCAATTTCTTTGAACAAGCAATTTTAAGAGTATCCCCATCTGTACTCTATGTTGTGGTCCCGGAAGGCAACCGTGATAGGATGTGGTGCTCGGTGTTGGTGGAAGGTCGCCACTGACAGATCTGCAAACAGCTTAACAGTGTGATATGGCAACGGGAGAGTTCCTATTTTCCTGGCAGCCACCATCAATGCATATTTTATATGAAAGAAGTGGATGCGTGCTAAAGTATCACACAGGATGTTGGGGCTTCCGTACTCTGTGGGCCCTCTCAATAATCATATCTTGAGGGGACAGATTTGGAAGAAGTGCGGACATCAGGCCTTTCAAGTATGGTTGCAGTTCTTGAGGTGTGAACTCCTCGGGTATGCCCATAAAGTTTGTTATTTCGCCGTGAGCGATCCTCGAAGTCTGCTATTTTCAGCTTTATGGCTTCCAACTCGTCCGCCATATCATTGTGAGCGTCAATAATGGAATTTTGACAGGTGGCGAATTCATCCATTTTTGTTTCTATATGGAGGGGTCTGTCCTCCACTTCTTGTTAATCAGCCCCGCAATGTCAGAGTGAAGAGAGGCCTTGAGAGCTATCAGCATTTTCTTTAGGGTATCCTCTGAGAGGGGTTTCTCAGAAGTGGGGTAGCTGTGGAAAGGGTGTCAGCAATTCCCCGTGGAGGGGTTCAGCAGGATGCACTAACCTGTTAAGGGGCCCAATGTCTCTAGTCACGGCCTTTGTTTCTGCGGGGTGCTGGCGGGAGAGTCCGACGGCGTGTAAGAAGGGCGCCATCTTTGTATTCGGGCCTTGCCCGGGCAGAAGAACTGATGTCCTCCAATGTTGGTGGTAAAGGAGGGGTCGAGGCTTCAGGCAGCAGTGGTGGAACTGAGGTTGCCAAAGGAGATGGGGATCTCGGCGATCGCAGAGGAGATATGCTGTGGATGGAAGATGGGGAGGTTGATTTGCTGCTTGCCTCTGCGCCATCTTTAGGTCTGTCTCTTTCAAAGTAGTTCTCAAAGTTATTGCTGTTCAGCCGGGGCAGATGTCTCTTCGGCTTTCCCATAGTTTCTAGAAGTTAGTCTGGTGTATATAGAAGTGGAAGTATCCATGCTGGCAGAGGATGAGCTGGATTTTCAGTCGCTTGGTGCAGGAGCTTCCCTCTCATGCAGCCATCACTCTCGGCAGCCTAGCTTTTTTTTTTTTTTTTTTACTATTTGTCAGACCATTGAACATTGTTTTAATTGTGTTGCACTACTCCTAATAGTTGGCCTATACCAGTGATGGCTAACCTCCGGCACTCCAGCTGTGGTGAAACTACGACTCCCAGCATGCTCCATTAATTTCTATGTAGTTCTAAGAACAGCCGAGCAAGTGTGCATCTTGGGAGTTGTAGTTCTACCACAGCTGGAGTGCTGGAGGTTAGCCATCACAGGCCTATACCAATATATACTACAAAGAAAAAAATGTGGGGGGGTTCAGTCAGCACAACCCGGTATGCAGGTGCACATTGCTATGGCGAAATACACATACAAACGTAAAAACACAAATGCAATTGCACTCTGCAACCAGCACTCTTCCCTGCCTCTATGCTGGATGTTGAATGAGGCATTAGTGTACATTTTGGCCAAAGCGTAATAAGCCACTCACCACGTCAAGGTCGCCTCTATGAGTGGTCCCTAACACTAGTTCCATGATAGCCACACAAAGTCCAGGGAGCGCAGGTACAGCATGCACGCCAGGCACACTCTGCTTTTAACCCCGTCCGGTGCCATATTAGCTTCCATTGGATCCAGGGATTCAAGTACCAACATGCATGCTGAGCCCACTATATACTTCTCCTGGAGCCAAATGGCTACTGGTAGGCTCAGTTTTATACTGACTTTAAAACCAGCCTCCAGGGCAGACTAACTGGTCAGGTGTGCATGACTGCATGGAGATCGCCACGCCTCCAATATATACTACAAAGAAAAAGCGTGCATGCTGTACTTGGCGTGCATGCTGTACCTGCGCTCCCTGGACTTTGTGTGGCTATCATGGCCCATAAACAGGTAGGAACTAGTGTTAGGGACCACTCATAGAGGCTACCTTGACGTGGTGAGTGGCTTATTACGCTTTGGCCAAAATGTACACTAATGCCTCATTCAACATCCAGCATAGAGAGGCAGGGCAGAGTGCTGGTTGCAGAGTGCGATTGCATTTGTGTTTTTGCGTCTATACCAATGTATCATGAAAGCTATTGGGTGGCTGGGTAAGGTTTTTAGGCAGAAAATTGAAAACCTAAAGGGATTCTGTCACCCCAGTATTGGACTATTATCTGCAGTAATGAATGACTAGTACTGCAGATAAGGAGTCCAGATCACTTTTTTATTTTCCATCTGCCCCCGATTCCCAATCTGTAACAGAAAAATTAGTATTGGAATCACACTCACCAGAGCTTGAGGTCATCCGGTATGCAGCAGCCTACCTGGAGTCCAAGATTCATCAGGGCTCCTTCATGAACAGTCCAAAGAAAGAAGATGGAGGCAGCATGACCGGTAAAACATCCCTTTATTAGGGGAACCGCCAAGTGAACGCTGTTCACTTGGCGGTTCCCCTAATAAAGGGATGTTTTACCGGTCATGCTGCCTCCATCTTCTTTCTTTGGACCGATTCCCAATCTGTCAGCCCTCAGAGCTGGACTGAAATACACTCTCAGGACTGCTGTGCTGTGCCAACATAATGGAGAGGACTCGTGCGCACATGCACGGCAGTCCTGACAATGTATTTCTATGCAGCACCGAGTGCTGACAGCAGGGGAACAGAGGACCGTAGTGATCTGGACTGCATATCTGTAGTACTACTTATGTATTACTGTAGACAATGGTCCAAAATCAGGGTGAGAGATTCCCTTTAACTCCACTTAACCACTTTAATACCTTGACGTTCCTCTGCCTTCTGCCAGATGATTCCTTCTCCCGATGACTTCTCCTCTCGGTAACTTCCTGTATTGGTGACCAATATCTATACAGATCTACATAGGCAAAAAGCTGTGGTTACCGGTATTTATTCAGTGCTTCTTCATGTGCTCTATGATTCACATCTAGCACCATACCACATTCACATCAGTAACGCTTGTTCACCATTGTTTTATAGGAAATTCGCTGTCTGCCATACTAGATGGAAAAGCAAGGCTTACGTTCATGACCCGCAATGAAGATTACATAATCACCATGCCATACGCACACTGCAAAGGTATCTGAAAAAGAGCATTTTAGGTGGTTGATTGCGGGCTAAGAAAGCAACCTATAAGCCGCTTTGCCATAAGTCGTCATTATGAGAATTTATCTCTGCATTTATTTTATATATTAATGCAATATCCATGAGATCCACTGTGATTACACTTAAAGTGAATCTGTCACCAGGAAATTCACCGTTACATCAGACACAATGGCTTGTAGGGATAGCTCAGGTGAATGTAGTTATATCTTAACTTAGTGATCCATTGTTCATTCTGGAGAAAAAGGACTTTTAATCCATATGCAAATCAGGAGTTAAGTGCACTGAGGGCGGGCCCAAGCCACTCTGTGCACCTTTCTCCTCCGCTATTGCATAAGCTTCTTCATTGACAGGGTCAGGTTTCTGCATAGTCAATCAAGAAGGAGAGGAAAGGGTTGGCAGAAGAAGCAGGAGCAGCAAGGCAGCATAGAGTGGCATGGGCCCGCCTTCGGCATCATCAATGGGCATGGCTTAGCGAATAAGCTGCATGGTATAGGATGTAACTTTTGCATCAAAACTCGCCAAAGTTCCCGTGCAAAATCTGATGGGAAGTACTGTAAGACAGCTACAAGTTGTCTTACATTTTTAGAGAGGCAGTCTATAGATGCATCAGACTTATCATACAACCTGATCCGCTGTGCCAGCTTTTCTCATAGTAAATCTAGGCCTGTATGTAACCTGTAGAAGCTAAGCTGTAAATGGTGAGTCTGAGGCCAAGCTTGCTGATTGTTTTACATAGCTGCCGAACTGTTATTACAGCTCTGGAGTATAACACAGGGGTTAACATATTTAGTTCATCTGGACAGAAAATTGGTGAATGATATTTGTGTATTTTGTTATGACTAATTTTAAATTGAAATAAATCAAAACCTATGTAATAACAGGACTTCTGTACGGCACTATGACTATGGAGCTTGGAGGGAAAGTTACGATTGAATGTGAGAAAACCAGATACACAACAGAGCTGGAGTTCAAACTAAAGGTAAGAAACGTAGTTATCTTAAAGGTGGTTATCCCATGAAAATCTATATATAGTACATGACAGTCTCTTTCCAGCAAAGCGCGTGCACCTCACATGGATCCAGAGATCTTACCATTTATTGCTCTGATAGATTTATATCAAGTTGACAGCTCTAGGGGAGTGCACTTTCTGCTGCAACTCAGGGGCATGTCCTTTTTGCTGGAGCACTTTCCCTATCACAGCTCAGGAGGCAGCTAAAGGATTAAACTGAGCATGTGCGGCCATCAAAGTGAGCAGGACAAAGAAAAAAGAAAAAGAACAAACAGCAGGTGGCTCTATACAGATACATTTTATTGAATAACTCCTAAATAATTTTTAATTACATGCAGTCACAAAAGTATTCAGAGCCAACGGTTGATTTGAAAACTCTACAAATATTTTTCATAGGACATAATTTTCCTATTGGAAAAAAAAAACACTGGGTAATGTGCGTCTTCTCTAGACAATGATGGGGGTTATAGTTTTTTTACTTTACTGTATTCTATCGCTACACAGGGATGGGATGCAGGATTCCCAGGCAGAGAGAAGTCACCAAGTTGCGCATGAGCAGCGGCATGGACTAGTCCTTGTCTCGGACTCCTGCAAGAATAATGTGCATAAAATATTTCAAGACACTGATCTCCCCTATAATGATACTTTTCCTTGGAAACCTATTAGTCCCTGTAATGTGACTGTAAGCAGCAGCATGGATTCATATTCTGTGGCCGTGTATCTGGGAATATATTAGTCTCGGAATTAATGTGTCTCAAAGCAGAAACCTGTTTTACGGGAACAATTTTGTGAAGGAGATCATAAAGTGGAGAGACTAACAGAACAGATGCATAAATAGGACGTATCTGTACAATATGGAAATGGATGGAGCAGTGAGCAAACTGCAGATTACATTTTGCCTGCAACAATTGTATTTCTACACCGTGACTGCAAACAGCCAACAAATTGGGGGAGATTTATCAAAACTGATGCAAAGGAAAACTAGTTTAGTTGCCCCTAGCAACCAGATTCCACTTTTAATTTTTCAGAGCTCCTTTGTAAAATGAAAGACTCTGATTGGTTGCTTTGGGCAACTAAGCCAGTTTTCCACTTCACCACCATGACGGCCCAGAGAGAGATTGACCCCTGACCTCTGTAGGGGCAGGAACAGAGATAGGTTTAAAAGGACCCCTCCCACCACCATTCACCAGTGTGTTCCTGCCCCTATAGTGGCCAGGACAGAGTAAAAGTCCTCTCTGGCTTTCAGGGAGGTGAAGTGGACCTCGTTTATTATTTTCAAGTACCTGGGTGACCGCATCGGTGGTGCTCTTTGCCTCCCTTGCGGCTCCTTTTCACCCAGAGATGCGTCCCCTGCTCTCCGGCGGACTCGTTCTCAAGCTGACAGGGGACGCCGGGGTCACGCTCCCTGTTGAGGGAAGCCTGCCCTGAGATGCCGCGGGTCGCCTACCTCTCTGAGGTAGCCGACCGGAAAGACGCTCTGGGCTGTCGCGCGCGTCTGACGTCACTTCCGGGCCGCAGGCCGAAACCCGGAAGTGGATGGGTTTTCATAAAAAGACGCTAACAGCACTTTCCCGCTGCGCTATCTGCATCGCTCTCCTACCAGAGATGTCGGACCAGGAGAAAGAGCCACAGCAGAAGGAGCAGACCGCTCCAGAGCGCCCTGGCGTGAGTAGCCCACCTGGGCACGGCGGCTTAATAGTTGGCTACAGGGGGGGGGGGGGTTGCGCCTTAGGGGTAACCACTGTCCCCTCCCCCTGGTGGTGTCTGCTGGTATACTGCATTTAATATTGCTCCTATACCAGATTGACATTAATTAAATGACTGCCTCTCTCTCTCACTTAGGCCAAACTTACTTTAAAAAAAGTTAAGAAGACCGCCAGATGCATCCAGTGCTCCATCAGGCTTCCTGAGGATTACACAAAAAAACTGTGCAAGGATTGCATCACTAAGATAGTGAGAGATGAACAGCCCTCAATCATGCAGGAGTTTAGATCCATGATCCAGGAGGAGGTTAAATCTTCTTTGGCCTCCCTCCGTGAGGATACCAGGGAGATCCGCCCACCTAAAAGACCCAGGGGGGCAGACATCCCCTCTGACTCCGAAGATTTAGAGGAGGATGCTTCATCCTCTAAAAAAGAGAACGACGATCACCTATCTGAGGGTGAGATCATTGAAGACTCCAGAAAATTTTTCTTCACTCCCAGTGAGATGAGTGACCTTCTAAAGGCTGTCAGGGATACCATGGGGGTAGAAGACATTCAGCAACCCCATACGGTTCAGGAGGAAATGTTTGGGGGATTGAGGGTCAAACGCTCCAGGGTATTCCCCATAAACGAAAATATTAAGGAGATGGTGATGGATGAATGGGCCCATCCAGAAAAGAAGCTGGGTATATCCAAGGAATTCAGAAACCGCCTTGCATTTGACCCTTCAGACTCAAAAATTTTTGACGAAGTCCCTAGAATCGATGTACAGGTGGCCAAGGTCAACAAGAGAACCTCACTTCCATTTGAGGATTCCTGTCAGCTAAAGGACACGATGGAAAGAAAGGCCGACAGCTTATTAAAAAGGTCCTGGGAGGCAGCTATGTTTAGTGTTAAGACAAACATAGCCGCTACTTCAGTCGCTAGGTCTATGTACCTATGGCTGAATGAATTAGAGGATCATCTAAGCAGCAAAACGCCTAGGGAACAGATATTAGATTCCATTCCCTTGCTAAAATTGCTACAGGTTTCCTTGCGGACGCCTCTGCAGAGACAATTAGATTTTCAGCCAAGGATGCAGCCTTGTCCAATGCGGCCCGGAGGGCACTTTGGATGAAATCTTGGTCAGGAGACATCCCTTCCAAGATGAAATTGTGTTCCATAGCCTTCTCGGGCGAATACGTGTTCGGCCCTGTACTGGACACGATCCTTGAGAAGGCTACTGATAAAAAGAGGGGGTTCCCTGAGGATAGGATCCCTAAAAAGAAACCCTCCTTTCGTGGTCAAAATACCCAAAGCAGTTCCTTTCGTGGTAAAGGTAAAACCGGACGTTGGAGTTACCCCAAAGGGGGGAGAGGTAGAGGGTTCCTGCTTAATCCCCAAAACAAGGGCGGTGAGAAACAGTGACGCCAGGATAGGGGGAAGACTATCCCTACATTTTGCTCAGTGGCAACAGACTTCTCCGAGCCTCTGGGTGCAAAATCTGGTCAGGTTTGGATACAAAATAGAACTATCTTCCCCCCCCTCCGAACGTATTTCTGATTTCTCACCACCCTTCTCCCTTTCAGTACAGCCAGATCTGGAGGGAGGTCCAGAATCTTCTGGACCTAGGAGTAGTAATTCCAGTTCCCGAACTTCAACGGGGGCGGGGGTTCTACTCCAGCCTTTTCTTGGTAAAAAAGCCGGGGGGCGCCTTCCGCATGATCATAAATCTAAAGAGGCTAAACAAATTTGTGATCTACAAAAGGTTCAAGATGGAATCTTTAAATTCTACCATCCCCTTAATCCAAAAGGATGCGTCCCTCTGTACAATCGACCTGAAGGACGCATACTATCATGTTCCCATTCACTCCCAGTCTCAGAGGTTCCTGCGCTTTGCAGTAAAGGATCACGAGGGGTCTGTTCACCACTTCCAGTTCGTGGCTCTCCCCTTCGGGCTGGCCTCAGCCCCAAGGATTTTCACGAAGCTGGTGGAAGAGATGGTCGCCTCCCTGAGACCTCAGGGGGTGACGGTTGTCCCTTATCTAGACGACTTTCTACTTATTTCAAACACGGTGGTTCAGTCTATAGCAGATCGAGAAATCTTCTGCTCCCTTCTGACATATTTAGGTTGGGTGATAAACCTAAAGAAGTCCTCCCTAGTTCCGAATACCAGGGTAAAATTCCTAGGGGTTTTGCTGGATTCGGAAAAACAAACAACCTTCCTTCCGGCAGAAAGAATCCAGAACCTACAGTCATCAATCAGAGCCTTCCTGAGACGTCGCTCCTTCTCGTTCAGAGAAACGATGAGCCTTTTAGGTCAGATGACAGCCTGCATTGTAGCAGTCCCATGGTGCCAGGCCCATTACAGAGCCCTTCAGTCCTGGCTTTTAAGGAAATGGGACAAAAATCTGACCTCGTTGGACAAAAAGATCCTGATCCCGGGCCACGTAAAATCTTCAGTCCGGTGGTGGCTTCACACAAAAAATTTAAAAAAGGGCATGGTCTGGTTCAGGACCCCAGCAGTACATATTCAGACCGATGCCAGCCTAAAAGGATGGGGCGCAAAAATGTACTCCGATCTGTACCAGGGAGACTGGCCTCCAAAGATTGCAGCCCAGTCCTCCAACTACAGGGAGCTCAGGGCAGTTTGGGAGACAATACGAACAGCCGCTCCAAAACTACAAAACCAACATATAAAGGTCTATTCAGACAATATAACGACCGTGTCCTACCTCAAGCATCAGGGGGGCACACGATCTCAGAAGCTGGAAGGTCTATCCAGGAAAATCTTCCTCTGGGGAGAAAAAAACGTAAAATCAATATCGGCAGTTCATTTAAAAGGAAGCCTAAACTGTGCGGCAGACTTCCTCAGCAGGACTACCATAGACCAGGGAGAATGGGCCTTAAACGTCGAGATCTTCAATTTGATTGTCCAGAGATGGGGCCTTCCAGTAATAGACCTATTCGCCACAAGGACAAACGCAAAGGTATCAACCTTTTGCTCCCTAAACCCAAGGGGACTGGGACTGGGTCCTTGCATATGCCTTCCCTCCATTCCCATTAATCCCAAGGGTTCTCCAGAAGATCATCAGGGACAGAGCCAGAGTAATCCTGGTCACCCCATACTGGCCCAAGAGGAGCTGGTTCTCGATCCTAACCAAACTCTCCCCACAGGAAGCATTTATTCTCCCAGGGAGAAAGGATATTCTGATCCAGGGGCCGGTTCTCCATCCCCATCCGGAAATCTTCAGCCTCTCGGCCTGGATCCTGAGTCCAACCTCCTAAGGCAGAGAGGTCTCTCTGAGGGTGTTATATCTACCTTAAAGGCCAGCAGAAAGAAGGTGACTAACTCCATTTATTTCAAGATCTGGAAAAGATTCTGCACCTGGTCAGGCGACGAAGCCCCAGATCAAACCAGACCAAATATACAGAGGATTCTGGATTTCCTTCAGAAGGGACTAGAGTTAGGGTTAAGTCCTTCTACCCTGAGAGTCCAGGTCTCAGCACTTAGCGCCTACTTTGATTCCGAATTGGCCAGCCATAGATGGATCCAAAGATTCCTAAGGTCTGCAGCCAGACTAAGACCGTCCCTCAGATCAAGGATGCCTACCTGGGACTTAAACATTGTCCTTAGAGGACTCAGGTCCACCGTATAAACCCATGGACGCAAGTTCCCTGAAGAATCTTTCTCATAAGGTGGCTTTTCTTATAGCCATAACATCAGCAAAAAGACTGAGTGAGATCCAAGCATTGTCAATAAGACAACCATATCTCATGGTACAGGAGGACCGTATCACCTTGAGGCTAGACCCTACGTTTTTGCCAAAGGTAGTAACAGACTTCCATAGGAGCCAGGAGATCATTCTGCCCTCCTTCTGTGTAGATCCTAAAAATTCTGGAGAGGAACGTTTCCATACGCTAGACGTCAGACAAGCAGTACTAAAATACCTAGAGGTCACTAAGGACCTGAGGAAGGTGGACAACTTATTAGTGCTCTTCTGTGGTAAAAATAAAGGGAAGACAGCTTCCAGATCTACCATTGCCCGTTGGGTAAGACAGACTATTACAGACTGCTACAAGATCGAAGGCATCAGTTGTCCAGAAGTCATTCGGGCTCACTCCACAAGAGCTGTATCTGCCTCTTTCGCTGAAAGGGCAGGAGCTTCCCTAAATCAAATATGCCAGGCTGCAACCTGGTCTAATGTTAACACCTTCATTAAACATTATAGGCTCGACTTATCCAGGTCTTCCGACCTCGCATTTGGTCGCAAGGTCCTTCAGGCCGTTGCCCCACCCTAAGTCATATATAATCTGTTACGTCTCTCTGGGCCGTCATGGTGGTGAAGTGGAAAGCCGGAATTAGACTTACCGGTAATTCATTTTCCACGAATCCACCATGACGGCATGATATCCCGCCCTAAAAAAAACAAAAAAAAAACCTTTGGTATGAGGTAATACCAAAAAAAAAAACAAAAAAAAAAAAACACAACACTTTGAGTTGTCTCACTTGTAAACTGGTGATTGTAGCACTATAATCTGGAACTCACTGGTGAATGGTGGTGGGAGGGGTCCTTTTAAACCTATCTCTGTTCCTGCCCCTACAGAGGTCAGGGGTCAATCTCTCTCTGGGCCGTCATGGTGGATTCGTGGAA